>NC_071441.1:48615724-48939682 GCF_017976375.1 Cuculus canorus
TACTTAAGAAGTCATCAGTACACACATTTTCTCTAAGTGAATATAAAGACTCGTTTTGTTAATACTGGTTGTCTTACATCTTGAGGTACTGTTATCTGTGATGTTCACTGCCTTATGATCCCATCATCCAATAAATTCAGCTATCATGATAACGTGATGGGAGATGCTCCACATAACCGATGCTACAGGGTTTTATATAAAAAAAAGAATCTCATCGTAAATATGCAAGAGAGAAAGTCAAAGAAAATAGTTAAAAATACTGCACTTTTGGAATTGAAGTCACACTAGCGGAAATTCACTCCCATTCAACTGAGCAAAGCAAATTAATTTAGGAGTATATGTACTTTAAAATGGGAAGAGACAGCTGACTAATTTTTAAAGAATTTGTTCAAGAGCTGGGGAGGCAAGTGAGCAGCAAACTAAGGTTAACTGAATATCCACTCAATTAACAGAGCCCAGAAATTAATGCAGTAATTAAAAGGCAAATGGACACTGCAATAAAGAGCAAATCCTCCCCTCTCCTCTGTATTTATCCTAACACATTAGGGCATTAACCTAGCTACACAGAACAGCAGTCTGTTAGACAGACAGCAAATTAATTTTTACTGACTGTGTGTAATGACCCTCACTTATTACATCAGCCTAAGCATTGAGTCATTCTTCTAACACCAACTGAAAAGACTTGACACTAATTCTAATACAACAAATATGGTACACGCAACTCCTTCTAGAACCCTAGGCGAAGTCAAAAGTAGCTCAGAAGCTTTGCAGGAATCTTTCAGACTGCTTACCCGTTGAAGCAGAGGACAATATGGCAAAAGACCTGCTCGTGACACTGTTTTCCCTTCAACTTTGTTTATTGATGTACTGAACATGAAAAAGTACAAAGGATCCAAACACAAAAGAAAACATGTACAACCTCTTAAATACTAAACAGAATATATTTTCTATCCCAACAGATGTGAATTAAGTCATACTATACAACTTCAAATAAATACCAGCCTTATATTTTACTAAGTGCTCTGATAAACTGTAAAGTGAAGCCCAATTTACATGCCTTCTCATCAATGCCATTAGTTGCTACAGTAGTATAGGAAAGAAGCATGTAGCTACTGTTTTCCCCACATTGGAAAGTTTGTGGTTTCTATAGTATATACAAATTAATGCAGAGGATTAGCTTTAACAACCTAAATGCACTAAGAACAAGGAATTGCTCAGGAAGCCAATTGATTTTAATAGCATTGAGTGGGTCAGCATGAAAACTCGCTTATTCACTTTAGCACGCACTTCACAGTAGATGTACTGTACTATACTGAAAAATTTATAACTACAATTTAAAAGAATATGAACCAAAAGCAACCGCAAAGATAGTGTACAACTATGTTATGCATAGAACATTGCTTTTTCTAAGGGGAAGCATATGAGCATCTCAGTTTATACAAAAAGCAGGACGTAACTACAGTTGTCAGTGCATCCTGGTGAAGGCATTGAACCCCCAGCTTTTTTTAAAAATTTAATTATAAGCTAGATGCTAATCAGAAAATATTCTGTATTTTTTCCTTAAATTTTTTCAATACATGGCAAAGACTTTTCCTATTTCCCCAAATAGTGATTTAACATTATACAAAGTCAAATTTAAACAGCATACAGGTATTTATGGGTTTTGTATGAAAAATGTAAGGAAATTTGTTCAAAACCTATGTTTATACTCATTTTTACCACAAACATATTTATAAACGAAAATGTAGCATCACCATAAACAGCTGAAGCTAGACTATGTACAGACAAAAATAGCAACAGATCTGGTGCACTGTAAATTCAAGTCCTCAGGACAACAAAAATTAATAAGCAGACCTCAAGTAACAATGTTAATGCCATTTACAAAGGAAAAACTTATACAAAAACATTCAAAATTGAACACCACTTGGCAGGTAACTTAAATAAACTGAAACTGAAATTAGCTGAAAGGTTCAAAACTCAAGGTCTTATTTACATTACACAAAGCTCAGGTGTTAGCCTTGAACATAACTTTCAAAATACCTCCAAATATACCCAACTCGGGCCACTTTTGCTGATTTGTTACTACACAAACCGTGCTCAATGTCTTATCTTAAGACAAAACAATTCTTCAAACAATAGCTAGTACATCACTAAACACCATGAGCTCTATCTGAAGGGAATTCTTTAGGAAGAACAGATTTTTTTTTTCCCCCATCTCTCAGTATTTTAAGTTTCCTGCTTGCTCTTATAGTCTTTTTTTTAATTTTCACTTGTTTCAAAATCACAAATTACGTGAGCCCCCTATCACTTAATAACCAGGATGATCTAAGACTCCACTGATGATGACAAAAATGAAACCAACAGTGTATCCCATTGACTCTACTTCTCAATACAAAGGTCTCACAAGCATTTCTACATCATAAATCTTTTCTAAATTTTCCCCAACAACTGCAAGTTTCCTGGTAAGTTTTAAAAGCTCACTGGGTGTCATATGAAGAGATTTCTCAAAGTATTCAAGTCAAAATATTTGTTCCAGGACCAGTAAAAAGTTTCTCCAAATTTTTTTTTTTTTTCTATAAAAATAGATGCTTTTTTTAAACCCACATCAAAGAGGCTTTTATCTCTTTGGCAAGGTACTGCTTTACGAAAAGTTCTCCAGTATTCTTACAATAAGCTTTTATAATGTGTACCCATTCCCCAACCCAAATGATAATTACAAAATAAATACTGCTTATAACTTTATAAATAAACGTAAACTTCAAATACTTTTCTTGAACAAGAAAACAGCAATGCATTATAATGTAAATTAAACACAAGGCAAATCAAGTAGTAACAAAAAAATCCAACTTAAGTCTAACACAAAGCCTCAATGTTTACGGATAGGTTAAAGGCAGTCATGTAAAATGAAAACTTCTTCCCTTAGCTGAAACATTTTTAAAAGGTCCACCTTCTTCAAAGAAGGCAATAGAGTATGCATTGTGACAGGCAAAAACCCTGTACCGCTTGTGAATATTCAAACACAGAAGTTATTTAAGAAGTTTTAATTCAAATATTAGCAATAAAAAAATCTCACATATTCTTAGGACGCTAAGTAGTCATTTTATCCCCATTTCCACACTGACATACAACAAAGGCATTTACTAATGCATAAAGCGTCTTGTAAATTGCCTTTGTTGTATAGTTTTCATGTATTAATGCACTGAGAATAACTTATTAGGCTTTGTGCGTTTTGTTTGTTTTGAAGGAGACCTGCAGTACTCTGTCCCCAAGGCGGTATCCATTCAGGCTGGCTATTGCCATAGCTGCCTCATCATAGTTTGTCATAGTCACAAATCCAAAACCTTTGCACTTGTTCGTGTTAAAGTCACGGATGACCTTCACGTTAGTTACTGCTCCAAAGGGTCCAAACATTTGCCAGAGGATACTCTCATCAGCATCAGGGGCTAAGTTGTACACAAAAATGCACCATCCAGTTCCTGCATGTCCAGGGATATTAATTCCAGCCAAACTGGTCATTCCATCAATGGTCATTGGAGGAAACCTACTAAAGAATGGGGGAAACAAAAGAGAATCCTGAAGTAGCTGTTCACAGAATATCCCAGCAAAAGAAAATTCAAAATATAAAAAGAAAACTATACAGGACTTTTCACATCATGTTAACATCACAAGTGTTCTTCCCACCCCCCCTCAACTGCACAAGTAGAATGCAGGAGGAACAGTGCTAAGTCCATCTGAAATGAAGCAGCATAGAAAAACAAAAGAAAACATGCTATAAAAATAGCGAGGATTACTAAGATATTTGAAACAGCAATTCTATGGAACTGCTACAAATGGTTCCTCTCCTCCATGCACAATGCACCAAAATAAACAACTTCAGTTGATATATCAAAACGCAAAAATCCAACATAAAATTTACTGAAAAATTAAAAGAGTTCATAAAATAATTAAAAATTGATTATTATGAATCTAATAGTCCTTTATTACCTCTTCACTCCATAAGCCATGTTGAGCAGATTGTCCAACCTACAATACATTTAGGAAAGTGTTCAGTCTTGAGAAACTTCCATCACTTACTACCTCATGCAAAAGTAAATTATCACCACTTAAAGAGCTGTGGCACCCTATTACACCTGATACAGCGAGTGAATACAAGACAGATGTTCTTGTGCAGTATCCACAACCATTTCAGAAAGTCAACCACTATCGCAAGTTTAGCCTAAATAAAATACTGTTAGCATAACGTTACAAGTCAGCGACCATCTCAGTTAAAATTTTCAGGTCCTTAACTTGGTTTGGGTGCTGACTGGTCTGAGGCTTCTGACAGTTAGCTGACGAGAACACTCAGACAGATGCAAGGCTTCAGAGTAGTAACGAATGTTAGAACATGAACTGCAAAAAAAGATTTTTCCTTTTCCTACTCTTCCAGAATAAAGCGTTTTTAGCATACACTCATATATTAGACACTAAGTTTACTCCATGTTTCTACCTTCACCTTCCCAGAAACTGCTAAACTGTAATATGCAACTACAACTCTAAAGTCCTTGGAATTATCTAGTGAATACCTGGAGCATGCACTGCTTACCAATACTATACATCACATCTCTTAAGTTCCTTAAAGTGCTTTTCTATGAAAATTTCTGCCCTAAAGAAGCTCTGGTTTCCTCGTGGCAAAGTCCAGACATGTGAAGAGAAAGCCTTGTTAAAGGTTCTTGGGCTCCACAAAATATGAGATTAAGTAAAAAGTTACACTTGATTTAGCTTTTAGCTTACAGCTAACTTGCAGATCTGCACCTTACCATGATTTCTCTCCAGTAATTAGCTATAGGATTCTATGAACCATTACTGGTATGCAGAACCCAAACTCAAATGCTGCAGTAGTATAACTACACTCGTGCTCAGAAAAACCCCTTGAAGTAGTATTTAGTTTTGTTTGCAGCTAAGTAAAGGTCTCGAATTACAGAGCATGATGATTCTGCAGCAAGCAGGGTCCGTAGGGTGCAGTGACAAGAAACCAAGCCAAGCTGCTGATCTCATCTCTCTGGTGACCAATGATATGACCCAAGGGAATGGCAGGAAGATGTGCTAGAGGTTTAAGGTGGATATCCAGAAAAGGTTCTTCACCCAGACGGTTGTGAAGCACTGGAACAGGCTCCCCAGGGAAGCAGTCACAGCAAAAGCTTCAAGAAGCATTTGGACAATGCCCTGAAGACACACGGTGTGAGTGTTGAGGCTGTCCTATCCGGGGACAGGAGTTGGACTTTATGACCCTTGTGGGTCCCCCCTTCCAACTCAGGACACTCTATGATTCTATGCTTCTACTTAAGTGAAAAGAACTTCAGGTCTTACCTAAATATCAACTCTAATAGAAGTCTAAGAATTTTTACAAACCACGATAAATCTACCTGAAGTATCAGTTAAATAGAGATGCTACCCCAGCCAGCATCTGAACACAGCTGAGTATCTGGGAACAAGTGAGCTGATGAGAACTCAAGGAGTCAGCAGCCCAGACTTGCCAGGATATGTTGAATGCTACAACAGGCTGTACAATAGTTCCTTCATGATCTTATTTTAAACAACGCACTTGGGTCCATACTGCAAGTGCAACTTCTGCCCCTTTGCTCTGCCTATGGAACAATGGTAAGTCTACGTTTAAACAATTTGCAGCACCCTTCAAATTAACCTTTTATTTCCTAGGGAATGGTAAGAAAATCCACCAAATAATGAATAAAATTGCTTATTCCTTCCTTAAAGGCAGAAAGCCTACTCTAGCGCTGGCCTTAAGACCTGCAGGACATTTACAATGCACAAAGCTGAAAAGCTGAAGAAAAAGAATTTTGAAGCTTTCCTAGAAATGCAGTCTAAAAACTCTGAATGTTTGGCCTAAAAGTGAGTATAACCAATGCAGAGCTTTTGAAATTTGGTTCAGGCTCTTTGAAACAAACCATCAGTTTATTTTATTGCTTGAAAAAATAAAACAGAAACTGTTTGAGTATATTACTGTTTAACACATTTCAGTCACATAGCCCAGGGTAGAAAGAAACCATCAAAATCACTGAAAAAAAAAAAATATGAAGTACTCATGAATGTAGTTAATATTTGCTTAATTTTGTTCTCACCATCTCTCCTTCTCAATACACTAAATATCACAGGAGACTGTACGGCCATAGTTTCAAAACAATGGGAACACTATGCACAAAATGCATGCGGAAAAATAATTGAATCATCTTCATTACAAAAGTCTGTAAAATGAGACGACTAAGTGTGGCATGCAGGACTCAGATAACGACTAGGAAAAAAACCTGAAAGCCATAAAGGAGAGGAAAGATAAGGGGAAGGGAAGAGGAAGCATGGCATCCCACATGGCCAAGAAGAAAATTGAATTGCCTAGGTCAACGTTAACTGAATCAATTTGCGCATTAATCAATGATAATCTAGGAAATTAAAAATAACCTTTAGAAAGGACTTTCTTTTAGTGACTGCGTAGAAGAAACTGACGTAATCTCTGTTTAACTCTACGTTTTTAGATGCTGAAATGCTATTATCAATAGGATGGAAATACATTTTTCTGCTTATAGCCATTTTGTAGGAGCATAGCTGTAGTTTAACATTTGCATGTTTCCTCCACACACAGAGATTTGGTAGTAGGGAAGGGAAAGAGTGGGAACAAAATGGCCCCTGGGAACATATGGCTTCCAGCACAGTTGCACACAAGTATCTATTTAACTTACCTAAAACGTTGAGCCTGCTGAGCTAGAGGTGCAGGATATCTTCTGTTTGGAGAATGGTACAGCTGGGAAAGGATGGCCTGATTGGTTTTTTGGCTTGGATTGTTAGCAAACTTTACAGTGATGGGCTCTGTGGCACCTGGAGGTTTCTGGCCATTCAAGCCTTTGATAGCTTCTTCTGCTTCAATTCGCTTGTCAAATCGGATAAACCCTACGCCTCTTGATACCCCTGCACAGAGTGAAGGTAGCATGTAATAATTCTATCTTGATATAGAAAAGTTAAAGACAAGATGCAAGAGGATCAGCAAGTGTCTATTGAAAGTCCTAGGAACACCACAATTCAGAAATTTATACTGTGGCTTAAATATAAGCATATTAAGGTAGCATTACTGGAACCAATTAACAAAGTTAGTACAGTCAACACTAGCTGCATGCTTTGTTGTAGTGTACCTAAATCCACTTGCAGGCCCCTTGTATTTTGGTTTGTGAATAAACAGACAAGTTAGATGATTGTGCTCACTTGAGAAAGACATTAAGAGATGTAATCTGTTCATACAGAATGGCATTTTAAACCATCAAAGTGACAATGAGCAGGCGTAAGAAAGCTTTAGAGAGTCACATGTCACAGCTTCAACTTTGCATTTTTCACATCAGTTTGTGTCACAACCTTATTATTCATACCGCTTTGAGTCTAGCTCTTCAAAATTACTACGGAGAAGGACGGAAGAAGGCTTAAACCTGAAGAACTGTCTAAGCCAGAGAACTACTATGCACATATCAGGTTCTGAGTACTGAGAACTGCAGTACATATTTAAAAGTTTACATACATTTAGTTATTTGGTCCATTAGTCGAATCCCACCATTTCTATGCATGAATACACAGGAACATACTGTAAACAGGAATTTATTGCACAAAGACTTGAAATCTGACTTGTGAATTTGGTGCTTCTACATGTCAGTATTTGGCCTTCAGCTTTCCTTCAACTGCCTCTATATGCTTTCACTAACTCACTCATTAAAAACCTTTGTATTATATGCCAATACTGAGGTTTCTGTTTGTATCACGGAATTTGAAAGGAGTACATACAAGGTCCTGTACAGGTCAGACAAACCAACCATGGCATGCACAATCCTTTTAAGACCACTTGAAAACTTTATGACCTCCTACAGCTGAAAGCTGTTTGTTACCCATGATGGCATGCAACTTTGAAATGGTGCAACTACTGAAAGAAATCAAGCTAGCTTATTGTTCAAGGAGCAATTAGTTGTGTAAATGAATTTTTACCCTACATTCCTAGTTTTTTTTGAATGATGAGAATTTGTAGAGTCCTGCTTCCTTTGTATTTTACTTTGCACACTCAATACTTCTGTCACATACTTGGCATTTTGTTCTACTGCTTACTTTTGGAACTGGTTTGCTGGAAGCAGGTGAGGCAGCAAATTAAGCTCCAAGATCAGCCATCTGATCCAGCAAAGATACATGCATTACTGACCAAGTTTGAAGAGCAATCATGGAGTGTCACTGACAACCACTCATTGATTAAGACATACCATAACAAGACGACTAATCTGCTAGAGCTTAGTTCTTTAAGGCACTGCTAAGCACAAAACCTATCTGCTCCCAAGGAACTCAAAGTTCATGTTCTTCAGTGTGCCCAAAGTTAATGAAGCAACCTTGGAAACAGTTTTAACAGCAAAAGGGTCTATTGTAATACTAACTTTGCAGAACCAGCTGTGCATTTCTGCATTAAATTGTATTTTTATAAACAAGTGTTTAATAGCATTTCATGAGGTGCACAGGGACTATTTTCACACAGCAGCTTGGAAAGGAAGATTACAGCACCTGTAAATTTATTACAAGCCATGAAACAGGCTTCAAACCTGCACCTTCAGGGTGGAAATTACTCAAGCTGGCTCAGTAAACTCCACAATCTATTTTAGTCCATGCATATTTATGAATAACTGCAGCAGAAAATTGCATTTTCTGGCCTACATACACCTTTCATACACTCTAGAGACAAGACCATTGTACTGGAAGGTGAAATATTTCATAAACTGCCAGTCCAAAAATGACAGGATGTGCAAAAATGCTCACTCACCAGTGACTTGGTCAACCAGAATACGAGAAGTGATAATGCGTCCGTATTGGGAAAAGAGCTGTTCTAGTTCCTTCTGGGTCATTGTTTTTGGAAGTCCACTAACATACAGATTCGCATCTCTGATAGAAGCGGAACTTGGTCGCGCATAGGAAACCTTAAAAAAAAGTAAAAGAAATAGAAATCAAACACTTTAAAAAACAGTTGAAACAAGACAGTATCATTTGTTCTGAGATACTGAAAGTTTTAAGAGCGGCCAGAAAAGTTACTTGCGAAGTTAGTTGGGGCTTTTTTTCGGTGTTGGCTTCTGTGAAAACACTGAAAGAATGCAACAGACCATGCAGGAGAAGCTGACTACTTATAAAGACAAACTGAAGAATACCCAAGAATGTTTTCCTTTTAAATATCAATTAAAAAAATAATTAAAAAATACAAGGGATAAAGATTTCACTTTGGAAAATAAGTAAAAAAAAAAAAAAAAAATAATCAACCACAAAATAGTCCAAAACTCTCAGAGGCTTGCAAGCATTTTTCAAGTGCTGTGCTCTTTATAAATGTGTTAAGCTTGATATCAAATGACACAATCATTCACTACGTCAAGATAAAATCTGCTACATTACTTTTACAGGCCTAAGAACGAACAGGAGAAGTCTGAATGCAACTTGCCTTTCAGCTGTTCAGGATCTTTTGCCAGCTTTTTCACCACCATAGAGTCTTACAACCAAATGTGAAGTAACTGAGTTTCTCAGGTCCTTTTGAGCAGAAGGTTTTTTACCTGCTTACCTCAAAGTGTCAGTCAGACTTTATTTATTTTTTTTTCTTTTAAGATTGTCTATTAGATTCTTCAGCCCTTAGATACATGCTACAAAACAGCAAGTCAAAGAGTTCAACACCTCCCTTTGAAGTCTGTATAACTGGTCTATCCTTATTACAGAAAAGATGAGAACAAAGTATCTGTGCTTGTGGCACAGGACACCACAAAATACTTTTATTTGAGGTTTCCACAGTACAAAACGCAAAGTTAAAAAGGAGCCTTGTGAAATGGTCAGATTTATCTCCTTTCCTCCCTGTACTGCAAGACCAGCCAACTCCTGGAAGCTGCAACTTAACTCTGTAAATCCATCTTTTCCCTAATCCTTTGACATTTCTTTTCAAATCCTCTCCCTGACTCATTTCCATGCAGACCAGCAGACCTTTAAGACTCCTGTGGAAGCAAAACAGAAGAGGCAACTGAGATACAGCACCTCTGAGACTAAACAGAATTACCATGAACATAGCTGTGATCCTTAAGATGTTCTACCATGAAGCTTTGTGCAAGTTATCTTCCAAAGCTGGCTGAAAAGACCTGACCTACAAAACTTGTAGCTAGGTTTTCAAGATAATATGCTATCCAACTCTGTAAGCCCCAGAGCTTTGCTCTTTAGCATGAGAGACACAGAAGAACTAAGGACAACTTAGTGTTGAAAGTGCTTGTCTCCTCCCACATACGCAGCTGGGCACCCCAGCCTCTGCTCCTAGCTTAGATTTTTTATTTTTTTTTTAGTGAAGATGTGCAAATTTAATACTAACAGAAAACGTGCCAGTATTCAGTTTCACAGCAGGAATGACAGAATTTCCCAGTTTCCATAGTTTCTTTCAACTCCAGTAAAGCAGCGCTGAAGAAAATTTTATTCTCCACTAGAGCTGAGCCCACTGAACTAAAGATTACTTAGTCCTCCTTCTTCTACACTCCTCTTATTTTTTTTTTTTTTACTAGAAATACGCACTAGAGAACTGTCAGCAGAATTGCTCATGAAAATTACCACCAAGGTGCCAGGCCAAAAGCCACACACTTTTTAGCAAAAATGGATTCAGTCTATATGATGCTAAACGCAATAAAACCAACCAACCTAAAAAAATACTCCACCAAATACTAAAAAATATTCCTGACATTCAGTCACAGTAAGAATTTACTGTAGACTAGCTGAGAATTGATAGACTCCATCTTCTATTATGACTTCATTTTTGTCATTTAAGACACTCAACATAAGATTACTTCTAGAAGACAATATCAACTAGTAACTGAAGTCACATTCACACAGCAGGACTTAAGTGCCTCTAACCTGCCACAGGAACCCTCTCTGTAAGAACAGGAGAAGTAAAAAGTGATTATGGACATTCTGCAGCCTCATAAGGAATCTATCCATACACTAAGCAGTCCCCTTTAAATTACAGCAGTGATGGAATCTTGTAAACTACTGGAAACAAGACACCAGATAATAAATGCCTCAAGAGTAGTAGTTGTGTTCCTGCACCTGACAGAACACTTTTATTTCCAAGAGGCTTTCACAAGGTAGATGAGATATTTAATAGGTCCTGCAGAAAAGAGAAATCCGTAATTCTGACAATTCTTGCCTATTCTTTAAACATGCATGCTCACAAGCACTTGGAACAGGTTGCAGAACATAAGCCTCAGAAACTCCTTTCAAACAGGATGAAAAAGTCCGTATGAATAGAATACACCAAAGGTCTGCCAAAACCCAAGCTGTGCCATGGTGCTACTGTTTTCCCAGGCTCCAAACCATCCAGACTTTGCTCTAGAAGTTGTACTATAGATGTTGATAAAATAGCTCCATTTTGCGAGCAACTTAATGAAGTAATTGGACTTGCCACCCATGCGAAATGTCAAAGTCATTCTGATTCAACATGTTAAACAGAATAAAACAGAAGTAGTACAATGTCAGCAGAAGTGAGAGGTGTGTTCTTTCATAAAGAAAGAGACACAGATAATCAAAGAAAAGTCTTAAGCCAAATAAGTGACCTGTGAGGCAATGCTTAATACCTGAAATTTCTTTCCCTCATGGTCAATGATGCCAACATAGGCTAGAAGCAAATAACTAATTCACAAGGTCTGCCTCATCCGCAGTTCCAGTTCAGTAGTGCCGAGAATGAAATTAAGGTTCTTCCTTCTTACCCATGTATCACCCTGATGGACCTCCCTGGTGACAACCCACAGCCCAGCAGCACAGGTTTGGTTACCACAGTTCTTAAAAAACAGGCTGATGGAACAGCTTTATAGGTCTGGAAATGATGCTAATTTCCCTGCCCACCATCTCCAACGACTGAAGGATCACCTCCAAGCCAAAGATCCATTCTAGCAAGGAAGAAATCAAGCAAAGGTGCCTGGGGGCTGTTTTGCAGAATCAAACCCTATAACCCAAAATGAGTTATAAAGCAGGTATGTTTATTTCCAGCGCTGGGGTGCAAGGGGGTTCTCCTCCTAGCTTGCACACCGTATAGCTTAACAAGCAGCTACTTATAGTGTAAAGGTATACATAGGTATAAGTGCCTACTACATATTCACCCTATCCCCGCTTCGTATTATAATTAGATCTGGAAAGTTCGTTCCAGTCTTGACCTGCATAGTGCCTCCTGATGGTCGCTGGCCAGGGTCTTAGGGATGAAGTAGGAAGTCTTCCTCGGGATGAATATATTTCTTTTTGAACTTTGCGCAGACTCAGTCTCCTCTGGCTGTTTTCAAACTCCTGAACCAAATGCAGCCAGCCTTCTGCATTCCAATGCCTACTTATCAGTAAACTGCTGCTAGCTAGTTCCTTCATTATCAACTTCCAAGGTCTTCAAGGCGAACAACGCCAAGCTCTAACGAACGCTCCCAGCCCCCTTGTCTGCTTTCACACATCAGGGCCTGCTTGGATGAAAAGTGGTTAAACTCCAACATAAAAAAAAATGTGAATAGGATGTGAAAGGAGAAATATGTAAAGTTGTGTCCAATCATGCATTGTTGATGTTAGGAAAGTTAAAGCCCACCTAGACTTGAAAATGAGAGATCTAGAGTGCAACAAAACAGATCTGCACAAATATATTGGCAGAAAGAGCAAGGCTGGGGAAAACACTAACTCTGTGCAGAACATGTCAGGGAAACTGCTGACTAGGGACACAGAAAAGGACAGGATGCTTAGCACTTTCCCTCCCTTGGTATTTACTAGTACAGTTGACTTTCAGGGTTCCCAAGCCCACAAGAGAGTAGAAAGTCTCGAACAAGGAATACTAATCCTCAGTGGAAGTTGATTACACTGAGGAATATTCAAACTGGACAAACAGAAATCCATACATCCTGAAAGGTTGCACCCACAAGTGCTGACAGAACTGACAGATGTCTTTGCAAGGCAATTCTTGGTTGTCTTTGAAAGGTCATGGGGAACAGAGGAAGTTAAGGAGTGGATGGGAACAAGTATCACTGGCAAGAAACTCTTGCTCTCTGAGAAGATGATTGAGTAACTAATCACAAAAATCTCCTCCAGACACATGAAGGACAAGAAAGTGACTGGAAGCAGTCATCACAGATTTATAGAGGGGAATGTCTGACCAATCCAAAAGTGTTCAACAATGACATGACTGCCTCGGTCGACAGAGGGAAAACAGTTTTTTATCTCAGCTTCAGTAAGACTTGAGTCTTACCCATACTATCCTCACAAAGTGCACATTAGGTACACCCACATGTACTTATGTACATACTAGATAAGTACTGAGTAAATAGCAGTTAAGTGGGACCGTGTTGTAGACTGAGTACTAGCTGAACTGCCAGGCTCAATGGGTTGCAATCAGCAGCATTAAGTCCAGTTGGAGGCTGGTCACTGGCCTCCATCAATGCTGGATCCAACACTGGTTAACATCTTCACCAGTGATCTGGATGATGGGGCAGAGCATACCCTCATAAACTCCACAGATGATAAACTTGGAGGAGTGGATGACAGGCCACAGGGTTGTACTACCACCCAGAAGGATTCAACCACAGAACTAGGCAAACAAGAATCTCAAGGAAGTTCAACAACAGGAAAAGCAGGCTCCTCTCCCTGGGAAGAAATAATATCATATATCAAAACATGGCTGGGAACTGACCGGCTGAGAAGCAGCTTAGCAGAGAACCTTGGGAGTTCTGGTAGAGACCAAGCTGATCATGAGACAGCAGAATGTATCCAGCAGAATGCACCCTCTATTCTTTAGAAGAAGAATTCAAAATAAGACACTAATTCGCAAAGCAGAATTCACAATGCTGGATGCATACTGTCACATATCAAGGACACAAACTCACTCAGAGGGGAAATCCACAAAAAATTTTTGCTAACTTACTGTAAGTTTACCTTGCATTACAGAATTGGTATCTATCAAGCTATAAAACAGTATCAGCAAAACTCCTCTCACCTTTCCTCTGTCGAATGAGTACAAATTCTTTCACACTGGTAGCCAATCCAGCAATGTCTACTGCCCAGGCCTTAGCTGGTAAATGCTACTTGGAAGAGAATTTGAAGTAGCAGTCAAGGTCTATACTAAACACAATTTAAAGACAGCAAGTAAATGAAAATATCTAATCAGTAAATACTCTAACTACAAGTTCAGCTTCAGCATCAAATCTTTTAAATTCTTCAAATGTGTTTACAAGGTATTTTTCACACCTAAGAAGATACTTTCCAGGTAGGGTAATCTGTGATCCATGCATTCTAGTAACTATTTCTGTACCTTAACCAAACCACACTGGAATCTGGGCATATTAGCCACAGGAATGACATACATCAAACTGAAATGAGTACTTTGTTACTACTATCCAAACACTGTCTCTAGCCATCTTGCTAAGCACCAGAAATTCTGGACAGACAAGAAATCTGAAAGACATACAGAACTTCAGAAACCCGAAGTAATCGAAGCCTGACTTTCTCTGGAAATGCACTAACAGTGATCTGTGATTACTGTAAGTCAGGATCATCAGAGAAAAACAAGCACACCATATAAGTTACAGAAAAAAGGGAACTAATTCCCACGCAAAAGAAGCTTGCCTGGAGTACGAGATATACGGTTTCTACTCATTATTGATGTCAAGGTCCAACTACTTCATTTGTGATAGTTTCCAAGCAGAGACTCTCCAGATTCTTCTCCCTACCTGTACTCTGTCAGTTTGCCCATTCAGTAATTACTTGCCAATAGTTCTAGATTGAGTCTCCTCAAAAACATATAGGCACTGAATTAATAGCTGTGCTAAAATATTACTTCCACAGCTACTTCATCAGGTGAATATTTAATAGATAAACATTAAGGTTACACAACGTCAAAACCACTGAACATAATGCAAGTCAAGAAGCTGCCAGAACGCCTACAGTTTTAAATATTTAATGATGACACAGTGTACAACACTGACACAGCTACTCTGTAGACACCAACTTAAAAACATTTTAACTGGAATTTTCCACTGCAGTTAGTGGGAAAGACATTTGTTTCTACAGACGTAATCACCACACCATCAAATTCAAGTATTTTCACTGCTTTAGTATTTCATTTCTTAACATCAAGATGAACTGATTTACAACTTTCTAGTCAAAACTGTGGAAGTCTGCAGAGTGAACGAAGAAGTTACAAAAAAAAGTGTCCCTGTCCCTACAAATGAATGTTTTGGTATCTCACTACGTGGTGCTATCTTGAGACATCTCAGCATCATACCTCAATCCTTATCTTACAGCTTATTAGTAGTACAGAGATCAGAGTGTTTTTATTCCCTGCAACAACCTTAGGAAAAAGTATTCTTAAATTATCTAAACACCTCTACTTAAAGTATTCATGCAAGACACTATAACTGAAATCTTTAAATGTTACAATTGGGATCTCAGTAACTGCTTACTTTCACTAACTTCCAGTGCAAACTTTCATCTTAGAACATGGTTTGCCATACCCATAATATCCAGTTTTTAGAATTAATGTTTCAATGGGAAAATAACAATCCCAACAAAACCCCAAATAAATTACCACCCAGTCAGATGAAAATGGGTTCAGACTTCGTGCAAAGCAGACAGATTTATATCAGGAAGAGGAATAAAGTAGGAATCTGTAAGCACCCTTGGCAAACACAATAAAAAAGGAGACATATTTCTTCGGTTCTGGTACAGGAATGTTAATCTACCAGTCAAGTGTCCTTAACTGGAACTTAAATTAGTATATGAGATGCCATGACTAATTCTTCTTCTTAACTCGAGTACTAGTACATAGATGCTGCAGCACACAGCAGAGTCCGGGTCTCAGCTGTCATTAGCCAGTAATAAGTGACCTGTGAAGTCAGTAAGCGCCTCACAAAAGGATCCTCCAAAACTGTAGGAAACAGGAGAGCTGCACTGACCAGGGGCAACAACTAATACAGAAGAATATTTTAAAATTTACAGTTGTAAATATCCTTGCCTCTTTAAAAATAAAGAATACTTAACTTGGAATTAAAGTACAAAGAAAAGTTAAGAAAAAAGGAGCTCAATCTCCATACGTTTTCCATTTTCTGCTTTTCACTTTGATAGCTTCAAAGTCCTTCTCTTTACACTTTGCACTCCTAATTCTGTTCCGATAAACACTCCCTCCCCACTCTGCCCCACTAGGAGCACCACAAATTTCAGACATCCAATCAAAAAACCAAGCCATACCATTTGATACTTCAGAGGACAACAGTACACAGGATAATATCCAGCTCTCCACAGGTATAATACGAACAAAAATAATCTCAAAACAGCAGCAAGTTTTAAGAGTTAAGGTGAATTTGTTGACACATTTTCCTTTCTTATGAAGGAAACAACTATACTTCAGTTTCTCCTTGTTTGTGTCTAGGGAGCCACTACCACTGACAAGAGACACTGTCAAGGACAGCATTTGGGTCTCTCCCATTACTCATTCCATAGACATACCTTATAGAAATGCACAAAGCAGATATCCATTGCCACTTAGTTATCTAAATGGACTACTTTACAACCTTTCAGGAAAAAAAACTATTACTGTATGGATGAAAGACACCCAGAAGCAGCATTTAAATAACACAAAAAAACCTTAAAAGCCACTAGGTTATTAGAGGACAGTTTTTCCACTGAGTTTTTTTGGTGCAAACCTGCTAAACAGCCTTAGGGTGGGTGAAATGCATTGGTCTAGGGATCCTCTGTCACAGGAAAGGGAGAGAACTCCTGCAAGGAACTCAGCCACAACAACACAGCATGGCTGGAATCTGAACAGAAAACAATAGTAGTTGCTAAAGGAGACGTAAGCAGATCTTGCACCTCACTGTGACACACTGCGTTACTCAGAGTGGTTAGGTATTAATGAACAAGTCTGTGGCTGTAATGCAGTTTACAGGAAATGACAGTGATATGCTTTCAGAAGTGAATCCTCCTCTCAATATTATTCAGCAACATCAACAACAAGCAGGAAGCCATAGCTAGTTAACTAACATTCGAAGTCTGAAGAGATTTGAATTTTAGTGAAGAACAAATTTTACCTGGGGCTGAAAAGGCATGTGTGGGGTAGAGAAGAGTTTAAAATGGAAATGCTGTCAAAGCTTTAACTGTAAAATAACTAAAAGATTGTATAATTACCATTTATATAACTCCTGCAGAAATTTAAGGAAAAAAACACACCTTTGCTTTTGTTCCAAGACAAATTGTTCTTCTGCCTCAGATGTGCTATAGCACTTAAATTTTACCCTAAGAATACAGTCCTGAGGTATTTAATTACCCTGTCAAGACCTCTAAATGGTCTGGCACAGTGCCGCTTCTCTCAGTCTTTGCTGATTGATGGCATCAGTATAACTCAGCAGCTTTAATTAAACTTCCAAATAGGATCCCCTTTTGCTACTCATGAGATCAATGTTCTGTAGTGCCGGGGCGAAAAAAAAGAAAAACAGAACAATTGAAAAAGAGAAGGTTAGAAAGTTTTCGCTCACCTTCACAGCTCACTTGCCTCACAGATTTTTTACACATCTGGTATATATTTCATTGCTCCCCAGGGACATTAGCTAATGAAAAAATTACTACAAAAAGTGACACTATCAAAATTTTCTTCTACAAGTATCAGTGGTGAAGGCAAGAACAATCTCAACCTTTTTCATACTGCATTAACTCAAAAATTAAACTACCATTTTTTTTTCCAGCGTTTTGTTATTTTCCATTAAGTATTTTGTTCAAGAGTACAATCACAGGTCAAAGCTGATAGAGGTAGAGATCTTGAGCAGTTAAGTTATAAGATTAATTCACCAAACTGAATTTTATTGTAATCCTAAGTACTGATTCAAGGCACTGAGTGAAACTGGACTGCATAATGCCAAGTTCTAAGAACACTGCCACAGAGGACACTAATCAAATTGCAGAATATCACTCCCAAGTCTTCCCTTGCTATGCTGCAGCTCTTTGGACATTTCTAAAGCTGATAACTCAGTATCAACTCGTCTACTGGGGTCATTAACTAGCTCTTCTCATTACACTGCTTTCTACACTAGGGCAGGTAAAGTGATGATGGCAAAGTAGGGTATCTGTCCTTGTAGCCAAATATTTTGTCAAGGTTCATTCCAACAGGAAAAGCTGGCAGAGCATTACAGGTTAAATTTGATTACTTTATATTTTAAATATATATAAAGCTATAAGGGAGTGGGAAGAAAATCTACACATTTGGTACTCTGAATAAGAAAATTTCTTAACCCTCTATTCCCCTGACAGGTGATAATTACCATGTGAACACCCTAACAGTCCAAAGAACTTAAAAGAATGAAACCTTCCTAAATGTGATTTTTAAGAAGCACTACACTAGGTGAAATACAGCTAGATAATCAACATTACCTTATAAAAAAGGAAAACTTCTAGGCCTTCAGCCTGGACAAACTATTTCTTTTCCAACATGTATGTGCATGCATGTCTATACACCTATCACCAGCATTAATGAGAAAACTATCTGCCAGATCCTCCACGCAGAGGCTCTGCCACTTCAGGCCTCCTCACACTGGGGAGCGGGAGACAAGACAGGGGGGAGCTCCCCATCCCCAGTTCACCTTGCGAGGGCTGAATGAGGACTGCATTGCTGCCATTTGGGGCGTCCCCTTGACAGCTACCATCCACAAAAGACTATTTCAGTCATTCAAGCAGTCCAGCATCCACAGTGAAAAGCCAAGCAAGTTTTCCTGTGTCCTCCTGCTGCCCCATATAACCTAGCTAAAAAGCTGCATCCTGGTCAGCATCTTGCATAGCTCAATGCCATTTGTTCGTCCACTCTCTAGACAGTGAATCTTACTACACTTTCTTGCTAATATCAAACTCTTACACCAAACTGAAAGATACTCCTGTTGAGAAAACCTTACAATAAATTGACCCATGTCTCTTTCTTAAGTTTTCCCATAACCAGGGGAGGGGAAGCCACTGAAGATTTCCCCTCCTAAACAAAACTCAAGCTAACAAATATGCACAGAATTTTCTTACCACTGTGTGTAAGTCAGTGACTCTTGCATGGTCTGCTCATGAATTTTCCACATTTGGGAAGAACTGATGTTTCTAGCACAACTCAAACAAAAAAAGTGTCATGAACAAACAGGTAAATGGAAAAATCACTGCAGGCACAGCAATACATCTTTTCACTGAGTCTTAAACAGAACAGAGCCAAAGCGTTCCCTTGTAGTAGCTTCTTCCAAAAGATAAAAAAAACCCCAGAAGATGTCTTCCCTCTAGATACAACAACTTTTCAAACTAAAGTTGTATAATTAAATAAAGGCAAAACTTCACAGGCTACCTGAAATACAAATAAGCCTGTTTATGTTGCAAATAAACTAGAAATTACAACACAGAGGGCATCAGCTAGTAAGTGTATGTATATTCCCAAGCAGAGTGGGGTTTAGGTATCTAACACATCTAAACATGCTTTCAACATCAATGCATACCACCCCACAGTTTAAATATTCAGGTCAAAACAGAAGGTAACACACTTGGCATCATGTGAGATAAGACTAAGCCTGCTATATCTTACTTCGGAAGTACAGATCTGAAATTTGGCTAAGATACTTTGCAAATAGTTCAATATAAAGTATTCCATACAGCATTCCACTGCATTATTCTTTTTAAAAAAGGTACCAAGTAATAGGTTTTAATATTACTATTTGTGCAGAAGAACTTATGCCAGCATTTTGCAAATTCGCCTTTTCCAATATATTTTTATTTCAAGAAAATAGTAGGTGGCATCCCCTTCTAGGAATCACAGAAATATATCCAATGGCTAATAGCCTAGTACAGCAGCAGCGGATCAGAGGTATGCATCACGGCCCCAGTCTAGAACATCACACATCAGGATCGGGACAATTCCCTCCAAGTGGGAATGCTCTCAGTTCAGCCATAATGCGAGTGTCCATCACTTAACCAACAAGGTTCCTTCTAGGTTTGCAGACCAACAGGAAACAAAATACTTTCAATCATCCATTCTAGTGAAGTACTAAGCTTTTCTGCAGAAGTCCCAGAACAGTGCAGAGAGAAGAAACACACTTTCTTTTAAGGTCAGAATATCCACTAACATTATTGCATCATTTTTTCATATGAAAGTATATACAAAAATTTCCATAACATCCGTTTTCTAAAGGTGAACGCAAATGCAAAGGTTGGGGTTTGCAAAACAGATTTATTAGATTTTTTCAATCTGAACTTTCAAGTCTGGACAAATAGGAACACTGTGGTCTGTAAACTTTAAGTAGTGTCTGTAAAGGTTCTAGAAATGAGATTTTATAAATGACTCCCTCCACCCTAGATGTTGTGCCCTGGGGCAACAAAAGCCTCAGATATCTACTTTACTTCTGCTCAGTATTGCCTCCAGGCTGATCTAAGGAATACATAGAAAAGTACTTCACAGTAGACTGGGCCATTCTGTTGGTTGACAGATAAAGACAGATGCTCTTGGTAAGTCTTTTAAATCACTGCCATACAGGCACTTAAGTTCTTTTGGCACTAGAATCAACTGTTCGATGTACAAATGCCAGAGTCTCAAAACACTGGGGGCTCCCCTAGCCTTTTCCCCTTCTGTAGCATGAAAGGAGATACATCAGCCTCTTTAAGCAGCATCTCAGAAGAATTCAGTCATGAAAACATGGCCTGAAACCCAGCTTGTGTCTAAGAAGGAAGAACAAGTAAAGAAGGGAGTAAAGCAGCTTTTCCCCTCAAATCATACATGCTAACTGAGAAAGATGCTGCTAAAGTTAAGTAAGGCTGAATGGGGGTAGCTAGAGTTTGTATTTTACCTGTAACAAGAACAAGCAACATTCACAGATACTTTCTTTTCAAACTAAACAGATGTTGTCTTTACTTTGGTGATGAGGTTATCATTTTGGCTTGTGTCAACTCTAATGTTTGAGACTATCTTTAGCTAAGGAAATCTAAAGTACAAATTCCTGTAAACTTACACATGAACTTTAGCCTCACTGGGTCACTGTCTTGATATTGCGTATAAATTACAATTGTTCTTTCATGTCCTGGGAAGGCAGGGAAGGGAAAACACCAATGTCATCACCCAGATCTGTCTACTCCATTTTCACTTTTTCTCTTGACTTTTTTTTTTCTAATCAGTTTTTAGTTGCAGAAATACAGTGACTGTTTGCATTAATCACTTAGCAAGGTTAAAGAAGATTAAGAATTCATGTGTTGGCAGTATAAAGTCAGTCACCCAATAGTCCCATGAGGAATCACTTTGATTTGGGAAACCTAGCTTGATTCTCTATCACAACATTCTTTTTTGCCTGGCTATGTTGTCACTGAAAGTTCAACTTACCACCCTGGACAGACGTTTTTTTATTTATCCACTTAAGGTAGTAAATGCAAAGCTACAGTGTACCTGCAGTCTACTATAATGCAAACCCATCCTCTTTCCTCCTACCACCCAAAAGACAGCTTCAAAAATCACAGAGCAGGGAATGACTTTCCTTAATTTTTCCACAAAGAAGAAAACAGGATAGACCTCCTGTGGACAAGATGTCTGCCAGAAGCACACAAGAAGCCTTCTGCAGCAAAACATCCATCTATCCATGCCATTCATCCATTATTACAGTGAGCCATGATTCACCTTTTGTTAAAGGCCAGTATTTGTTTCGAAGTGTGCATTTCACTTCATTAAATCTAACGAAGCTAGAAGAGGCAAGGCATTCTAACCATAATTACTGCCATCTTATTTTCATTTCAGTCATTCTTAAGTAACTCTGCACTGCTTTTTAGGTTCAACCTTTTTAGAGATGAGCTTTATCTTATGGTTCAAACATGGTCCTAGTTAGAGGGCAGTCAGTATCTGAGTGATCAGCTAGTAAACCCTGCTGTTTAACGAGAAAGAATGAACTGGTTGGAACAAGGATCGCCTTCAGGCACCAACACCTGTAAAACATGTTCAAAAGCCTGCATTCCCTGAAAAACTTTATTTTATATCCTTTCTCTCAAGATCTCAGAGCCCAGAAAATTGCTTAAATGGAGTATCCTCACTCTTCTGATAATGGAATAAGATGGTAGATGAGAAGAAGTAATTCTTCAGATTTCTGTTTCTAGACATTCAAGAAACAGAATGTAGTAAACAAGATGTGCAGGAGTTACAAAGCAAAAAAAATCCTCATGAATCCCAAACATTAGCGACCTAGAGACTAGAGCCCCAGGAATCCAATAATTCATAGGTAACCAAAGTAGGTTTTTCACCATTCGATTTCAAGGATTTTTAAGAAGAACAAGACACTAGCAACCTAAAAAAGGTACTATTAATAAGCAAGTTATACCATCTTCTTCAAGAAAGTAATGAGGAAGCACATACTGCAGTGTTCAGATGATATGCAATATTACATACAAGGCAATTTTCTCTGTTAAAACAATCCAAGTTCTCATCTAAATTATTCTCGAGTGCATTAAAATAATAAAATTTTTCTGTACTTAATCATAATCTACCTCTCTAGATCAAAACAGACTGCAAAGCACTAACCAGCTGCTTATGGGGAAGCCAGTCTCTTCTACTGACATTAGCAGAATACTCAAGTTACACTTGGAAAGGGAAAAGAAATCGTACATCTTACCAAGAAGCCAAAACATATCAGTTTCATTAAATCATCATTAACACTACATACTTTTATGGTTTTAGTTTGAAGTCTCAGTCCATTCAGTGTGTTGATAGCTTTTTCTGCGTCCTTTGGGTCAACGTAGTTCACAAAACCGTAACCCAAGCTCTGTCCTGGTTGAAAAGAGGAAGAAAAATGATCATTAGTACTACAGTCCTGTGCAATGGAGAACTATTAAAAACCTATACAGACACAAGGAGCAAAACTTGCTTATATTAAAGAACAGCATCTGCCCTAAATAAAGTTAAGGATCAACATCTATTTTTTTCCAGTATATTTAGTGTTTAACTAGCTTCCCCCTCTTCCCATGGACTGCAGTAAGTTCAACACAGAACTCATAATCAGCGCAATGAAAGGACTTAAGAACTGCTGTACAAAACATATTCAGAAGTTTTTATGATCTGTTAGACTAGAGGAAGTGCAGCAGCTTTGAAGTTTAAATTTCAGGACCAGTGCTTGAAAAGTTAAGTGTGTTTCAAATACACTTCAATATCACAATTTGGTCCAAATTTGAAGCTAAACATTTCTACAGATGTCACTCACACACCAAATAAAGCCTATCAGTAATAAGTTTAAAGGCTCAATTTGTTCTTGTATTGAAGACAAATGGTTATTCAGATGACAGATGGACAAAAAAGCATTTTAAGTAGCTCTTAATCACTGAACCAGAGCCCATTTCTAATAGTGTATTCCTTCCAAGCATTTCTTTAATTAAACACCTGAAAGTTTAGCAGTAGTCATCTCTTGATAACTTTAAAACCTGAAGTAAACCACCCTTAACTAGCTGCCTTCAGCACACTCCTTTAGAAACATTTTTGGTACATAATAATGCAAATAGGTAGAAAAATTTAACACAGCAAAAGGATACCATTTAGTAAGAATACTATCCTTCATTAACTTCGCCATTTTCAAAAACATTCTCCGTAGACCTTGACAACTCTCTTTTAGAAACAAAAATAAGGTCCAAAAACCAGGTAACAGGCCAAAAGAAAGCATCTAATAAATCTAATTCATAAAATACTACTTTGAAAGATTAGCTTGGAGAAAGAACAATATAAAAGGATAAAAAAAAATTACATAAACCACAAATGATAAATTCTTTTATTGCCAAAAATAAAAGAACCTATGCTCTTTTGTGTTCTTGTATTGTAACTAAAGATGCATGTATTAGATAGCATATGAAGCAAATAAAAAAAAAAACCTGATGCAAGGTTTTTAATTCATGAAGACAAGACTGGGCTTAGTAACAAGCCCATCACTGCTAGGATTCACAATTTTGCACATATCAGTCTACCACAGCACCAGAATTCAGAGGATATTGTTACCCCCATTCTTCTCAATCTCCTCCTCAAAAGAGCACAAATACAAATAAATTGGCTAGATGAAGCTGTAGAACAGGTTAATATACGCAAAGTTATTAACAAAAGAAGAAAAAAAACATCCAAGACCCAACTGGACAAAGCCCTGAGCAATCTGCTCTAGATAAACCTACTGTAAGTAGGAGGTTGGACTAAAAGTGCCTCCAACCTCAGCAATCCCGTTTCTGTAACTAATAATATGTAAATATGCAAAAGCATTTATATTTATTTGCAGCTCCACCTTGATATACCTAAGTTCCTTATCCTAAAAATACCTTTTACCTTATTAGTTTGATTACAGTAAAGCAATTTCTATACCTGTCACCTTCATCACTCCCACTGTCTGCAGAAACTCTTCCCAACATCTTTAAAAAAAAGGAAATTAAAGGAATATCTCCTTCCGTGCACATCTTTTATTTTAGTCTTACCTCCTAATACAGAAATGCTGATTTTTGGTGTTATTATTCATCTTGTAGGAAGAAATCCATTTAAAGCACAAGACATCAAAATCTTTAAGAGAAAGCTATTTCGTGTAAGGTGCTCCAATACACTATTCACTAATTCCAGAGTGAAGAGCAAAAGATGCGCACAAATTATTTCTACTACACCTTTGTTCGTGTGATCTGTTTTTGACACTGTGAACATCCAGACCACTGCAGCCAAAGAGCAAACCAGCTGTTTCAAAGGATATCATTCATGGCCAGTTCTTCTGCAGGCATTGTCTTAGTTAAGCTTGATGAATATTAGTAGACTAACCTGGGGAGCAGTACAAACAAAATCTAGCAATTTATTCAGGATAACCTTTAACTCATTTTTGAAGGTTTGTTCTGCAATTTTGCAATAAAAAGCTTTCACTGTGGGGTTGGTGAAACATTGACACAGGCCATCCTGAGGTGTTGGGAAATCTCCATTCCTGGAGATACGAAAAATGTGACTGGACATGGTCCTAGGCAACCTCCTCAGGGAGAACCTGCTTGAGGAGAGGGAGCCGACTAAATTAGCTCCAGAAGTCTCTTCTGCCCTCAGTGATTCTGTGAATGATTTTTTTATTTAATTCAGTGTTGTTTAATTTGGCCTATCACCTAAAATTCAAAGTTGTTCAGAGCTGACATCCCAAATGCCTTATGTATTTGAAGAAGTTAAGAAAACGTAAAACTTCTTGGAGATCAAAATTTTGCCTGAAGATTAATGGTTCTGTTATACATTATTAATAATTTAGAGTAAAACAAAATATCACTTTCTCCACAGAAGCATGTAAGAAAGATGAATCTCTGCTCTCAACAATTCAATTGGAAATTGAACATGATTTCTGGAATCAGTTGCTTGCTTCAGGGACCACTCCTAACCCTACTTGCTTGCTTAAAGGAAAAGCTTAAGAGGTTTGCCAGTTCACACACAGATAGCTGAGTTTTAGAAAATTCAGACAAGCATTTGACAAAATGCAGGAGGAGCAGCTATTTCAAACAACCCATCAGATATCCCAATTATTGCCAAGCATCTCTGACAGCTGGTAGCTTTTCTCACTTGGTGGGAAAGTGTCAGCTGGGTTACAAGAACTTAGAAGCTCAGTTCTTCCTAGGTGTTTCACTAAGGTACAGGACTTGGGTCCAAAATTATGCTTGTACTACTGCAGCTGTAGAAGCCAGAGAGAAGTCCCTTGTGATTGTCCACTTCAGATGAAGAAAGAACAGTGTACCCAGTGCACACTAATTTTACTCAAATAAGATTTGAGATGCATGGCCATTATAATTCAAACAAGCTATGCTTCTGTGCAGCTTTTTCCCCTCCTCAATGTCTAAACCTGTCACTTTCAAGATAAACCAAGTAGAAGCTAGATGCAATCACACCAGATCAGCCAACAATTAGATAGCTACAAAGAGGAACTTTGTTATTTAATAACTCTAATGACTAATTTGTATTGCCTGAAGCCAAAGATGAAACTGAACACTGCCAGAAAATAGTACCTCTTCTACACCAAACTCCATTTATCAAGACAGAAGTCTCCTGCAGAACACACACTTCTTTCCAAGTTCTGTAACACACTAGAAGTAGATCATGCAACCGAGTCCACAATGGAATGGTGAAAGAAAGTGAATACATAGCTGTCCACATGTTAAAATAGTCCTCAGATTTAACTTAACATCAAAAAGTAGCTTAGTCTCCTGCTGGTTTATGACAGAGGCAGCTACATCTGGCTCTTGCTGCAGCTTCATTTTTCCAACTTAACACCATTGTCTGAAAAATCTCTGACAACTCTCCAGGTTGGCTGTCTCGGTGCTCTGTCTGTATGTGTTAAGGTATTCTGAATACCCAGTTTCACCTTTCCTAGAGCTTCACAATTATGACCTACTCAACCTCAACATAGAAAGAGACCACCAGTACACATCAGATATTTACTCTATAACTCAGGTCGATAAACAGTATTCAAATTATCTTATCCTATGGAAAGCAGTGACTTACTTTTCTGAGTTATTACTTGTGCCAGTAAGAAGGATATACTCACCCCCCCTTAACGGGAATAATCTGCTCATTTGCAGAACTGAGCAATAATTCAGAAGTTACATGCTCGAACTACCAGTTGAGCTCTTCCTCAGTAGTTCTTGCAGCCATTTCATAGCACCGTTTAAAGCTCCTTCTATAAGCTTTCTACTAAATTTTATGCTTGAGACACTATAAATATTAGGCAATATTGAGGACAACAAAACAAGTTAGTGAAGTGACTGGTAAAAGAAAACACCTGAAAAGTCAAAATGACAAACGGATTTGGAAGGAACGGGGAAAAGAATGAAGAAAAGCAATTTGACTTTAATTTTACTTCAATAAACTAAAAAACACCCCAAAACTCATACAGCAGCAAAAGTGCATCTCAAAAGCCTGTATGACAGCAAAGGTCTTAAAGCAAAGGTTATCATGTGAAAGTTTATATTGTTAATTATGTTTTGTTTAACTGGCACTTGCAACAAACTTGGAATTCAAGTTTAAGTGGCAAAAAATCCTTTTATTCAAGCACCTCTTTAAACCCAGGCAAGCTATATCCATGACTAAGCAGGTCACTGATCAGTTTCCCACCTCTAAGTACACAGCCTAGGAGAAAGTATGAGCTGGAAAGCAGTATGCTTTAATAAGGGAAACTGTTCCATTTATGTTTCCATTTATGAGCTTCGTAAATATTATTTGACCACCATGTATAATAACGCAAATTAGAATAATTACCTAGATAAGAGCAAGATACCTTTTGACATAGTCAATACATGGAAAGGATTTTGAGTGCAGAGGCACAAAAAGTAGTTTCAAGCAATTTAATCCTGACGACCCTTTCAAACAGCTACTGAAAAGACCAAGCGGAGATCCACACACTCACTAGAAAAGTGTAAAATGAGGCAATTTTAACATTAAAGAAGCAAACACAGAACACAATGATTCAGTATTCAGGAAATAAAAGTAGACAGACTGCACAGTTCAGCAAAAGACAACGTTTCAAGTGGGAAGAGAAAACTAAACAAGTAGGAATGTATAGCCATGGTCATAGTGCTCCCACTGTGGCCTTGAAAAGTCACTTTTTTCTTTAAAAATGCGCATGCTATAATTGACAACACTCATCAGAGGAAGAATCACAAGCTAGTTCTACCCTGCTCAAGTTTTCACAAGTGTTTACTATCAACAAAGCCTACACTGCACAGAGCTGTAAAAGCCCCAAAAAATTCTGTGCTATATAACAGAGAAAGTCCTGAATGGATGCTATCCACAGAAGAAACCGTCATATAAAGTAGACATGGCAGAAGTGACAGCTGTTGTCCATTCCTTATGCTCAAAAGTAGCAGCACTATTCTTTAAAGCAGAATACAGCCCTTTTAATATGATCGGTAAGCCAACATTTTCCTCTTCCTGACAACAAAAACATCTAACTTTAATAGGAATACTCTTACCCTAGAACTCTTCCTACCTGAAAAGATTCCTTTTATTATTTCCAGTAACTGCTGCAACATTTCTACGGAGAAAGATTATAAAAATATTATAACTGAGTGGTGCTGCAAGAACCAAATTTTCAAAGTATAGATTCTGATGAAGACTTAGGTTGGACTACAGAAGGTGTGACACAAGTGAAAAAATGACAAACGGATCAAGAAACTTAAATAGATGCTTATCAAAATCCAAGACAAGTTTAATTTTTCCCCTAAAGTAACTCAGAAGGATTGTGGGATTAAAAAAAATGCATCACTACACTGTGTTGTACATTTCCACGAAGCACAACTATTTACATCATCTAAAAGAGGTTACTGCTGAATTACTGAACGCTTAAAAGCTATTACAAGCTAGCTCACTTCCCTTCATCACCATTAATTACTTATACGAACTTGGGGAGGAACAGTGGATCTGAGAAGATGATTTTTCCCACTGCCCTGTTACTGCTCAAATTATTCATAATGGAGAGATACGCAAGAGGGTTGGTGATGAAAGAAAGAAAACCAAAATAAGTACTGAAGCTGTCTGAACACTGATGCACCTTACTACCCAGGAAAGTCCTCTGCTGGAAAAGCATTCATGCATGGAAACACCTGGTTGCACAGAACAGCCTATGTGTCCTGAGGCATCCCCCAGTTCAGTGTTCGGAGACTAGCCAGCAAGACTGGTCACATAAGAATAGATTGTTCTAGATAGGATAATTAATACAGTGTTATCAACTAGGAGTGCAGATCAACAGGTTACCCATTTTCCTGCTAGTTGCCATAGTCAAAAGGCCTCAGCATGACATCCAATTCCACAGTAAATACAACTTATCTCCTCCATTTGAAGGGGAACCCTGACATCAATTTCTTGTAGTATCTGCTGTCATTCTCAGTTGCATACACAACCCTCTCTCCTGTGTTATCAATTTATAGACCATATATTCTGATTATAAGATGAAGCACAATTCTTTTTCTAAATTCAAATGAAATGTTCAAATTCTAAAATGTGGTGGCGTCTCCTTGCTATCATCTGCCTACAGACTGACAGTTTTAAGGGCTGGACTGTTAGTGGTGATTGTCTGTCCAAGGCAGCAATTTATACCTCAACTGGACTGAAGGCAGCACTTGTGAACAGCAACAAGCAGTTACTTAAATGCAGAATAACATGACAAAGCTTTTACTCAGATAATCTATACATAATTATCACCTCTTAGTATTTTGTTCTTGTTGAGTATTTTTTACTGCATCTTCCAAGCTTCCTCTTTCTCAGGGAAATCCAGAACTTCTTTCAAAACAGTAAACAACTACACCTGAATGTAAGAAAAACTTAAAAGACATTCCAAACTGAATTATCTACCCTCACCAAGCCTGCTTTCCTCTTTCAAACAAACCTACCTTAAGATTCTCCTGTTATGCTAAGGAATCACACAAACAGTTGAACCAGACCATTTAGCCCAACCAACCCAGGCCAGTACAATTAAGGTGTTTTGAAGTCTTTTCCTTTCAATGCCCCTGGGAAGTGGTGTGCCTGACAACCTCTCTTGCAAGAAAACGTATACTCGCCAACCTTCGTTTCCTTTTCCTCTTTGAAAGCAGCTGCAACAGCCATAGACAGTAGCTTATATTCTAAAGCTTTAATATACCTGCTATGTAACAGCTAAATTCCTCCATGCTGCACCTCCAAAGAGAAGAACAGAAAAGAGCACTCAGATGAAATAGCTTCCTTGAAGGCAAAGTTGAAGAGATCATCTCCAATTACTACAACCATAAACCTGGAAAATGGGTGAAAATAATAAAAACATAGTACTACAGCACGCAACAAGAGAAAACTTCTGTAAATAGACATACGCAGGATTCTGTCTGTGTAGCTGCTCCCTTCTGCAGTGGCCAAAGAATGACTGCATATTTTACAACAGACTTTGGAGTACAGAGTGGCTGAAAAATGCTTATGTTTTCCACTTACAAGCTACCATTCTGTCTCAGGAGGAACATTCCCTAAAGCCTGTAGGCACTTCAGGACTAAGAATAAATACTATTTCAGACATAAGTGCCAAAGGCAGCTTCTTTAACAGCTCTTTACTCAATGCTATCGGGCTAGATGCGTAGTAAGAAACAGCACAGTCATCTGAACTGTGCAGTCCTGTTAACAAGACTGTGTCTGAAAGTGGTCAAGTGTCATTTACAATCTGTTACACCTTATAAGAAAAGCTTGAAAGGCAGACAGGTATAAGCTATAACTTAACATCTGTTAAGTAAGCCCTTTCTGAAATACTGTGAGAGTTTTATCACACAAGAAAAGTCCCTGTGTGGTTACAAACATACTGTGAACTCAAGTGCAGCATTTTCAGTAGTACTGCAACACTCCTGAAAAAGAATGCATATTGTTTTCTGCATAACATCATGATTGGAGAGCACCTGACTAGTGTGATAGTTTTATCCCATGACTGATTAAAGCATCTTGGTAAATTACTACATTTTCTTTGGATGTTTTTTGGGCAGAATCGTGATGTCTGAACCCCAGAAATTTCTGCCCAATATCAAACCTACTTATCTTCTGCTCTTGAAGTCTCCTGCTGTCCAGCTGTCCGCAGAATGTGTCCACATGATTCTTTTCTCTAAATAGCTATTGCTGAAGACCATTCTCCTCCATGCCTGACTGTAAGAATCTCCTTTTCCCAAGGACTTTATCTTTGCTTGAGCTCAGAGCTGACACTTTTTTCCAGCACTGCTTCATTAGCACACAATGCTATTATCACCAGATGACTAACAGGTCACCTGCAACCCTGCAACTTTGGTAGCTGAAGAGTTTCTACTGCTGCATTTCTTCCCAGGGTCAATACTTGGCATTATATCAACATGCTCTCCTTACTCGCATGAAGCAAAACACTCGCCTTTTAACAATTCGGCAAGATTCCTTTGAAAGCCTGGCACACCCACCACACGAGGGAGCCCTTGGCTGCTATTTCCCATCAGAACTATCGTACACCCAGTGCAAGTTGGGCTGAGCAAACTACCTTCTGGAGGTGATTGTTGACTGCATTACCAAAGTACCCAGCAAATGCTGCATCTTGCCTGCGATTCTTCAATATTGCTGCGAGGTCTGCGACCAGAGAGAACGGAGAACTATTTCCGGCAATTCCTTTTTTCTCCACGCAAAAACCCCACACAACACACCAGCACAATTAGAGCAAAACACTACCATTAGCTCAGCTCTGAAAACTTCTTCAGTATGTGCTCAGCTTCTTGTAAGATAAGACCTGAATGAGTTCTATGAAACAAACTAGTTCATTTTAAGGAGCAGGCTGAGCTAGGTTTTTAAGTTCCACCTTCCTTTGTCCAGTTACTGATCTAATTAACAGGTATGTAATGCAAGAAAAATGGTCCCACTTACCTGAGTGTTAGTGCTAATTCTTACAAGAAAAAACACCCAACACTGTCATTCAATTTCTAATTGTCATCCTGATATGCTTATTGAATAAGAAGCAAATAAACCTCAGAAGAACAATTACACTTTGTTACTAATACATCTGAAAACTAATACATACCACTAAGGTATAAAACTAATTTCCTAGCTTAGTACAAATATTTCCCACACACTGATCATGCTTGGGAAAATAAAAAAATCTCAATAGAAAATAATATATATTCACACATTTACCTTCCACCAAAGGCAATCAAAAAGCTATAAAGTAAGCAGGCATTTAAAAAAAATCATTTTTTTCTACAGTATTACCATTCATTTCAGTATAGCCAAGTTTTAAACTTCTCAGGCTATTTTAACTTCTGCACAAATGGTCTTATTGCAATATAAGAAATTAAAGGACTATAACCAAAAATAACTACAGCATCACACAGAAGAACATGCTAGTTTTCTGACACAAGCCATGCAAAAGCTCATTTTACATCAAAGGCTATTTTCAATAAACTAAGCAGAAGTTTGTTTAAGGCCACAGGTTTCTGTCTGTGTGTATGAATTTAATTGATAAAGGTCCACTACAGTACGGTAAGAATAAGTTAGCATTATATCTTCGTAAACTGGACCAAGTCACATTTAAAGCAACTTGACATTAGGCTTCATTCTGCCTTTCATCCTAAAGTTGCAAACACTGGTGGATGAACACTCTTAAAAGAAACACACATGACAACACTACAAGCTTATATACAAAGACTCTCATTTGAATTCACCTCATGGACTTCAGTAATTTTCCACAAGTCTTCTAAAATTTCAGAGGGGTGATGTGTTCCCCAACCAGCACACAAAAGCAGAAGTCACGTTATGTAAGACACAGCGTTATGTAAGATCAACCTAAAAACTGCAGGTAGTCACAGCCTACAATGCCCTGAAGGCAAGCCAGTTATGCCATGGGATAGATGAACAGCAGTTTTGGCCTGTAGTCCAACTTCAAGTGCAGGAAAGGTTTGGTAGTTTCAGATATAAGAGTAAGAAACGCTCAAACCTTTTGTTTATCTGGATTTGCAATTAGACAACAGAATGTTCTACAGTATGCTAGGTTGACTCTAAAAGGCAAGCTCACAGGGCATGCATGAGCCAAGATATGGGGGATAATAATTCAGCTTTTTTCAAAAAGGGTCCTGTATCTTCATAAATTGCCACTGTCAACTGCATCCAATTTAGCCACTGAGATTGCCGCAGTATTGTTTTGACGCCGTATACAGCTAAAACCACACCCCCAGACATGCAATTCAATTAACTGCAGAACTGTACCTAAAACTACCTGTACATAGCTCTAGTCTCTCTAACAAGAAGGGCTAATGGATTTAAGCACAGAATATTGTCAGTGTTGCTTTCTTCTCATTTACTTTCAATATAAATTATTGTTCAAGTATCACTCTCCTTTGAAGTCTGCATTAAGGCTTAAACTGCATTTTAAAAGCAGCTTCAGCAAAATGAGGGCAACAGCCTAAGCCACTGAGCAATCCTCAATTCAACTGCAGTTTGCTCGTAACTCCAGTAGATGGATTCTAATTACTGAACACATCATACAAACCACTGAGCTAGCGAGCTAGGCAACTTGCAAGAAAACACTTGTCAGCCATGATCACCATTAGATGTCAATATTCGATACTGCGACACCTCTCTCTCCTATAAAAACTTTCTCACCATTTTGCCAGATTCAGAGCCACAGTTAAGCTGCAAAATAAATGAAAAGGATCAAACATTGATCAAAATGCATGACAGTTTATCCTGCCATATAGTAAGAAGATTATGTCTGTAATTAAACAGCTACTAACAGAGCTGTAAGTTACTCTAAACCCCAGAAATTTCGCTATGAGAAACAAGCTTCTTTCTTCTCAGCCACGTTTAACTCTATCCTTTTATTAACTTAGGGCCATCTTCTTGCCTTACTCCTTTATATAGTTCTTCTTATGCAAGGACCACTATCATCTGCTGTTTCATCAACCCAAGCTTGTTGGTATTAGATACAAAAATGAGGGTGCAGCTCTGGTTCTTCCCCATTGCAGGCAGAGAAATTCATGGGCAGGGGGTATTGCGGATGCCAAGACTTACATGAACCTTATCAAAAATGTTCAGTAAGCCAGAAGAGACGCTAACTAAGGGTTATTAACAGATACACCACATCCAAATAGAAACCTCAACCCTAAAAAACACAGCTGGAAGCAGAGACTCCATGGGAAGCTGCATGCTTTCATACAAACAGAACTTAATAGGGAATTTGCTTATTAACACTACAGGAGGTTGAGCACTAATAAGCCTTGCCTGTTACTGCCTCTCATATTCAAATATAACTAGTGACAAACACAAACTGCTTGAAACAAACAATAACCGACCTAGAGAGTGTGCCTTCTTACAAAATAGCTTGTCATATTACAAGTAGGAGCTCCTTACTATACTAAGGTGAAAGTGTACTACAGAATTTTCTACTTCAGTTACTTTTTTAAAGCTGGCTTCACCCTTTAATTTTCACTAGTATTAGTGGCAACGTGTTCTATACAGTTGAGAAGTAATATCTCAAATTGCAGTTGCTTGTATCCTTGTCAGGAATATGGTCAGCAGTGTTAAATATTTTGCTCTATTGTACCACCTGGTCACCTTAAGTAAGAAGACAGGACAAAGCATCTTGTTCTACTGCTGGGGTGTTCAGAGGCATGCAGTAATTTGTGCATCCAAGTGAAAAACTAGCATGACTCTAATGCAACTTCCTAAACTTCACATTAACACATACTATTGTTGGGGTTTTGTTTCCTTTTTCTTTGAGACTATCTGCTACTCAATCTCAAGTGTTTTGAAATACATCCTGGAATGTGCTATGACAAAAAGTCTGCAAACGCTTTCCCCACAGGGCACATTTTGCAAAAGCTTACTTGCAGTGTTGCTTTCAGTCTGTGGGGGATTTTTTCCTGGTCTTGAACTGGTGACTAACAAAATGATAAGTTGTTGTCAAAAGGTAAATTCTTTCCCCACACTAAGTGTTAACTGTCAAGTCAAAAAATGTCCTTGCAAGTATGTCAGAGAAATATCCTCCTTTCATTTTTAATAGCTGTGACAAACAAACAAGAACAACTACTGATCTTCAGTACTGAGTAATAGAAACTAAGCCATTTCTCACAGCAAAGTTCTTCAGGAAGGAAGCTTTTTTTAAATTAAAAAAAGGAGTAGGGGGATATAATCACTGAAAATTGCTGTAGATGCAAGACCTCATAACAACCGTGCAGCGACATAAAGCTTCAAAAGCACTTCAGGAAGGGCTGCGCCTTAACCATCATGAACCCATAGGTACCAGGAAGATCAAGAGAAAAAAGCAACTTTTATCTTCGATAGCTCAAGAAACTCAGAACACAGGAAAGAAATCAGATTACAATTCTTTCTAGTTTAATCAGTTCTACCAGTCAGTTCTCAAATAAGAAAAAGCAAAACCAAATTAACTGAAACAACTGGTCAGTGGTGTGGAAGGCTTGAAGACAACATGGCTGTGCCTTTGATAACTCTGGGAGTTGATAATTTACAAACATTCTTAAAGGAATCATAAAATCAAATGCAGGATCTGAACAGTATTTGTCGGTTATTATACCTGTACAAGTGAATTCAAGCTACTATGTCAATAAAACCAGAGGCTTGCACATTTTTCTTTTGTTGCCTTTTACAACTTTCTACCTAGTTCCACTCACACTTGACATACTCCAATAAGACAAAAAATTCATAGAAAATAGTGTAATAAATAATTTTCTGTGGTTGTGCACTAAGAAACATCATGTTAGCCAGGCAAATTTGTATTGCAACAACTGCCAGGCGAAGTATACCATGACGAAAGAAAATAAAATGCAGAAATAAAGTGCTTTCACATAGCAAGATTCCATATAAATGTATGACACCAAAGGAAGTTCCTTGGACATATTTAAGGTCTTGCTTCTATAATGGCAATAGTCCATTACGCATTGAAGCAGCTAGTATAAGTGTGAACCAATTAGGACCACCCGCAGCTTGAAGTCTTCCTACTGCTCTGCTTGTGGTGGCTGAGAAACAGCACCAATTTTTGTAGGGATATCTCAGCGCTTACAACCCACAAGACATCCTTACCAATGAAAGCGCTTCAGGGCATGCAGGTCAGTAACACTGCTACCCAGACTGAGACAGACTTCACTGAAAGACACCTTGATTACTATAAATATGTTCCATTAATACCACTGCACAGTTACCCTGCATGCAGTGATGCCCATCAAAAGCCTTCAAATTACTCTTAAGTCTCTTAAGACAGTTTCTACTACAATTAACATTTATTCAAACAGCTGGCTGAGATTCACTCTGACATAACAGCAACACATACCTACAAGCACGCACCTATGAAGGAGTGAACAGTGACAGGACATGTCAAATGCAAGCTGGGGACTTCCAAGCTGGAAGCAAAAGAGTATTACTAAAGCACACAGGGCATCCCACATGAGTAGAGGACCAGTGCCAAGTTGCAAGACTCACTTTCATGGGATTCTTGAAAGCTACTTCAACCACTGCCAAGAATGAATTTTTTCTACAGAAAAATGTGAGAATGTATATTGCATTACTCCTCATCAAAATGCACAGTGCTTGCTGAAAAGCACAGTGATTTAATGATGTTCTGATTCACTACAATCGGAGATCCCTAATTATATTTAGCCTTATAAAAACAGTTTCAGTTTTAAAACATTATCCTTGCTTCCCTGCTTATGCTCTATATTGAGATCATCACATGAATTCAGGTTAATATACAGATGAATAAACTATTTAACCACTTTAAAAATAGTTTGTTTCCACAATGTTGGTAGTAAGAACAGACTAACTAGGCAACTTCACTGAATCCCCGGAACAGACCATGCAGGTTTAGTCAAACTGGTTTTTGCTACCTTTTTGTTTTTAAAAACAAATTTCTGAAAACTCAAAATGGTGTCATGCCTGCAAACGAGTGAAAGGCAAGTGGATGGAAGTGCAAAGACAATCAAGTGCTAACTTGAGTAACACAAGATGAAACAAGTTCCTTCATTTCCACTTGCTCGCATGACTCACCGTCAGGAGACATGTAACATGTAATAAATTATGCAGTTTACTATGAAAAAGCACAGTAAATGCTGTTAAGTTTTTTAATAACATTAAATAGCAATATGTAGAATCAGAGAAAAGTAACTATAGACTAGAATATTAACAGGCTTCAGACATGTCTCCATTAACAGTGTGCTGGATTCACATATAAGACTTGTTTGAACACCTAACTCCCTCAGGATTATTCCTGTAGTCCAGACAATAGGACAGTATTCCAACCACCAGCTAAATAGGGCAACGCTCTGCTGTTGCTCTTTCTTCCAACAAGCGCAGAGTTCAAAATTGCCTTATTACCTTTGTGCTACATAACACTTAGTCCTTTGGACACATCACAAACTGCATTTTAGCAGGTCCAGAGTTCAGAACATGGACTATCTTGAAAACCAAAAAGCTGATGTTAAGAACAGCCCTTCCCTGCAAATCCACCCCTACAAAACCTATATTTCAGGGTCTTAAGTATATTGCTCCAGAGAAGAGATCAGTCACCATATATTTATATAAATTTGCTCCAATCCCACTGGGTTTTTATTCTTGATTTCACGATTAGTCAAGGTCTGCAAAAGTCATTCTGCCAGCAAGATACAGTTTGCCAGGCAGTACTTTTTGTACACATCCCTTCTCAAATATGAAATTGTCAGGCTGCCAGAACCCAATTCCTTAACTCAGCACATGACTAAGCAGCAGCTAGCAAAAACACCTGCCTCTTGCAGGCTCAGCACACCACAGAAGAGCACCCACTTTTACTAAGTTCTCCTTTAGCTTCCAAACCGTTCTATTCTTCCACCAAGAATGCACAAATGCAGTAACATCTGAAGGATTAATAGTGGTATAGGACTGTAAACATTATGCATTAGGAGGAAAGGCTGAAAAAGAAAAACCTCAGGAGTTTCACAAAAAGAGCAAAACTCTTCTGGAAAGTGGCAAAACTGTAGTTGTCAGCTCATTCATGTGGTCCTTCCAGCATCAGGCACTTGTGCTGTATTCCCAAATACTTGGAACTCCCACTACCACCCTCGAAATTTTAATTGTCACGGGAGTCCTTAAAACTTTCTCCACTACAGAAAAATAAGTCAATTTGCAGACTAAGCCACTCCACAGATATGCCATACTATTTGTTTCCTCTTGCTTCTTCTGGGGACACAAAGAGAAAAAGAAAACAACTTGCCTACCTCATCTCCATATACAGTACTTTGAAGTGGCAATAAGTCTGGAGTCTCGGATTAAGGCATATTTTTTTCCCCATACTCTTCAAAGGTTAGTTTAGGTGCCCTAGAATTAGCCTTACATTAAGGCAAGTGAAAGATTTAGGTATTAAGAGTAAGCTAACATTGTTCAAAGCAACAGTGACAAGAGACTTAAAAGAAACTGCCTGCCAAGGCTCAACAGAAAAATGAAATCTTATAAGTTCATATATAGGAAAAGTCAGGAGCTTTGCAATAGCACTGGCAAGGGATAAGGTTTCCAACAGCTCTGCTCTTGCAAGACACTAGGAGTTTTTGTACTCATATGTTATAGAAGTACAGAAAATTATAAGTTAATTAATTTCACACATTGTAGCAGCCAGTCACTCTACACACCTTCCACTGTTTCCACAGAATACACACAGTAACTTTCCCTTTATTACAAGAAGATTGCTGTAGAAGTCACAGCAAACCTAAGAGATCACAAAGAGATCAGTATTTCACTCATCCTCTGCTGAGACAGAACACTTACTTCACAAAAGCAAAAACCTTCTCCATCTCATAGCCTCAGCTGTTTGGGCAGACTACAGTTCAGAACTGTCACCAAGTGTTTCCTCAGACCCTGCACTCGAGGACAGTAGCCAAGGATCTGACAGCATAGCGCCTCCTAACATTGTACTGACTATACATATACATTGCATACACTGAATCATGACAAACGTTACCAGAACTATTACTGCTGTTAACATAAGCTAAACTCTGATGACCTCATGTCCAACTCACATGATTTGTGTCTTATGACCAACAGAATCCTTTGCATTTACCATCATAGTTCAATGAAAACAAAGGACATGCATAAGAAATTTCACTGTTAACAATTAAAACTGTTTCTGTACAAACTTTAATTGCAAACACGCTGCCTATAGATGCATCAATTTCCTGGAAGTGTTACACTTCTAGGCATAGTTTTAGAACTGCAGTTCTACACATTTCCAGAGCTGCATGCTGCACTTAGCATCTCTACTATATACAAAAAAAGTAGCTAGATGACAATTCCAAATATCTGAGAAATTAGTACCTGCACAGGGCAAGATTAAACATGCACAATAAAACAAGGCAGATACACCCGTTGTCATAAGACTGAAGTTAGCAGAACAGGAGAAAATAATATCCTTCCCTTACATGCCTGATCATAACACTGTACCATTTCCAGACAGTAAAAGTATATCAAATTTAAGGATCACATAATTAGACATGAAGAATTTTACTCTGAGAGCTTATAATGTTGACCATGAAGAAATCCCACCACAATGTGACAGGTAGACTTAACGGTGATCAGCAAGAATGTACCAAAATAGATTTTCTCTTTGTCCTCAGGTTTAGAATGCAGGAAGTTTCATAGCAGGAAGCAATGAAAAAAGAAACCTTGAGGTGGGAAGCACCTGGCTCGTTACTCTAAATTGAACAACCAGGGCTTCCCAGCTACACAAGTCTATGGATGCAAAATACTGTTCCAGGCTATATCTCTGAACACGCTCAGACTTATTTTCTAGACAGTACAAGCAGGCATATTAAACTGCAAATGAAGCCTACACACATGCATTATTACCAGTTCAAACATACTCTGTCAACGACAAGAAGAATCGTCCTATCAACAAACAGGTTCTCTTTGAGAGACCCAAGTTATGAATTTTGCAAGCATATAATTATAGTTAGAGAACAACAATACAGAAGCTGTAAAGTCAAGAAATTCTCCCAAATTGACATCTCATCTCAGCTGCTCTCTGAAATGAGCATCTGAATTCCACAGTTTCAGTATAGCTAACAACTCTGTAAGCACTCCTGGGCAAATGACGAAAATGCAAAGGCTTGAAATCATAGAGATTATCCCACAATACGAAAAATAAGGATTTATCTTCCACTAGTGCAAACACAATTGTACGTAAGATAGGGCACATTAAGAAGAAGTGCAGACTTTTATATAAGGACACCATCACATCCATTGTCTTCTTTACCTAAAGAAGTGAAGTTTCAGAAAAGTATGTCTAAAAATGCAGTTTGCCATATTAAAGGCAAGTGTTCATACTTAAGTGATGGTTACTACTGTTCCTTGCATTTCGTCAACAGCTGCTAAATCCATCTGTCTTGTACAAGCAGAAAGCTTGTACTTTTAAGTGCTTGAACCGGGGCAGTTTGATAATTAAGACCTCACCCCATTTTACCCTCTTCCCTTATTTTTAACTTAGTTTTTGTATTTATACATTTAACAACAGATTAATAAAATGTCATCTACTGCTTTTAAGTATGTACATGCACTTAAACTACATTAAATAGCTACTTAGAGCAGCTGATAAAAATCCAGTTATGACGCTTTGTTGAGACCAGCCTCCGACCTACTGTACAACTGCAGTCAGTTCATGTGGTAGTTTTGTACCTTGCATTTATATACACCCTCATTAGCCTAAAGAATTTAAGAGTTAACAGACTCCAAAATATCTGGGCACAATGACTCATTCCAGGCAGATTCGCTGGTTAGCAAGTGAGGGTAAGTGACACTCATGCCCCACTTCTTAGATGCTGCTCTTGTCAATAGGATTCTCACATGAGGACACTCTTGGTCAGCACCCTTTAAAGTTTTCATTACTTTCAAAGTTTAATTCCTCAACTTCCAGTAAAACAACAGAACAGCAATCACATACTTAAATTCCTGCTGGCCACACTCTGCTTTTTTTCAATTAGCTGAGCAAGTAAACTCCCTTTCAGCTACCAATGACACCCCAAGAGCAAGTTGTGCCTATGAACTGTATGCTTGGAGATGATCAACAAGAACCTTCCGCAGTCCAGGTTTCTCCCCTACCTCCTTTACAACTCAACTGTTAAAAATCAGTAAGACAGACAAACTTCATGTTGACAGTACATTGTAAGGAACTATTAACAACTGGTTGAAACAAGTTATTTTAAGCAAATTCCACTCCATGCATTACTAAAACTACTAGAAACAAAGCTTCATCAGGCTGCTCATGTGAAATGAAAATATATAGGGCATAGAGCGCTTTCTTTCCCTCCAACAGGCTTTCCAGAGGCAGGGGAGGCCCACAACCTCAAATTGTCACAGGTGCAGAGAACTTTAAGGAACTGAGGCACTGCTATAATGCAGTCTTAAATACACTTTAGCATTGCAGGTATGACCACAAGACTGAACATTAAATAACACAATAGGAGACCATTTGGTTCAAGTCCACAGGATATTCTGACAAATATTTATGCCAAGATGGCAGCAGCTGTCCTTTATTCTCCTGAATTTCAACATATGGCATTGTGGAACCAGGATGTAGCAGGCTTCCTCATGTCAATATTTACCAGAGAATCACAAAAGCGGAGTGTGGTCTGGGACTTGGACACTACCTGCTGATAGGGATAGACAGGTTAGAATTCCTTGTTTTCTTCATCAAATGATGTTTCACTTCTGAAAAAAGGTTGACCAGCACATTCTCACTTCATTCATCCACACAGGTATTACCAGATTTCTCAGCATTCCTATACTGGAGAAGTCTCATCTGCCTGGCAAACAGCTCTCATTTCCAGCATGTCACTTCACCTTCACCTAGCCAGAGGATGCATCCAATACTGATATGGACCCAGCTTTGCCCCTTACCAATTCTCATTTGCAGCTTAGCCTGTATGAAAGTATATTTCAATTTCTATGCTCCCCTGAACTTTTCATCAATTAAACATATTCACCGAATATCTAGTACTCGTGACAGTTCACTTAAGATGAGAAAAAAGTTTTTTTAACACAAGAATTAAATATAATTCTGAAATTCATTCAAGAAAATGAAAATTTTCTTTCCAAGAACTCTGTAAAAAACTTAAAATGAATTGGAACAGAACTGGAACTAGGGCATTCTCTTCTTGGCATCCACAAACACAAGGCAATCTTGCTCCAGGCTACTTAAATGGCTCCCAAGGCAGTCACAAGGTCAGGAAACTTGTTTCTCAATCTCGTATAAATGAATTAAACTAAATAATAAACTGAAACCTTTTGGAGTAAGACTGATGCAGTGCTCTCGCTGGCAGCTGATTGCATGCCTTAAAGCTGAGGAGGTGGTCTCTGATAAAGGAGAAACATCAACTAAATCTCCAGTATTTCCAACCCTGGAGTTCTCATGTACTAAGAATGTAATTTAAATTCAGGATTCTTCTATAGGCATCACTCTATGCTATACAGAAAACATACCTTAAAATAAGAGGTCTGCAATTTTGTCTTGCTCCACTGACTCTCAGGGAAGGAGTCTTTTGACATTAAGTAGCAGCAATGTGAGCTTTGAGCACATCAAGACTATCCTGTAAGCATGAGGGCAATTCGCACATCCATCATTAAGACCTTAAGGCTCACTTCTGTGTGCCTGCAGCAGCCTTTTAATTGGGACAAGCTTGTAATCCTTAATCAATTTTGATAAGGAATGCTAAACATGTGAACTCAGACCTGCAAGACAGAGATAAACACTTTGAAAGAGCTGCCCCACTAGCTGATCAGGTACCAGTTTCATCTCTGCACTCTTGGAACAAAAGTTCAGTAAACAACTAAGTAAAGCTCCTTCTGTTTGGAGGCACTGAAGTCATTGCCTATAGAGAAGACAGGCTGAAGAGAGCAAAGCACGACATTAGACCAGTCTAGTTTCTTTGCCACCTACAACCACATTCAGTATTCTTCACAGTGAAGAGCATAGATTGCTTTGAGATTTGGTCAGCTCAGAAGGACAAAAAGCATTCGTTTATACAGTAGCCAAGGCTTCCACCATGCTGAAAGAGGTTATTTTATAGATTTAATTCTTCCACTACCTAAGGTCCTGAGAGTAAGCCACATGCTATGGGAAGAAATGCTGGTTATTCAGATCCAATGCGGAGGCAAAGCAATCTTCAAAGGCACAGAAGTCAGCCAGAGGCTATTCAATAACAAGGAGGCCAAAGGATCAGAGTTGGGTTTTAAGGAGCCTCTTAGCATGACTCATTTTGTATCACTGAATGGTCCCTACCTCAGAGAGCGTAAGTTGTTAGTAGTCACTAACTGAAGTTAGGATCAGCCATGAAGCATGGCCTAGTCAATTCAAGACAGAATTGTATGTTCTAGCAGCTTTATTTTCTTTTGTAAGATATACTCTTCAGGCAAGATTCCCTTGTTTTAGGGGAATTTGCTCTCAAATTAACGAACTGTAAATAGTCAGAAGACAAAAAGATCAAGACTCAAAAAAAATCCCCTTCTTGCAGTCCCAGGAGTACAGCATCACCTCTCTAGGTCCCAGCATGGACACTTCTCTTCACTTTGTTTGCGAGGTACCTTAAATCAAGTAGAAAACTGACTGATACTGTATACAGTTGAACAGCAAAAAGTCCAAGAAGTAGGGCTTGAGAATCTGCCTTGTGGCTAGAGACACAAGTGAAGTTTAACAACATAACTATTTAAGAGATGAGTATTCAAGGACTGTTATCAAGAGTGACAAATGACAAAAATATCCCTTTATACATAACAGGTTATGCTGACACCGTACGCAAGTAAAAAAACTTGTGTATGGTGTGACACATTTATGACACAATCACAAATGCTGTGTCCAGCACACAGAATGATGATAGAAAAAGCATCCTCAGAAAAAATGGTGATTATTCAGCATCTTCACTAATGGCGTTTTAGCAGAATGCATGTCTGAGCACTGTCAATTAAACTGCTTTCTATTACTCAAAAAAAAAGTACAGACTGTAGGAGATTAGATGGTCAAATTCGTGAGAAGAGATCCCTAACTTAGGTTAGGCTGCTCACCCTCATCAGGTGCAGATGAACTCAAGACTTAGGAAATATTCCCCTTGGTACCTTTGCGTTGTCATATTCTCATTTAAGCGTTTTCCTTGTACTGATGACACACTAGTATCTGCAGCAGTGCAGGAAAAGGTGGCACTCATTTTCTTCTTGCTAGAGGAGCAAATATGCCAACAAGACAAGAGAAGAAAGCATACACTGCATGGCAAAACCAAGTCCTGTCCACCAGTATTCACATATACAGTCAGCAAACAACTCTACAGCACACTCAAGCCATTAACACAAGCATGTGTAGGGGCAAAAGCCACACAGACTGCATTAAATAAAGCTTTTGTCTTCCCAATGCTGCTGCAGTGTAATGAAGAAGTTTTTAGTGGGAGAAACTTGTCCATGTTCTGCCACTACCTTCCTGGTAATAAATAAGTATTGGCTTTCATCTCTTAAACCAAACCATAGAGAACACAAAGCCTAGGCGAGGAGCATTTTTAACAAATGCAGAAGCTAACCATCACATTCAAGAATTGCAACAAAGAACATAAGTTAAAGATAAAGTATTCTTGACAGCTGGATATTTGAGGACTCTGTAAAAAGAAAAAAAGGCAGGAAATGAAGTACTTAAGTCAGTATTTCTGAACGACTTAATGAAATAACATAAATGGTATATCCATGTTTTTTTTAATTTCAGAGAGCTTATAGTTGAAAAACAGAGCCAAGAAACTGAACTTTGCTAGACATCCTTTCATTCTTCTTTTAAAGTGCTGGCATCCAACGGGTAGTTCTTTCGAAGTTAAACAACTTGTCTAAATACATACAATCCATTCACGAGCTGTTTTACTAAAGTACAAACAGAATCTATTACACTGCAGTTCATACTTGCACTCTCAGATAGAACACACTGATTCAAGCATACATCCCAAAGAAACTGCTCGAGTGCTGCAATGCAAAAGCAGCTTTACCTACAAAGCTGAATAAACAAAGTCTACCCTCTTCCCAAGGTACAATTTTAACTACCTACATCCCTGGAAAAGGAAGTTTTGCACTGGCTAGGGCTAATGAAGCCACAACTCAATGGAGCTGAATAAAAACCTCAAGGAAACCTTGTATAAACATCTACTTTTCCACATCTGAATCTTCTTTCCAAAGACTCTAAAGCTAAGAAGATTTAAATACCCTGTTTACATTCACAGCACTCATACAAACCTGGATGGACTGCAGATACAGACACTTAATTTTGGGGTCTAGAATCTAGGTAACGATGAACCAGCAAAATCAGCATTGGTTTATTCTGCCTTTATTCCATGATTTAAGAGAACCATAAAACACCATCTGACAGCTCCCTGCTTGGAAAATGAGAAGTTGCAGAAAATCCCGAAACAAACATACCTGTTATTTTGTCTCTAACAAGTTTGCAGGATTCTATTTCACCAATGCTGCCAAACAGACTTTTCAGTTCCTCTTGTGTCATGTTCTGTGGAAGGTAGTTGACTATTAAATTGGTCTTGCTGTCTTCTGTGTTCCCAGAATCAACTGGTGATGTGCAATTGTTTATGGTGGTTGAACCATGGGCTGTGTTATTGCAAGTTGGCCCATTAGACAGTTGTGTTTCCATGGCAGCAATTACCTGCTGAAAAAGACATAAAACAAGAACCATCAAAATTCATATTTCACCATCTATTAGGACGGTCCATGCAATAATTTAAAAGACCTCTCATTGTGCAGAAGTGGTACTGTCAGGGTCACATACTGCATCCGTATGCAAACCCTCGCCCCAGTATAAAAGGATTTTAACTGTCACTAAGGCAATATTTTAAAAACTTACAGGTAAGTAAAATTATCACTAATATTTCCAAGGAGCTATCTCAATTAAGTTAACACTCAAAGCTAGTTTTCCATCCTCCCCAATACCCTTCATTTAGGGGTATCAGTCTTTCTTAGTACAGAGATTAATCAAACAGAATTGGCCTGCTGCAAGAGTAACCAGTTCTATTAACTTCAAACTGATAACTGAAATTATATGAATTGTAGCTTTTAGAGTGATATTATTTGGTTATTTTCAAAAAGAGGGGGCTGTTAACTGAATCCTGAGTTTTTTCTCATAAGCAATAGTAGAAAGTAGGATCAGTAACTTAAAGAGATATTTAGAGATATATGAATGTGCTGAGATGGAAAACAAACTCTTAACCTGAAGGTCAACTTTCTGTTACAATAGGTTGGAAATAGGTTTCTAAACGCTTTTTTTTTTTTAATTAAAATGACAATTCCTTCTCTCCCCTGCACCCTGCAAATGGTTAAACCTGCTGCTTTAACTTGATTCACTTTTAGACATCAAAATAACAGTGATCACCACTCCAGGAACTACTGTGTTTTACCCCAAAGTAAATGACTGTATGATTGCCAGACAGAGGCAACCATTTGCAGAAGCACCAGAACCTGCCCACAAACTACCACACATCCAAAAGGCTCTTTACCATCTCAGTCAGTCAACAAACAGTTAATAGTTGAGAAATATGATGGATTTTTAATGGCAGCCTACTATTCAAGATTTGGGCAGCCTACTCTGTTTGAGACTAACTATATAGGACAACGTCCAACAGAAAATTCTATAAATTTATTCTCCAGTAACAAACATTTCAACACAGAAGCAAGACTCAAGAAGTTACATTAAAACAAACCCAGCAATCACTGAAACCCAACCTCAGACTTAAGTTTCTAGGAGTTCTCACACAAAAAACCCTATTGTAAAATCGCAGTGTAATGTCAGGACCTCTGGACATCTTCTGTCCTAACTCTCCTGTTCAAAGCAGCAGATGCAATCAACGAATACCCAAATCAGGTCAATTGTACTCTGAGTTTAAGTATGAATTTCCTAAAAACACGAGAGGGGGTAAGCTGAGTGTCTTAAACCACAATTCTGACATCACTGGGAACACATTTCTATCTGCATACAAAAGTTTTTTCCAAGGGTAACTTACTTCAGCACTGTGCAAAAAAAAAGGTCTATCTATTAAGAACATCTAACATAATGTGGGAGCTACAACTGAAACAATGTTTTCTTCTATCCTCCCAAACTCCAAGGGGTAACCTGCACCTGGCACTGTAATGAAACAATTCTGCTGAAGAGATGAGAAAGTTAGTAATCCCAATCAAGAAAAATTATTTTTCAAACACTACTAAGTATATCTTTGATATACTAGCCACAAATGCCGTGCTCTGACTGAGGCTCTCAAGGATTGCTTTTATCCCTCCCTCTTTTACTCAAATTTAAAGTGTTCATTGATCAAGATTAGCAGGATTTAGCTCGGACAACAAACAATCCTGACTTAATTGCACGTTTATTTTCTCATTCAGGTGGCAAGAATGAGATCCTAAGCCAACATTCAAGTGAACAGCTGCAGTAGCCTGTGTGTGCTGAAATTACAGCATTTATCAGCTATACAACCATCTGCTCTGTATAAAGTGATACTAATATGTTTTACAAATAATGCATATTCTATTGATAGGTTGAATGCAACTGTTCATAAAACACAAAGCACATCTTCAGCAGTTACTAAATATTTTCCACCCAGAAATAGTTTAAAAGATAAGTTTACAGTTTTCAAACAATTTCTTAGAATAAGATTTGTAAATATATTTTTAAAACAGTAATCATAAACACAAAATATACAGATTTTTAAAGTTACTGCTATTTAGTAGTCAGACCATACCAAAACCATTTTAGTATACTCTTCAATTATCCACCAGGTGTTTCAAATTAGTACTAAAATCTAATTGACATAAGAAAGGCAAGCCACTGCAGTATAATTTCTACAGGAGATCACCATATTATAGAAAAAGTTGTCATGGTACACTAGTGTGCTCTAGGCTCTCACAGAATAGGGACACAACCTACAGCCTAAAACGAAACATAGAAAAAAATTAACATTCCAAATGGGAGATTAAAGAGTTTGGTATGGCCTCAGCACAATTAGCATGTAAGAAAAGTAGCCTACAGAATTTAAGAAAAATCCCACAGACCCCAGTCCAAGGCTCTGCTGCCCACGAACCACTTCTAAGCAGAGAAGCCACATCACACAGTCTGACTGCCATGTTAGTTTGGAGTTGCCGTCTGCAATATGGACACAAAAAGTACCGTATGTTAGATTAGCAAGATAATGCAACAAATCAGTTTGTACAAATTTACAGTAATTGCATTTATATTCCCAGCACGTCCATGCAGTGGCTTAATTGGATTTGAGGCAATTCCAATCTAATCTTTCTAAACTCAGCTCTAAAATTATTTTTCTAACATGAAAAAAGATCCTTATTTTTAAGAGACGATTTAAAAGATACTGTTAGTGCAGTCTTGTATCTACCCTGGAAACTGCCCTCCAGAATCACACCACCCCTAAAACCAACTATACCACAACACAATTTTTTTAACTTTTCAGATTCGAAGGAAGAAGAAAGAAAGAAAATGTCATGAGTTGATTTTCCGTTAGCATCAAGATGACCATGCACCATTAAAAACCAGCTCCCCTTACATGCCTTTCCCAGCCCACAAGGTGACGAACTACTTTGCTAGAATCCAATCTGTTCTTAGAACCCTTGGTTTAAAAACTAAGTAAACTAAAATCTTGCACAGATGGTATTCAGTAAGGTTCCTTGCAACAGCTGTTTAATAGTACCACTGGATGTACAAGTGGCAGTAGAGTCAACGATTTCTGAAGCTGAATAACTGCAGCAAAATACACAAGAGGTACTTCTTTGTAAGGGTATTCTTTTTCCTCCAAGCACACCATTGTTTGTTTTTAAGATATCACTATGAAGTTGATTAGAGTTGAATTAAGCAGTGCTAGGAGGATACTACAAAAGCTAATAGACCATTTACACATGATTGCAAGTAGTCTAAAAGTTAAATATAACCACAACGCTGGCAAAAATAGGGAGACTCTTGACTTGTCACAGATTGAGACTGGTGTATATCCAAAGATCATTCTGTCTCCTGGTTAGCAGATGACTTAAGTCTAACCTTGATTAAAGAAAAAAAAACACGAGTCAGATTTTGGAAAGCTGCTGCATCCGGGGTATATAAACACATACTTCTGAACAACTTCCCTTGATTTATACCACTGTAAATTAGTCTTCATTTCAGTTTGCTAACAAAGTCCATACAGTCAGCTGACTTCATGTTTGGGTTTTATTTCTAATTTAGGTTGATAAAGACCTTTAGTCACCTCTTTTTAAGCAAAACACTGAGGCTTTAGTATCAGCTGCAAGCTTGTGAGCCCTTCTAGCCCTTCTCTCTGGTCTCAGCCCAAAACCAATGTCAACCCTGCACTTCTGAAGCTCTCCATTGTACAACAGGCTTGTATGTTCGATGAAATGCTTACTACTTAAAGAAACACGAAGTATGAACTGACCTTAAGTCCAGGAAAGCTTCATTAAGGAGACCGCATTAAAGTAGCAGTCTACAAAACTGTGTCCTACCGAAACTATAGAGATATGTATAATATGGTTTTCTTTGTATCTTCATGGCTTTCGGCAAAAGAGCATGATCTGATAGTTTGCTTCCTGTGAGCAATGGGCTGCAGATGGAAGACTCCAGCAGCTTACTTTGTGCACAGTTCTCTGCCCTCAAGCATCATAGCACTTCTGAAAAAAGCTAAGAGCACCTCTCAAGAAATTTTCACTGAAGTGTTACACAAGGTACTCCCAATCAATGTACCAGTCAGTTCTCCAACTATCACATCTCAAAACATCTCAAAAACATGTGTCTACCCACTTATCTTAAAATACATTGAGATTAAGAGAACAACAATTTAAGTGATGCTAGAAATCTGTTTTATTTACAGTCCTGACTGGAAGCAGAATTGAAGATAAGGCTTTCAGTTCAGCAGACTGAATGGTTTCCTTTGCTAACACGCAGTAGATGGGAGCCAATAAACTTCCTTCTAATGTGCCAAGCACAGTTAAGATTTTAAATTCAAACACTCAAAAACCGTTTGTGGCATTAACTGAATCCCAGTTGCTAATTAGCTACAGCTCAAGTAAACCATGAGTTTGCCTAGCAGAGAAGCAACTAGGCTTTTTTTTTTTTGAAAGACCAAAAACATCTGGAGTTATAAAGCCATATGGTTTATCTGATTAGCTCTAGTTGCCACAGAACAGTTCCAATTATATCAACAGTAGAGCTTTATACGAGAGCTTTAGAAAAGCAAGCAGAGCTAGCAAGATGAAGACCTGCAAAACTACAGTCACCACAGTCTACTAATTTTCCCTGCAAAAACAGGTTATTTTGGAAAGTAACACATTCAATTGCTCATGCTCAGCTGAAAACGGAACCTGAGGCTGGATACTGGCAGGGCTGAGGCAAAACCAAGGTGAGGTACAAAACAGAAAAGCCTTCAACCATTGTTACCACCTAAGGTGCATGTCCTAGAGAGACACCTTTAGTGCATCCGATTTTGGTCCAAGTCATTTCTACCACCTACTTGATTTGATTCATTTCTGTGCATACCTGTCATTGAGGAGAAAAAAATTGCATCATATTTTATATACAGTTTTACCTCTATTTACAGACATTACACCAAAAGAAATCACTGCACAGATGCCTGCCCTGGTTAAGCTATATGAAGTTTAATACAGAAAAATCACCACCTTGAATTTTACTGGCTCGACACAGACATTAAACATATGCCTCCTCCAACAGGTTACCACTGTGCAGAGGCAACTGAAGCTGGTCTCAATGGTCATGCCTGATACAATGTTCGTGAAGACCCACCTGAAGATTTACAAACCAGGAAACTCTGAGAACAGGTTTCAGAATTCAACATCTCCTCTCCTGGGTGCAGACAGTGCAATGGAAGCACAAAAGAATCATCACAGGTTGCTATTCAGATAAGCAGATGCCACACATTTTGGTTTTGTAACAGTAAACAGCACAATAAGCACAACCCCATGGCTGAGTACAACATCCTTTATCTTCTGGATATGAAGGTCTAAATCAGAACTTTAGTCTCAGCTTGTAGTAAAGTCAGTGAACGGTAATAACCCTGACATAACCTAGATGTTGAATTTTGCTTCAAAATACAGGACTCAGCAAAAAAAATTAAGCATCACCAAAAAACATGTAAGCACATGGCGATTTGTGCTTTGAAAACCTGCAATTCTTAATGCCTCCTCTTCACATATTTTTATCTTTACTGAAGTGTTAATTTGAAGGGCTCTTTTTTACTTCAAATGGTCAAATAGTCTGAGCCTGCATAAAATTTCTGCATACTCAAAAAAGCTGTAAAATCTGAGATAATGGAGGGTGTTGAATACAGAACATGCAGTAATATTACACACACTGCTAGAATGTCTTTAACTTCTTAAAACTTCTTTATAGGCGAAGGCACATATAGGCCAGAGAACATCTCTTCAGTCAACAGCTTTGCTTATCAGAACAAAACACTGCTCACCCTTTCAGTTTCCCTGTAGGAAGGATAGTTATCAAGGAGAGCCTGATGGTTACTCTGATGTCTACATGTTAGCAGCATATACAGTGCTTGCTGAGTCTGCACAAACAAGCTGAACAATGCTAAATTCATAGTCTGTTTTTTTCACTGTTATTTCAAAACAGCATAAACCAGCATTTCCCCACCAGCAGACACTTGCATGTCCATTCATTTCTATCAATCCCTGCATTACACTAGTGAAAGTATCTGTAGCACAAACTAGAATAGGGTCCAGGAGAAAACTGATTATGCCAAAGGGAAGCAACCAGAAGAGTACCTTTTGATTTATGCAAAGTTAAAAGCAAGAACTTTGTGATACAATATTGATATCAAAAACCAAAAAGCCTCACAGAAAACTCAGAATTAGCTTCTGATAATAAAAGCCTCCCAGCATATTTAAAGTAACTTAGCTAGTTGCAGCTCCTTGTGTTTACACTAAGAGGATCAGAAAGCAGACGAATCCTAAGAAACAATAAAACACAAGCACATAGCCTTTCTAAGGTGATAGGTTATAAGGGAAACCTTTTCACACTAGTTCTTCTATGAATCATTAAAGTAATAGCAGAACAATTCTATACCTGGGCCTCAACGGCACAGTGAGAAAGTAAGTGAAGAGATGGACAATGCGCATTAAGAGTCATATGGGATATAACTGAAATTATTTTATTCATCCTTGTGATTGTTGCTGCAGAAGTTCAAGCTAGACACACTTGCCCATTCCAGGTAGTCAATGAGAAGACAAAAGGACAATTACAGACATCTGTGCAAGAAACAGACATCAGTATATAGGCATGAATTCTGCTATTGGGAAAAGAGCCTGACAATCCTGCTGACTGTGCTAAAAGAAGAATAAATGGCAATTAATCAACTGAATGTAAAAATTTACAAGAAATAATAAAAATATATACACAGACTAAAAAAGTATCTCCAAACTGCATGGAATGCTTTTGGAAACACTTAGCATGCCTCCAAATGCCTTAATAACTATGCCATGCTGATGCTGCTAGTGTTTTAGGAAAGACAGCATAAAGATCCGCATACAGTTTGGGTACAGCAAGGTGAGGACATTGCTTGACAACAGCGTAATCCAGAGACCATACAGGAAATCTGTCTGACAGCAATTAGTAGTTACATCATCAGCTGGGATAAACGGAGGGAAACATACAAAGTAATTTAAGCTATCATAGAAATTATACAAAAAATAGGAACTCCTACCGTCTTATGCAAAGAAATACTCCCCCTCTCTTAAGTCATCAGTTCAATTGAGATTCCAATAAAGTAAAACTATTTTTTTGTTCCTAATTATTCGGGTCAATTTAGACACATAACCACTTCTCCCAACGTAACAACTTATTCCCTGAGCAAGAGAGAATTAACATGGAGCATTAATTAGCTTATGCACAAGATAAAAGAAACCAGCATAAAGTTATATTCTTCCTTTTCACTGTCCCCTTTAAAAAAGTTTAAGGCCAGCTTAGGGGAAATGATCTCCTTTGTTATATTTGATATCCTAGCTAACTGTCAACTTGGGCCTGTCCGAACGTAATACAGCTGATTTCAGCAAGAGTTCTACCAAAACTACCACTGGATCATACAGTCGCCTGAAACAAGTGGCAAACTTAAGTTTTGAACAATTCCAGACTTGATCAATACTTCACCACCATTGTTTAAAGGAAAGATGTGCTCAAGATTTTTCAAGTGCATCCAATCGTTCACAAAATCTCGCCAAGCTAGTTTTTGCTCTTATTCATTCAAACACTTGCACATACTGTCTCAGTCTCACATGCTATCTCCCAGCCTCCTAGCTAAGTGCTCTCCAGGCAATATACTTCTGTCAAATAGTGTATATATCCTGCAAGGAGTAACAGTATCTTACTGCAGAGTTCCCCTCCAGCCTTACACAGCTGTAGTCCTCTTGAGCCTACTGAGAATAACAAAAGAAAACAGATTCAATGGGGCTAAAGGAGACAACTTGAGGACTCTTCAAATACAGCATCTCAATAGCTTGAAGTGCTTCCAAGTCAATACCTACTTTTAAGCACACAACACCTGCTTCAATTGAACTGGCTATGATACCTACTTCAATTTTTCATCATTTACATTGCTGTTCCAGTTGGGCTGTGTAAAACTTCTCCCTCTTTCAACACTGCATTTACATCCTCCTGCCCCACTGGCATTTCCAAAAGCTGAAGTTCTACCAATAGCCAGGAAAAGGAAGCAAACCAGGTTATTCTGACTATGAAAACATGCCCACGTTTAAAATGGAAAGTTACAGAACAGCTTCCTGATGAAGAAACTTCACGTGTCAACTTCAAGGTCACCCATGACTCCATTTACTTTCCCATTTCTCTCCCTGAAAGTGAGCATAGCTAAAAGGTTTTGTCCCTCAGACATCCAGCTTTCCTCAGTGCAACAGAGGGCCCAGCAATGGACAAAAGGACTTATCTTCCAGGCTGCAGAAGACAAGGTTAGAGGAACACTTCTACTTGACTGAGTTTTCATGGCTACACTCCTCTTGCTCACAGCTCCCTGGAAAACTGGAGAGATGGTTGGGCCCAAAATCCAGCAATATCATAGACACTCCAGAAGCACTGAGTTTGCCATGAACTCAGCATTACAGCAGACATGACAGCAAACAAACTACCTGAACAGCCTGGGACATGTTGTCCAAAATTACCTCAGTTGCATAGGATCACACCTCACAGATGTTAAGCACAATTCAAATACTAAATGCCTGCCCGCCTTCATTGATGAAAGTAGCACATAAGGCAAAAAATACGTATTTGTGGCATCAAATGACTGGAGCTGATCAACGGTTTCCACAGCTGGGCGTAATGGGTCCGAAGAGCAAAAGGAGTTACATTCAAACCAAAACACTTCAGTCAGCATTTTCTGCCCTCTTTAGTCAACAGCAACTTAGACTTCACTTACAGCCCTATGAGCCTTCTACTACTTCACTTCTTAAAAAGATTAAAGGTCATCCAGGAAAGTGTGAAGACATCAACAAGTGATTCTTGTCTGACAATTCATTATGAGATCTTCCCTGCCTGCCCTATCAGAACAGTATCACTGTGGTTCTACGAAAGCAGCAGACTTCCACTACTAAATGAAGAAAACTTCTTTATCCTACTACACCATGACTAATGAATAATGCAACACAGACATAACATGACAGATCCCTCTGCTGTACACTGCAATAACTTATGCGCAGAAGTTTTTGTTCCCATAATCCAACTGAAAATGCAGAGAGAGGGATACTTAAGAAGCATTCCTATTATAAAATAATCTTGCTCCTGATTTCAGTCAGCACAGGAATCTTATCCAAGTCTTAAGTCTTCTGACCCTTGTGGATTGGAATCACTGCACAAACAAATTCAAGAACACAGAAACACAGTAGCCAAGAAGCCAGTACCCTTTGCTAAAACTAAGGATTGGATATGTCAATGTTAATGCTACTAATCATTTCCCTATCATTGTGTCCCAAAAACATGAAGTCTGAGGCTAGTTGGCTTCCACACACTCCAGCTCTTTCTCCTGACTTTTGTTCATGGAAAGGCATACCTAACCTGTCTTCCACCCTCTAGTGTTTTCCAGTGCTCCAATTTCCATTACACAAAGATATCACTATACCGATTTTAAGATACCTTTGATCCTCACATGGGTTTTATTTGATTCTTATGCTTTTTTGTTTCATTTATTATCCTATGCAAGGTGTTACACCCAAGCCTACTAAAACTTCAACTTGATGTATTTATGCAGTAGACACTACTACTATGTCTAACCCACTAAACATTGTATATACATATTACTGAAATCTAAATCTTGTAACAACTTCTAGATTAGCTAAATCTCTTCAAAAGCTGACTCCTCTGTATTAGAAGATTTATTATTGCACCAAAAAAACCTGAAGGAATACCCAATTTCATAGTAGAAGTAATTATATGCCGAATTCAATAGTGAGAGAACAGTAGTTACAGAAGCACATCAATGCAACAGAGTTCGCAAATACATCTTTCATACAATCGTATCTTTCTGAATTTATTTTATTCTCCTGTGCACCTCTTCAAACCTTATTATCGAAGGAAACATTCTTGTTTACAAAAAAGTTGGCAAGAAATCTCAAAATAGCACGACACTAAGAAAAAAAGTCAGTCCAACAGCACACACCTCTGAATAAACTCATACTCTCCTGCCCTGTATCGGTGCACATCAAGCACTAGAAAGTCTCCTATGCCCCAAACACCTCCCTGAAATACACACTATGAAAGACAACCTGGACAGAGAAATCAAGACATACAGCAGCAACCAAATTTTACTTTGAGAACATCAAATGCACACTACGATGCTAACCCTACCTGACTTAGGGCATCTTTGCTTCGTATACCGGACAACCTGTACATTTTTATTACCACTTCACTATAGCAATGCACTGACTCTGAGGCATGGAAGAAGGGTAACTGCTTTCACTCAGCACCTAAGCTTAAAATCAGGAAGTTAAGACCTTGCTTATCTCTAGCACCCTTTATAGCAGACCTGACAAATCATGTTATTTGCCACAGTACCCAAAGGCTAACCTCTCAAGTGCTAAAGAATACCTCAAAATAAACCAGATGGTGGATTTTATGCTGTGACATGCCTCTGACATGGAGCAAGGTATGCACGTTTGGAAATTTTTGTCTTTGTTTCATAATGAATTACTCCCAAAATAGCTACAAGTCCACTTTCACAAGGTAAACATTATGCTTGTGGAGGGAAGGGAATGTCTTTTGAAGCAAAGACATCAATAAATTAATAAAAGCTGTTCAGAAACAGTACACATCTTCCCTCTTGGCACTTTTACCTTGCAAAAAATGATGGCAGTCATTTATACTCAATGTCCTGAAGTGCAGGATACTTACACACACACACACTTTACTGGCATCATGGAAAGAATGTGTTTTACTTCAGCAGGAAAAAAATTAAAACAAAAGCACTGGAGATACGCTGACCCTGTTCACAGAATCATAGAATCACCAGCTTGGAAAGGACCCACCGGATCACTGAGTCCAACCATTCCTAACAGTCCCTAAACCATGCCCCTAAGCACCTCATCCACCTGTTCCTTAAACACCTCCAGGGAATGTGACTCAACCACCTCCCTGGGCAGCCTGTTCCACTGCCCGATGACTCTTTCGGTGAAAAATTTTTTTCTGATACCCAGCCTGAACCTCCCCTGGAGCAGCTTCAGGCCATTCCCCCTTGTCCTGTCCCCTGTCACTTGGGAGAAGAGACCGGATCCCTCCTCTCCACAACCTCCTTTCAGGTAGTTGTAGAGAGCAATAAGGTCTCCCCTCAGCCTCCTCTTCTCCAGGCTAAACAACCCCAGCTCTCTCAGCCGTTCCTCATAAGACTTGTTCTCCAGCCCCTTCACCAGCTTCGTTGCTCTTCTCTGGACACGCTCCAGAGCCCCAACACCCTTCTTGTGGTGAGCGGCCCAGAACTGAACACAGTACTCAAGATGCGATCTCACCAGTGCCGACTACAGAGGGAGAATAACCTCCCTGGACCTGCTGGTGACCCCATTTCTGATACAAGCCAAGATGCCATTGGTCTTCTTGGCTACCTGGGCACACTGCTGGCTCATGCTCAGTCGGCTGTCAACCATTACCCCCAGGTCCTTCTCCTCCGTGCAGCTTTCCAGCCACTCTTCCTCTAGTCTGTAGCACTGCATAGGGTTGTTGTGCCCCAAGTGCAGGACCCGGCATTTGGCCTTGTTCAACCTCATGCTATTGGCCTCGTCCCAACAGTCCAGCCTGTTAAGATCCCTTTGCAGAGCCTCCCTACCCTCCAGCAGATCCACACTTCCACCCAGCTTAGTGTCATCTGCAAACTCACTAAGGATGCAGGTGTTGTCAAAAGGTATCACTGCTATGGAGAAATCTGAACAAACTGTTGTTGTCACTATTAACGTCCTCTCCGGTATCAGATATGGATTCTCACTGTCATATAGGATCATGCATTCCCACTAAATAAACACAGGAGTCCCAAACAGTTTAAAAAGGCAGAAGTTACACTAAAGCAGTTCACTGGTAGTTAAACCGCGACAGATCCCATTTCCTAAACTGTGCCATCCAGATTACATTGGAACAGATTCTTCAACAAATTATAACAGAGCTTGAAATAGTGTGCTTCATTAGGTGTCAACACTATCTACTTCTAAAAGAAAGCTTGTCAGGAAGAAAACTGCTTATTCCACACTATTCATTTGGACAGGCTGTTCATTTAACTGCTACCCACATTTTAAAGCCAGGCATTTAAAAGAACAGCGTAACTAAAAACATAAGGACACAAGCATAAGACAAACAATCATCACATAGGCGTAAGACAATCACTTTCTGGAAAGGGACACATAGTCAGAATAGCCAAAATCTGAAAGAAGTCAGTTACACAACACACTATATTGTCTCACAGCCAGGAAGCAACAATTTTTCCCTTTTTGCACTGTAGGTAACTACTTAAAGGCATCACATTTGTTTTTCTAGAAGTAGTGCCATCATTCCACCTCCTCTTCTGCTATGAAAAAAGAAATCAAAATAATTGTATTTTCCACCTACTTCCTAATACACAGACCTGCATCTCTAAATCCTAAAGCTATCAATGACCCACACATCTCTTTCTGAAAGATCAAAACTGTATTTCCTTGTCTCATTACATAATTACAACATAAAAGAAAGAACATCAGTTGTTATTTTTAAACCAGCTTGGAAGTTAAAAACGATGTTCATCCATTTACTTCAGTCTCAAGGCACATTATGCCATACTACATTAAATGGACCTTTCAATCAATAACCAACTTTTAACCTTCAGAGTTTATTCATGGCTTTTTAAAGTTTTTTGGGGAAAGTAGTAGAAAAATAGGTTCAAGTATGCTTCCTAGCAACAGCAGTAAGGAAAAAAATTAAATCTTTCTCAGAGAAAATCCTGCATAAACATTGTACAAAATACATGGTCACTGCAAGTCAGTTCTGCAACACAGTCCCTCAGCTGAAAGACCTCTAAGTGCTACTCCTATACATAACAGGTGAAGCAAAAGCTTTAAGAGCTCTTTTACTCTAGGCAGAGTAACCATATTACAACTAGTTCCCTAAGGTTAGCAGTAGTGGTAAACTTGTTAATGTATAGGGAAAAATTAAAACAAACACTGGCTTGAGGCTCACGAATGTAGAAGTTAATTTAACCATACCAAAGCTCTGGAGCCTTGTGTTGCAAAGACTTTTGAAAGACAGTGTGCTGGAAGTCTGGAGAAGTTAGTTATAAACCTACAAATCACTTTAGAGAAAAATCAATATCATCAAGAGAGACAGCAACAAAATGAGGATGACATTAGGATACCACACAAATATAACAAAGAAAAGCATCCTTAAGGACCTGCCATCAAGCATCACCTGACTGATGATGGAAAGAGCTTGTAGTATAATTTCCAATTTGCAAAAAGCAGACTGGTGGCTCATCTCCCAAACCCACCACAAACTGCTAGCAGAAAAATACCAGATAGATTACATACATTAATTATAACCTGTGCCACACAACTGTGTGTGCAAGTATAGATTTTGCTTTCTTTACTGTAAGCCTTGCAAGGACTTGCAACTGCTTGTATACAACAGCTTACTGGAAAATAGACTAAGCACTGGTCAAGTATCAAATGTTTTCTTACTTCTCTCAGCAGTTCATAAATTCCCTACAGTAGCAATAATGACAACTAAAGTAGGGTCTGTCAGGCATATCTCTAAATAACCTCCATTTACGCTACAAATCCTCAGTAGGTTCCTAGAAGGTTAGACAACTGTGACAGACAGGCTTGAAATTGATAAAAGTCATGTGTCAAGATTAAAATAAGTTGCATATTTTCATTGGTGCAAGATGAAGTTTTTCACTTTTTGGTTTTATCTCAGATCTAAAACAAATTCAGTAAAAACCAAACAGAGAGCGCTACCATACCCAGACCTATTAAATTCAAAGAAAGTAACTCCTTTTCCTGTTAGATCTGTGGACAATTACAGCAGCTCTCATTCAAAGCCATATGACAACTTCATCTAATTGAAGAAACAGCTAAAAATGTTTAGGCACAGAAAGTACTTAAACACAGAAAGGTTCTCAAGTAGCAGAGGCTGTCCTCACAATAAAGACATTCCATATGGTAACTATTTTTAGACTGCTAAGTATCGGAGGTTAGAGAAATCACATGGGTGCCTCCAAACTACCAGCTCCTGAGCTGATTTTTATTCTTCATATAAAGATAAGGCAAGTTAGACTAATTTTTAGAACTAACATAGCTCAAACTCAAGAACTGTGCCACCTTCAAAGTGGATTTGGGTTCCATAACTAAACATTCTTTCTAGTAATGACCTCAAAGGAAAGCAAGCTTTTTATTTTTGAAAAGAATACCTACATCATTAAAAGCAGATCAGCTAGTTCCATTTAAGCTATTTCTAATTCACTGTAGCTGCACCTAAGAACAACAAAAAAGCTTATTACTTCAATAGAAGTGACACAGCTGAGCCCACTGGCTGAACACTCTCTAAGTTTCTGGCATCCTGCAGTTGACTGTTCTCAGTATCAGCTACTGAACCACCTCTGTACTGTGGCTAAGCATGTAAAACCAAGCTAGCCAACACCACTTCCCCCACCTGTGATCTCCTGGAAGCATTATCAGGGTATGCTATCTGATACGCTCAGATGGCTGCCGGCAGAGAATACCTGCGTTCCTTGATCCTTGAAGTACTCACCTGCTTAAAACATTAAAAAAGACAGAAGTCCTCCTTCTAAAGGTAACTCATACATAGACTTCAATATTGGAGCTTGTAATTAGACACACAGAAACCACAAACTACCTGCAGAATTTTCCAACAACTGACTATGGGAATATCAGGTCTTCATGCAATTTGGATAAATACTAGATAAGAATAGATCCATGCATTAGTTCTACACACAAAAAAGAAACCTTTAGGGATTCCCATGTAGAACTATGTAAAAGCTCTATTAAAATGAACAGAAGTGTAGAGCACATACTGGCTCAGTGACAGACCACAAAATCAAAGATTTCAAATACTGTCAGTTCTCTCCACCAAGAACTCCTCAAAGCTGAGCTTCAGTAGTTTGTTGCTAACAGCTGGGAGTCATCAACTTGCCTTTAGTTTACTAATATGCTTTTATGAAGATATTAAGACCAGGGTTGCATCAGGAGGTTCACTGTATCACCCTCCAAAGTTCTACAAGCCAGTCTTACAAAAGCCTTTTGATCTCCAGAATGCCTCCTGACAGTCATTTGACTGCAAGTTATCCAGTCCGAAACAGAACAGGACATGAAATATGTAGCTCTGAAGATGTGCTTAGTAACCCAAAGCATTCAAGATTATCTTAAATACATTTACTTCATCCGTTTTCATCTTCTGTGTCAGAAAGCAAAGAAGGAAGGAACAGATGTGGTGCAGGAGGAGCTTCAAAAGCTACTCAATGTTTTCAGCTTTAAAATAGACCAGTCGACTCCAGGTGCTTCAAAAACCACTGTCTATACACAAAAATCAGTAAGATTAAGGGTGTCCCTTCCATCTCATAACAGGGAAGTGACAGTTATGCTGAATACAAGAAACATCAGTGTTTATCCTTGACAGCTGCACTACCTGTTTCACACTAGCACTTAACACACAGATTCACAAATCCACTGAGAAGACACAGTGAGGGAGGGACAAAAAACATTTTGTTCCATGAGTTTTAACAATAAATCACTTATGTTTGTGTGACAGAAAGGTTTGATCTTTCTATTTCATTAATCAAAGAAAATACACAATTAAGTCAGCATCCTTAAATAAACCCTTCAGAAGGAAGCCAGGTAAACCTCAATGAAAACTAGTAGATCAACCTCACACAAGCCGTAACACACAGCAGCAGTGCCTTTAAGCCATCACCCAGCTGAAGAGATGCTGACAGGTATTTCAGAAGCAGGTTAGAAAGCCCAAGCACTACAGCCTAAAATTAGGAAGACTGCTTTCCCCAGAGTTGCCCTTCTATTTCTCTTCCCTTTTGATTTTTCACAGAGCACCAAAAAAAAAATTTATATTCTATTCATCCAGAATTTCAAAAGATAATCTGTGACCGCTAACTGTTCAGCAAAGCAGTTCCTCAGAGTTGAGGTACAACACAAGTAGCAATTTCTTTCCCTACCACCCCCCACAGACTCCTAAAAACAGCAGAAAGTGTTGGATGGGAAACAGTCTTTGAACAGTAAAGCAGAAAGTAATCTAAAGTGGTAGGGAAAAGAAAACAAAAACAGAAGAACTATCCTTAGTTACAATATTTTAAAAAACAGTAAGCAGTGCAGCCTCCCAACTGTCACACCAGTCTGTTACATTCTAATTTGCTTATGCAAAGTACAGATTGTTATATTTCACTACAGAATCCACTACACTAAGTGGATTAGCTACAGAGCCTAACATTATTAGCAAGACTCTTCTCTGAAGCACTAAAAAGAGGTATGATTCTGGGGGTGGATTTTTGCATTTATTGAGACAGGTGGCAGAAATGAAGCAGCAGGAATCTTTCAACAGACCTCAGAAAAGGAGTAAGTGGTAGAAGTAATTCAGCTGGCTGAGAGAGCCCACTTGACGAGCAAGTAGAGAAAATTGGAATCAACTGTTTTGCAAGCCTATCGCAACTGGATTACCTAACCCAGAATAAACTGCAGCACTGTTAACCTGCCCCAGATTCTGTTCACATCAGGAAGCAATCTGCTCTTGGGACTGCTTGCTCCTTCTGGTTTTCAATGTGTATGTGCTGTTGTATCACTGAATCACAAAATCATAGGCTCTTGGGAGTCCATTATGGAGGGAAATGCTCTTACTACAACCTCCACAAAACAAACTTTTTCACCCACAAAACCACGTCCCCCAAACACTGGTGGGTGATGCACAATACTACAAACCCATAAGAGTATCAGTTAAGTTTTTCTAGCTAAAAACATGTACTCCTGAAAGCCTTTAAAAAAAAGTGAAGACTCAACACCTCAGCTTTATAATTAGTACTTACAAGAAGCAGCTTCAAGAAGAGGAGAATATCCCAAGTCAAAAGTGACATAAAATGTTAAACCGTATCAGTGCCAGTTAAGTAACAATCGTGAGAAATGAGCAAAATCTTTATCCAGCGAGCTCTAGGATGCTGGTGCACAACATTACACAGAATCAGTATTTCCAAGCCTTGTATAATTGAGTGTTTTCTTTCACCCTTTAGAAAAAGCTACTGTTTTTAAATCCTTAGTCTGGTCAGATGTGTCTCGATAGCTTTTAGGAAATAGCTTTCCATCCTGAGACTGTCAGTAGTAGATTGGTCAATCAAATCAGTGCTCCTAGAAAAATTATGCCTCCGTCCTGTCTGAAAACCTAGATCATCCACACCATACTTCTACTCTAGCTAGACAGCTTTGAGGGTCTCTCTACACTTAGTAAATAGACAGAAGTTGTGCTAATTGATAGCCTAATGTCCTAGGGAAGGACATTAGTACTTAATCCCAGTATCAACTGTAGACACCTGCAAAAAGCAGAATTCAACAATTAAAAAAAACCTTAACTTGTTAACTAAGTTTGAATTCTTGTAGAGTTCATAATACACTGAACACAAACAAAAGAGATCTGCCACCTTTAAGGCTCATTTTGCAGACCCTGCTGTATTTCAACTCCCACAGTTGTTTCAGCATTAACATCACCTGTTCTCCAAAAGAAATTCCAAAGTTGAAATTCAGCTCAATAAAGCACCATATACACTATTCTTAGAATATCCAACTGACTAAATCACAGGATTTGGAGCATCTGAAGCTGGAAGTGATCTCTGGAGATCACCTGGTGCAACCCCTCTGCTTGAATAAGACTACCTAGAGCAAGCTGCCTAGGATCATGTCCAGATAGCTTTTGAGCATCTCAAAGGTGGGACACTACCATCTCTCCAGGCAACCTACAACAAGAGTGTCTCCTGATGTTCAGACAGAGCTTCCATTTCAGATTGTTCCCACTGTCTCTGGCCCTGTCTCTTGGCACTACCAAAAAGCCTGGCTCCATCCTCTATGCACTCACCCTGGAGATATTTATACACATCAATGATATCCCTCCCCTCCTCTTCAGGCCTAACACTCCCAGCTCTCCCAACCCTTTCTCATAGTAGAAATGCTCCAGTTCCTTCTTAGTCTTAGTCTCATCACCCTTCACTGGGCTCCCTCCAATATATTCATGTCTCTCCTGAACTTGGGAAATCAGAAGTGTCCACCCTTAGGCATAAGACAGTGAGAAGCTTAAGTAAAATTTGTTTCATTTCTAAAAACTAAATACAAACCTACCTCAAGAATTTGAACAACAGCTAAAACAGCAGGAAGTATATCAACGGATGTGAAACCCTGTCCATAAAAGACACTACTGGCTAGCAACAGTACTTTACTAAAATTTATACCATTCATACAATGTGAAGCAGGAGGCTTCAATCCTCCACTACTGCTCCCCAACAATTTCACCATCAGAGCTTTTTGTTCAAGTTTTGAAATTATTAACTTATGAAGACTGTTTCTCTTCCTAAGTAATGAATAATTTTCTAACTTTCCACTGTGGACAAAAGTCATTTGAAGCCTTCACCTGTCATGTTAGCTTGAGTATTTCTTGCTTCAGTGGCCTGACAAGGAACCAACAACCCAAAGATCAGAACCAAGAAAACAGCTATGCCCACAATATTTTTACAAAATGTTTCCTTGATGGGCAGAATACAGAAATACCTGATTTTAGCCATTAACAATGCAAACCCCAGATACTATTATCTAGGAGTTTATGTTAGAATACGGTTAAGGCATTGATCCAAAATCTTGTTTCCCTCACTTGTGAGATGCTCCGAAAGCATTTCTTTCATGCATGTTACACAACAGTTCCATCCATAACTTGGGCACTGTGCTGTCTCAGAAATTGGCAATGACCCCTTGCATTTTTACAAACAATACACACATGAAAAGATGTAAATCATGAAGACAGAACTCCCCCATAACCCTGTGGTTAATAATCCAGGGCACTATCAGGTGGAACACTCAACAAACTTGCAGTTCTTTCTGCTTTTCGAAGTTCCACCTCCAAATCTAAACACACTCAAAAGGCAACTTTATTTACACCTGAAATTTCAGAAGTCCAAGCTCTATCGTATTTGCACAAAAAAAAGGGAATTGCAGCTCTGACAGTGATAAGCAGTAGCCATACATAGGCATCAAAAGTTACCGATAATTACCAGCGTCATCACTTTGTCTCAAATCTAAAGCAAACCATTTGCTTCCTGGCACTGCTCAAAGAAACCCAAGGCACAAGAAATGCTGCAACAGACAACCTGTTTCTTCAAGCAGGTTTCCTTTAATCTTTCATACACCAGTACCAACAATCTCACACAATTCTGACAAGTAAACTGTCAGATAAGACTTCCAAAAGTTTTCCTTCATATTCTCTGCAAAAAAATAATCTCACTTCAAGAAAAGCTACTTTCATTTGGAGACAAATGGAGTTCAAAAATAAGCAAGTCCAGCCCAATTTTTATTCTAGCACTGAAAAAATATTAAAGACTACCTGCTTCTCTTCAGAAATTGTGTGCATTCAACATCAAGCTCTGACACACCAGATACTTATCCCACACACTGTGCACTCTACCACCTGGTGTCTGAAGAGAAACTTGACCTCAAAAAAAAGAAACTGTGCCAGGCTATGTCACACTACATCAACTTTAGTTTTCCTGAATTACCACACTTTCCAGTCCCTTTTTAATAAATCATTTTTTTGCTTGATTTTCATGCACCAAGTGTTCCACTGCCATTCAAATTTGTTTATACTGAATTTCTTTCAATCCATTAACTTAGTGAGTTAAACCCTTACCTTCCTCCTTAGCGCAATCTGTCATACAAGGGGGTAGCACTGTCTCACATTCAGGAAATCTCACATATGTGATTCAAGATTATTGGAAGTGCTAATAGGCAAGAGGCACAAACCAGTTAACTTCTCCTTAGCTCATAGCACACTTTGTTTTTATGCAGATTGCCAAAGTGCTTTTAATTCTATTTTCTCTTCTTTGCACCGCTCAGCTCAACTGGTATACAGGATACAAAGTTTTGGCATGGAATGAAGTTATTTAAACACTGACAGTTATATACAACCTAAAACAGATGGCCAGTTCTCCTGTGAGCTTAAGACTTAAAAGAAAAAGCCATGCAATTCTGGATGTCCTCCCTAGGCCTGTTTATTTCTGATAAACTTAATGAGCCTGCCAACAGCATTTACTGCTCTGAAGCTATAGGTCTAGTAGACTTAGAAAGACTAAGTCACTACTGTCCTCTACCTTCTCATCACCATCTTCTACTGCATAAATACATGCAGACATCTGCTGTTTCTTCTACTCCAAAGAAATAATTTGAGTGAAAATCTGTTAAAGCACAGGAGTTCTTATTTGTGCCACAAAAGCTACGCTGTAAAACACCCATAGAATCAGCCAACATAAGTGTTCCCATCAAGGGCAGCTCAAACCATACAAACTTGCTCAAACCATACAAACCACAGCTCCAGTTCAAACTTTGGTGCACTACGGGCAAAGATAACTGAACGGAATTTTAATTCTTAGGATTTTTCTCCCACACAAAAAAGGTCCATAATCTACGGTATTTTCTATGAAATCATCCCAGAAATACAAAGAGATACAACTAACCATCATGCCTTTGATATGCTATGACATTTTCTCCCACAGATCTGGTCAATGACTAAGCTTGTCAAAACAGAGCTTTTTACAGAAATTACACTGAGAAGTACTAAAAAACCTTCTTGCTTAGCACAAAGACTTATGACAGTTTATTGCCAGTTCCATCATTAGTATTTTTGTCCTTTATTTAGAAGTCATTCAAATTAAGAGCAGGAAATGTTTAAGTTTTTCAAAAATAGGAGAGTGATGCTGGAGAACTGGCTCAGGAAAATAAGGAATATATTTAGCTATTTCTGGAACAAGGTTGCAGAAATTATGTGGAGAAAGTTGCAGCAAGTGTATCTTGAGATTAAGCAATAGCTTCTACACACTCAAAGACAGCAAGTTCAGTACACATTTACTCAGTCATCAATTGCCTTCAGTCTTCATTGGTTTATCAGATGCTGCTGCTGATAAATAATGCACTTTACTCCCCTTCTGCAATGCTAGAGTTGATTTTTTTCCCCATGTACCAACAACATAAACTACTGTTTAGATAGTCAAGGTTCCTCCCCTAAAGGTCACAGACAAGAAGCAAACCCTAGTTATATTTGCATCTTGACACGGTCAAAAAGACCCTCATCTAGACCTCCTACCAGACAGGTTCTTTTAGGCAAGTCTTGAAAGCAAGAACTGAGCCAAGTCCAGAGCTTTCCAAAACCAGATCTCCAGCAACTACTATGTCCTTCTCACGTAACTCACAATATGGTAAGCAGGTTATGGATAAAGCAGTAATTTCAAAAGGAATACTCAAACATGCAGTCTATACCATAGCAAGTCTCTAACTACAGCCTGCACAGCAAACTGCTCTTAGATAAGATGGAAATCACAGTAACTTCTCAGTATATCGGATAATTTGTTTGCAGTTCATTACTTCATAACTCTTTCTTGATGATGGCACCAAGTGTAAAAAGGAGAACTAAAAACAGCCAGAGAAAAGGAGAACTAAAAACAAGCTCTTAAAAAAATCAAGCACTTATGTCTTAATATAGATGAAAAAAAAAAACATTCTGAGCATTTTTTTAAAGTGCTAGCAAGTTGACTGATTACACAATGGGTACCTCTAAACGCAGAAGTTAATTCAACTTACCAGTACTGCTAGAGACTTAGGGTCAACCTAAAACAAAGGAAGGCCAGAGAAAATGTGGGCCCGAGGCTGAGTGGGGCAGGGAATCTGGTGGCAATGGACATGGAAGAGGCTGAGATAGTCTATGTCTTCTTCACCTTGATCTTCACTGGTGAGATCAGTACAAACATCAGATGTAGGTGAGAAGACCAAGACAGACTCTTTTCATAGGTATTCAGCATCAGGAAACCAATATATATTATGTTTAAACATGAAAACTTATTCCACAGCGAACATGGAGAGGCATTGAACAGAGTGCTCTGGGCAAAGCAGGAGACATCCACAATCCAACTGGACATTGTGCTGGACAACCTGCTCTCGGCTGCTTTAAACCAAGGGAACTAGAAAATCCCCTGAGGTACCTCCCAACCTCCGCAATTCCAAATAGCTTCAATCGTCACTATAACAAATTAACTAAATGATTAACTAACATAACTTTGATAGTTCTTAATGGGCTAAAGAAGCTAAAGTGTGCAGTAGAGGGCTGTTAACCAGTATCACCAGCTCTAGTCCTGAGAACAGCTTTGAACATAAGCAGAATACATTAAGCCTGTGTCTTCTTTTCCCACAACTGGTAAATGAGTTACTGAGAAATCTCCACCATCCATAACGGATGGAAACTTTTGGATCCATCATGTAGTCATCCTACTATTCTACCTGCAATGGTCACAGTTCATTTACACTACATTTAATTAACACTCATTAACATTCAAATACACTTGCAGGTCCAGGAATACATTATGGTACACTTACACACGAACTTTTACCTTCCACAATTGTGTCAACAAACAATGTTTAACAGGCAAGATAAGGCAATGAGAAAGAGGAGAAGATACCTAAGAAGTACCTAAGACCTAAATTCCAGGCCCAAGGTCACACTATTAGTCAAGTTTCAAAGTAGTACTGTGATTTAATCCACATGAATGATGGGCAAAAATAAGACAACATACCACTCAACTGTCCTCTGGATGAGCAGATTCCTTTAAGGTGTCCTTTACAGGGAGTACCAACAGCAAAAGAAAGGATATACTTGTGTTACTCAACTGACTAGCATAAATGGGGAAAGAATTCAGACACATGAGAATCCAGAAAAATTTAGCCAAGTAGCATTCAACTTCCAAAATATTAGCACAATATTGCTTATTATGCACTCAGATTACAACTCTATGTAGTCCTCCACTTACAATGCAATTCCATTCTCGTTTATCAGATAAAATACTCTACAAGTCGCCCCAAGACCGTGTTCTCAAGAGTACATTAAGGCATTCCACCTCTGCTCATCACAACCCATTCTGTGTGGTAAGCACCACTTCTTCCCCAAGCTTATAGCACTGCCACTGTTAACCAGCTTAAATAGGTAAGTAAAGCAAGACCTGTGTAAAGCCAATGTTTCTTTCAAGAGTCCAACCAACACTACTCTTACCTTCAAAGGAAGTCAATGCACCTAGTGATTAACAGACTTAACAAGGAAGTTTGAGAAATAAAGCTTGATACTTCAGAATTTTTTTATAAACCTCAGATATCTCCCCAATTCTGTTCAGACATTTCTACTGCACTGTCTGCCCCCTCAAGGCTGTTTGTGACAGCTTCCTTAACTGGAGACAGACAAGACGTGTCATGCCTTTACAGAGGCTTCAAAACTGAATTGTTCAATGTTAAGGAATAGTCATATGCAAGCTATAAAAAGAAAAGAAAACACACTTGGGAATGAATTGAAGCATAAGGAAATTTCCTTGAACAGCAACTATTGCTTCATCGACTGCACAAGCTAATCACTGTTTTGGCTTTCTGGGATTTTTTTCCCCTCCACATATCAAATCTTGACTATGGAATTCTCTATAAAGCAGAGTCTCCACTGTCATCTCCTGAAAGCATTAAGTTTTATAGCTGTATTATACTGAAACAATTCCACTTCCCCCCTTTAATTTTTCTTTGCCTGGAGCACTTAAGATTGAATATATGTGTTCTTCCGTTACAACAGCATTTGCAGTGCTACAAAGCACCTCCAACTTTTAGCTAGAAGTTGACATTGGGTTTGCTTTTCACCCATCACCCTCCATCCTGATGGATGCCACAAGAAATTTCAAGACACCGCTTCAAAACGCTGAAGGACAAAATGACTGGACAACAGTTCAATGATATCACTAACTAAAGTTAGCCATCCTCTAATTGCTTCTAGCCCAACATCTACAGTTAACCTGACTTTCACCGAATACCTACCCCAAACTACAAGAGTCTACCTATTTAGCAGAACCATAACTAGATAAATTAACTGAAGCTGAATAAAACTAACACTATCCTTAACTCTACTGGCTATCCAATGCACTTTTTTTTTCACGTAGAACATTGTTTAGAAATGACACATACATTATGCACAAGAAGGAATTAATAGCCGAGTAGAAACATTAAACTGATGAACAATCCTAGTGTTGCATAACTACTGGTCCTGGCTTTCCTAGTCATATCAGTGTCTCGGCTCACACTGAGGGGAAAAAGCTGACATCAGAAACACAACGTACCAGAACTAGCCACAACTACTCAGAAGTGGCCACTTCTACTTCCCTAACTCCACAAAGAGCTTCGTGCAGGTGAGAACTCCAGCACAGCTGCACATTTCACTTCTTGATTCATCTTACATAAATTCAGCACAAGATTAACATGAAAAAAGGAGAATAAGGCTGATATTATGATCAACAGCAGATTATTGCTACTGGACTGAAAAGTACACAACTGCAATACCAATTGTTTGGTCACTGGCAGGAGGCCCTGTGATGAATATGGCTACCTGATGTCCTCACAGGTTCTGCCCCTTCCGTAAGTCAGACAATATTACATGTAAAATAGACAACTTCATACAATATCATACCTTGCTTCTCGCAAGAGTGGAAACTATGTGAATATCAGGTCACCTACAACCCGTAAGTTAATATAATCCTTTCCCTACACAAATATTTGTGAGGTGGAATAAGGAGGAAGGAAAACATGTACAGGTCTTGCACCACTTCCAAGGATGTTTTACTGATATGGAGCAATAGTTCTGGAAGTCTTAATGGTAGCTACATTTAGCTTGAGCAAAAGTACTTTCATAATGCAATAAAAAAAACACAGCAAAATGTTGATTAGCCAGCAAAAAGCTGAAGCTGTGCTCTGGCTACACCCACACAGCACAATAAGTCACAAGCACTTCCTAATCAAGGAACAGCAAAGCAGTTCAAGGAAAATATACTGCAGATAACTGTGGTGAACTGTGCTTTTAGAGGAAGAGCTACAGAGATTGCCAGCTGCTCACAGTTAAAGAGTATTCCAAACACTACTCTCCTTAATAAACTTACATCACCCTGGTTCACTCCAGAATCTGACCTTGAAGAAAGACTATTTCTTCTTAAGTTGAAAGGTCTTTGGACTGAAAAGACACAGGAAATTTCAGGTAGACTTCTTTCGAGTAGGGTGATCCAGCATTCTTTTACACAATTCTGGGTATCATTTGGGAAGGATGAGTTTGAAGGTCTTGCCAAGATATTACAAAGCAGCTATTGTGGCAGAACAACCTGTGAACATCTAGTCACAAATTAAAGATTAAATAAGGACATTGAAGAGTTTCATCTGACTACTATAGCTCTGGAAGTTTTCTCCTTCTCTATGACACCAGTCTATTTCCAGCCTCCTCACGTTTCCTTTGTAACTGTTCACTTAACTAGATTCAGCAGCTTGGATAGAGGAAGATTCCCCACATCATCACTGCCACGTTTTGACTATGTAGCTGACTTCTGCTGGTCCCACCACAATCTAGTCAGTCTATTTCACTGGAATGTGATGCATTAAAACTATTCTCAAGATTAAATCCTGAGCAGTAGGCTTTTCCCAAGAAAATATGGAATAACAGATCAAGACTACCTCACTAACTCAATTTTATTAGACTGCAACATAAACTTTGGTCAATATTCTAGCTCTACAGTGCTGAAGACAGAAGTGCCACATTTCAACACCACAATGAGCAGTTACTAGCAGTCCCACATAAGTAGTTTTAGATCCATTTATGTCCTCCCATTTAGAGAGAACAAGTTCTTGTTCATCTTTTAAGAGTACATCTATCTGTAGAAAAGAACAATATTTTTGGTTTTGATTTGCACAGACAATCCCAACTGCTAACAGGGATGAATGGCCATGAGGTGGAATGCACTAGAAGTGCAGTTTTGCATACTTATTTTTAAGTGCTTTTAGAGATTGCTCAGATGAGTTGTGCATTGCACCCGAAGGACTGCAGGCAGTAAAGAACATATAAGTATCAAGAAGAAGCCAAAGCACAACCATTAGCCTAATATTGCCATGTTTTCCAATTTTCCATAATCCTCCAGGTAGTTTACCTGGCCTTCATGACCACTAGTGTATGTCCCACACAAGACACCAGGAAAGGCTGCTTTAATGTGTATTCCACTCCTTCCTACCTCAAAGTCCTAAGAAAATTGTCCACATCATATTGCAAATTAAATCTTCTGCTGCAGAGTCTAGTAAACGCAGAACAAGAGCAGCTAGCTACTGTTAAAATACTTGAGCCAGGGGCATTCTCAAATACTTATGCTCCCGGCCTCCCACTACAGTCCTTCGTGCTCAGACGAGCTCTTTACCGTGTCTCTGCATCCTAATCCCTGTGAGATCACTCAGTACTACAGAACACAGAAAAATGGATAGCAAGTAAGGCACTGTTGATACAAACAACAGGTAACCAGTCAGCCCAACACTGTTGCACGAAAGGTATGTTGCTTATACCTGCCTCTTCTCCAACATTACCAGCTCAAAACCAGAAGCAGTACATATAAGAAGCATTACTGTGAGAATGAAGTGGTCATAGACAAAGCTCTCAGATTTTTGCTTTACTAAACAGAAGTCTCTCAACTGCATAAAAGCACAGAGAAGCAGATAGTCCTTTGTCACTGTACTTAACTATACAATGCCACAGTCACTTCCACAAATCAAGAAGCCACAAAAGAAGTAAGAGTTACCTCAGAAGAACAGGGATACCCAAGTCTTAACACACCTTAAAATAATCCAGATTTACACTATGTTGCTGTAAAAACAGGTTTATTCTGATCACTACAGTGATCTTCAGCCTTCTGACTCATTAGCTACATTTTTCTATATTTCATTTCGCCTCAAGCCACATTTTCTTTCTTACTGCACCGAAGACAAAGGTTGATATTGCCCACATGAAGCTACCCTGATCCATATGGCACCGGATGACCCAACACTGAAAATGTCTAATCCTGGCCAAATCTCAGGCACATTCTCCTAGAAGTGTGCCCAAAACCCAATTTGCCATCTGAACTAGTACAAATACCCAAAAAAAAAAAAAAAAAAAAAAGCTGAACTCCACACTTACTCTGAGTTGTTGTAGCTTAGCTTCCACTTGGCACAAACTGCGTCAGTATTTGCCAGTAGCTCTCTCATGACTTCCCTCTTATCCAGAGAGAGAGGATCACTAACATTGCCACTCGGAATACCCTAGCTATCAAGGGATCCTCATTTGGCTGTGGCCCAGAACTGCTCTTAGGGATTTCCAGAAAAGCTTTGACATCCACCACTCTCAAGAGAATGGCTCACACAGAAATATATCATTTTAGCTGTAAGAGGGCTCTGAAGAATACTTAAAATCTAAACATGGAGCCTGTGTGCCGCTGGGCTGATCCCCACCAGAAAAACAAGCTCAGTCATATCACTATTTATTCTTTGAATAGGTCAGCTTACACAGAGGAAGAGTCAACCAAATTCTTTTCTCTCAGTAGAGCAATACCACACAGCCTCTCAGAAATAGTAAATATTTGGCTCTACTACTATGCATGAAAAATCATGAGGAAACACTGTTAACTGATGATAAGCATTATGTGTAAAGCAGACTCATATGGGCAGCTACCCACATAGTGAGTAACAATACTAGCTGTCTAACTGCTATCTCATAAATGTACACTCTGAAGGGGAGTACAGGGAGAGAGTGTTGAGGTAGTACTACAGTTGTTAAATAGTGCAAAGGACTCAATTTCACCTTGAAAGGCACTCATACGAAGAGCCAATAGTTTCATACTGTGCTGGCATTTCTGGTTATCACACTGTATTAGCTCGGGTTTGTCAGCTTCTTCTCTACAAAAAGAGCTTACATCACAAGAAACTTTAAGCTACAGCACATCTTCCAAATCAGTGACCTCTAAAGAGCACAGGTGACAAAGCACAATTTGATACTGACATCTACCTACATTAGCCTGTCCTTCTCATACAATGCTAGTTAAAGTCGGACACAGCAACTCAAAACCAACCAACCCCCTAAAAAAGATCTTTTAACCACAAAGGCTTCGGTTACTAGAGTTGAGTTTGTTTATTCTTTCTATAAGCGTCAAACCGAAGTACCCTGCCATGCCTCAGTTCTCTGTTCAATAAATGCGTTTCACAGGCAAAAGTGGTAGATCACAGTCATTCAGACTAGGATGAACTTCAGGATGTCTCCAGTCTGACTCCCAAACCAGAGCAGGCTCAGTCAGGTGGTCGCACCAGGCTGCCAAAGGCTTCAACCTGTGTGGGCTGCAAATCCTCCAAGGAGCGAAAGAGCACCACTTACCTGGCCCACAGGCCCACTATCCAGCTGTTCCTGGGGAAGTCAGGGGTGGGAAAGAGGTTTCCCTTATCTCCAACCTTTCAGGCCCTACTCAGCTCACTGCTCACCAGGGCCCACAGACTTCTCCCTCTAGTCCTGCAGGCACCGCTGCCAGGTCTGACTGTCCAGGACAGGGCTGCACAACGCTCCTGCCTGAACTTCACAGGGCCTTTGGTAGCCATTTTCTCGCACTGGTCCCTGTACCTCTGGACAGCTGCGCAGCTCTTGAGAAAAATCAGTTACACCCCTCAGGTGCTGCCTGCAACCTTGATGAGGTTTAGTCTTCTCCCCTTCCACAGGTGACTGGAGAAAACAGTAAACACAATAGGTCAGAGTCCAAGACCTCCACTTTTAACAACTCTTCAGGAAGATCATGGATTCTACCAGTTTCCCTCCTATTTGTCCATCCACTTAAACCTTCATATCCCAAAGTTGTTAAAGATTATTTCCAAAACCAGTCTGTTCCACTACAGTTTACAATGAGGCTCCCCAAATAATACTTACCGCACTCACTTCTAATAGCGGCAAAACTTGCTTTTCTCCAGTCATCGAGACTCTTCCTGATCTTCCCAGTCTGCCAAAAATGTAACAATGGCATCATCTAAATAACCTCTGACCCATGGACACCAAATAATTGAGATTTCTAAAGAGAACCCAATCCTCTTCTGCTCCCAGCAGCTCTTCTCCTTGCTCCCTCTCCCTATGCAAAAAGGGCTCAGAAAACCCTGTCAGTGAAGACTGAGGCAACAGAAGTATTGGACATCTCACAGCCTTGTCTAACTGCTGCAAGTAAGTCATCCATTCAATTCAGCACCAAGCCGAGACTCTTTTTTCACTTTTTTTAATGCTGCATTATTGGTAGATACTCACCTTGTGGCCCTTGACATCTTTCACTAACTGTAGCTACGCTCTAGCTTCATCATCCCTTTAGCCACTGACAACACTTCTCCTTTATACCTTGTCCTCACTTCCATCCCCTGTACTGTATTCAGCCATGAGTTTCCTGTACAACCAAGCCTGATATGACTTTCCATTTTCCTAAGTCCACGAACAGCTCCATGCAACTAAGCTGCTCTTCCAGAAAAAGGATAAACTATCTTTCCCTCTCTTTCCAAGAGGGACTGTATCCCTCCGTCATTGGAGAGCAGTCGCATGAGCAGCCCCATATCTCAGTTCCGCCAGAAGCTCCACAGTTTTGATCTACACAAAGATCTCTGACTCTCACTACTTGTCAGCTGGGCTGCGCATACTTGTGTACAGGCACTCAAAGTGGGCTTTCTTTTGGCCTGCTTTAGCCTTCCCAAATGTACTCTTATTCCTATACTGCTGCCCATATTTAGAGCTCCAACCTTCATTCTCTTCATTTAACTGCAAGCTATTCCTTCTGCACATCTCCACCCACCATATCAACTTTAAAGTCCTTTCCCCCAGGCTGGCAAACGCTTCGGAAACCGGACTTACTTGGTCAGCAGTCCTACATCTCTCTCTCAGTCCTCTAAGAGGAACACAGTGCTGTAAGAGTTAAAATGCTGTATACGACACCAGAACTCTTGCCCTTCAACTGCAGGATTGCAGTGATCTCTGAATCTCCCATGTCCTGTGATTGTACCCCCAGAGCTTGAGGCCTGCTTGATTTACTTCAGTCTTCCCTTCACTGCCTCTGACCACAGGGATAAGCGTAAATACCGGGCAATTGCCCAGGAGCTGGACAAGCCTCACCAAAAGCATAAAGCTGGATAAGCCTCACTAAAGCACACTGGATCTGACAGTAATGACACTCCCACAACAGCATATGTGTAAGGCAGATGCCCATCCACCTCACTGAAGTCAGTCTCTGACCACCACCATCGACCTCTGCTTCTATACAATTTTGCTTATTATGGCTCTGCATTGACAGTGCAGTCAGATCATTATTCATTCATTTTCCTGTTCATTACCCTGTGAACAGGACACAGGGTAGCAACTGGGATTGACCATCAGTTTATTCCAGCCACTTGTTGAGGTAGACTGACCAGCAAACGGACTACGCATCCAAGTATAACACCTAATACCAACACGCTTATCTCTTTCAAAGAGGGGCTCAAAAGCTCAAAAGAGGGGCAAAGGCCTAGCAGGGAGAGACTATTTATGGTTTGTCAGTGCTGGGGAGGGATGACTGCATATCTTTAATCATGGCAATGAACACAAGACATTAACAGTAACCTAGACTGGGAAAGGTGGTAGGACGAACTTCAACAGCCTATTTCTTTGTTTATCAAAACAGAAGAATGGTGCAAGTCATATGCCATGCAACTATTCCCTACCTAAAAAAAAAATCAAAAAAAAAAAAAAAAAATCAAGGTAACTTCCAACTTCTGACTCCCTTTTGGGAAGAACAGGATCTGTGTCTCACAGGCACAGGAATACCTGCTCCAAAAATACTTAAAACTCTTTTATCAAATGCCAATATGAATGAAGACAAAACCCAAAAATCTGCTGTCAGGTCAGCTACTTGTACAGAAATACATTTACCAGCTATCCTGCCTTGGGACCTACAATACTCAGACTCAACCACTATGTCTTCCTGCAAGCACAACTTGGAATACAGAACAAAATACAAAGCCTTTCACTAATAACACTCCGGATGCACATTCCTAGGCCACTTTAGAGCCTGGTTATTCCTTGTTAATTAGGTGACCAAGTTTGGAGAAGGAACACAAGCATTAGAGCAGGCATATCTAAGTTCAGAAGCCTTTTAACACACAGCTTAGCCATCTTCACCCTTACATATTGTTCTGTTTAGCCAACTATTCTGGCCACCAGTGTACTGCAAGTCTTCCCAGAAATTCACTGCCCTCTGACATGGACTAAGCTACTGACCTGTGACCAGCACTGGGCTTGCCAGACACCCACCCAGTCTCCAGCAGGACAGGGGGAGAAAACAGGATCAGAAAGCTCATGGGTCAGAAAAAGAAAAGGCAATCATAGAATCATAGAATAGTTTGGGTTGGAAGAGACCTTAAAGATCAAGTCCCAGCTGCACTGTGATGGGGACACCTCCCATTGGATCAGACTGCCCAAAGCCCCATCCAACCTGCCCTCGAACATCTCCAGGGAGGGTAATCTACCAATTTGGGTCATAGGCATAACAGACTTAACTTGTGGAAAGTTAATTTGGTGTATTGCCAATTAAAATGGATTTAGCCACAGAGAAAGAAAAGCAATAACAAAATGCCTTTCCCAGCTCAATTTAAACCCTCCATTCCAAGCTCCTCTGCCTCCTTCCCACCATTCCCAAGCAGGGCACAGAGGAAGGGGCTTTACAGACTTTCCCCCTGCTCCAGCAAGAGCCCTCCCTCTCCATATCCAGCAGCTCCTTCAGGAAACATCCCCGTGCTGCAGCACAGAGCCTTCCCCAGGCTGCCACGTATGCCTCGGCTCTGTGTGCCGCAGCAAGAGGCCTGTGCCATGGCCACCTCCTGCCATGCCGGCCCTGCGCCACAGCTGGACCTCACCCTCCCTTCCTTTGACCTCAGTGCTCGAAGGGCAGTTTCCTTGCTCCGTTTGCCCCTCATTCTTCTCCAGCTGTGCATCATCGCCTTCTCTCTCAAGCAGCTTCTCAGGAAGACAGTGCAAGCTCTACTGGCAGGCACAGGTGGCTCCTGTGGCAGTGAACACATTGGAGATCTGGCTAAATGCGGCAGAGTTCACCCGCCTGTACAACCCTGCCCTCCACAAAGCCAAGCAGCCAGCTCTCATCCAAGTCCACACCCACAGGCGGAGGAAGAGGAGGCAGACTGCCTCAAAGTCTTCCTTCAAGTTTCCTTGGTCACTGCTTTCCTGGTGAAAGGGGAGGAGCTCAGAAGATGCACAGCCATTTATGAAAGTGCCGAGACCTGGACAAAGCTCCTGTTTCTCAGCCAGCACAGGGCTACACAAGTAGTTAAGAATTATTTTCCTGAGGTCCAGCACCTCATCTGGGTGCCTACCAACACGTGAAGTCCTCCAGTGACACACAGCAGAAAAATCTACTGGACAAAGCTCATTTTCCCCATGCTACTTTGGCTTCAAGCTTCAAATTCCTCATACAGAGCCTGAAATAGATCATTGTGTTTTCATCCCCCACAGGAAAGCAAGATCCACTGCCCCTAGAATAGTGTCTCCTCCTCCAGGCCTCCTCAAACTCAGAAGAGCCCAGAACACTTCCTCCCAGCAGCTGTCACTTCTCCTTCAGCATGCCTCATGGGGCCTGAACTCTGCCCCTGCTCCAGCAAGACAGCGGCTTCACCGAACAGTCTCTATGGGAACCGACACCAGCTGGTTAAAAGCAAGGCATGTCCAAATTCACCTGAATCCACTTTACCCTTAAAGCTTCAGATGCATGGGGGGGGCTTGTTTTCCTGGAGCTGGGGAAGAATAAGGGGAGGCCAAAAACTACCTTCTAGAAATCCACATACAAGAATAAGCAAGGAGGCAGCCTGGTTCATGAACTATCTATGCAGGGATATGGGCAGAGAGGTCCCTCTGCTAGGGGAACAGCTTCTCATTATTTAGTCCCATCTAGTTTTGGGCTACCCACAAAGCACCCATTTTTGAACAACAACTAGCAGCAGCAAGAAAGGCTTAGGCTCTCAGCTAAGGTTGCATGGCACAGAACGGATGTCAGTCACCTGTGGGCACTTTTCTTGACCCATTAGCTAAATGCCTGGCCTAATACTTATTTTGGTTCAAGGAGGTGTGGAAAATCACTCTTCCAAGTTAGAGGATACAGTGGATAAATTTCCCTGGCCATACTCAAGACCTACAAAAAATACGATTCAGAATTAAGAAAAAGAAAAGTCTTCAATAAAGCAGGGCAGAATCCCTGGGGTGAGTAGACCATCAAGTAGCATAAGCCTTCAAGCAAACATTTTAAAACGTTTGATGTGCAATGTTTATCGTGAGAGCATGATGACATCACTGAAGTTTTGATTTGGAGGTTGTCATTGACTTAATACTGTAGTAAGTGTGCAAGTAAGCACCATCTTCCTCAGGTCAGGCAAGGTAAAAGCAGCTGACAGGTATTGGAAAAAGACAGGACATCTGGGAGCTAGGACTCATGAGATACACCTACTGTCTTGCTGAGTTTTCAAAAGGCATTACAAGCTACATAGAGTCAGGCATACCTTCACAGATGCCCCAAGGGGATGATCAGCTTCACAAGTTCTCAAGTTTTGGCCACAGACACCGTTCAAACTATTCATCTTGCATTTAAATATGAAACTCATGTTCAGCCCTTTGCCACATCCACAATACTTCAAATATTTTTGTTTCAAGAAATTGATATTTCTATTCCCATTTAGTCTCATTGTACAACTTCCCTGGTTTTCCACTGAGAACTAAAAAACCCTTCAGTTCATACACATCACACATGACACCTACCATCCACATTCAAGTGTTCACATTTGCCTAGGTAGTATCAGATGTTGTCACCATCATGCCGTACCTGAGTGTAGTATTTCTTATTCATTGATGCAGGTCAATGAAAGTCCTGCATATACACACTGCACTTGATGGGAATTTACTCAGTTGCCTTAATTTTGCCTACAGCTCTTCCTCATAGCGGATTTTTCAGATATACAGAGATAAAAGCAGCACATCCTTCTCAAGCAATCATAAAAAGCCATGTAAGTCAGTTTTTAAAAGGGCGTATCAACCCAATTTAACAAACGGGAGGACAGATACTATTAGATGGTCATTAATTCTTAGAAGCAGAATATTTGAGCAAGTACTAGCAAGAGCCATTAAAATCACGTCCCCAGTCCTGGGCACTGTGACAACACATACCAAGATTATGTGAGACTAGTATGCCGAAGAGTAAATTACACCTGGTACTGCACAGTTAAATTAAGTCAAAAAAGGGAACTTCTTACAGAAGCTATCAACTCATTTTCTGTTCTCATGCACTGCTTCAAACAGGAAGCCTGGTGCATTTGTTCATTCTATGCAATTCATACCAGAGATTGGTAATTTGACAAAGCATTTCTTCAGAAATGCTGATGTCACTTGTTTCAAACCCCGTATTTTGAAACACGTTTAGGTAATCCTTACTCCACCTGGTTACAAACATGCACTCTTTGAGAAGATGAAAAAAAGGGCATATCCACAAAAGAATGAACAGAAAGTGCTTTTGCCACAGCAGAAGTCTTCAGTACCAACTCCTTTTCTAACAGGTACTTCTGAAATACTAGATTATCAAACCCCAAAATTAGTAGTGGAATCCACATTTCTTCTAATGTTACCCAACTTACAAAGAATGCCCACCTCAGACTCTGCAAGTCCCCCTCAGATTCACACAAGGGTTTGGGTTGGAAGTAACCTCTAAATACCACCAAGTTCCAATGCCCCTGGCATTGGCAAAGACATCTTCCACTACATTAGGCTACTCAAATCTTTCTCTGTGCCACCTGCATTATACCACTCAACATGGAAGCAATCACTGTCTCATGAACATTGAGTTACACAAGAAACCTTCCACACAAAAATATTAACCCTACAGCCCAGTTATTATTCCAGCAGAAGAGATCTCTGATCATCAGTCCTATATCCAAAAGAAGATTTGGTCTCCATCAGGATCAGCAAGTTTTATACCCTTCAGCTGCACTGGTTCAGAGGAACTTCACTACTAGCACCACTCTCCGCATAAAAATAGCCCAAGCATGACTATTTAATTTTCTTTCAGTTTGCTCAACTCTTACAGAAAAAAAACCCAAAACTGCTACTCAGTTGGCTAATGAGGCTGTAATTCTCACCTTGCCTACCAACATTTCAGCCATGGATGCATTCCAAGGCAAGTGCTATTGTTATGTCAAGCTTTGCAGCTTAGCTATCTGGATCCAAATGCAGCTTCTAAAGTTTTCCTCACTTTATGCACTTCACTTCGGCAGCATATTTCCAGTCCCCTTCAGAATGGGTGCTCAGGCCAGACTAGCAGCAGCAGTTTTAAGTCAGTTTTGGGTTATAGCTCCAAGTGTAAGCACAAAAAGAAAAAGTTGAACTTATTAACAAACCTAATTTCTTCTATCTAATGCAGGCATGCAATACATACATACTTTGTTAAAAGATGCATAAGATGTTTTAGAATTATAACTTTAGTTGTCCCTCTTTTGGAAAAAAGAGAACATATTTTAATGCATATTTGAGTAGAAAGCAACCACTGCAGGAAGTCTGATGAAATACCCAAGCATGTTACTAGAGATAAAAATAATATCCCTAATTATCACAGGTACTAGGATTTTAAGATTTAAATTCAGAAGAATTGAAAGCCCTTCTTAAATCAACTGTGATATGCAAGTACTAGTGTTCATCTCTTCCTGTTAGTTATGTTTGCTAGTTCAAGACTGGAGATGAACAGTAGATACAGAAAACTCTGCCTTTCAACTGGGTTGATGCATATTAAAGTTAATACTAATAGCTGAATAAAAACAGAAGTCGCAACACTAGCTTTTGGCATTTCAGGAAGACAAACAAAATGGATGGCACCAAAACAAAGACTCCATTACGAAAATAAAGTGGGAACATAGTGAAGGCATGTTTGCTGCTAGCATTCTTGCTGTGTATTACCCAATTCAGTGAAGTGGCTACTTCACTGAGTATGTATATGCTCAAAGCACATTCAAAAGTCCAAACATGCCCTAACAATCTCTTCCTTTGCCCTAACAGCCACAAAATCTACTCCGTCCTGCACCCAGCTTCCTCAGAAATATCTTTGCATGAGACCAGGGTTAAGGGACCTCCTCCTCCCCACCACGCATGCACTTCGAACAGGGCCACTTCCAGCAATGTTGCAGCAAATATAACTACTTCTGTAACTAAATATGCGTGTTTGTGCCCTACCGGCTATCTATGAGCTATCAAAAGCTATTAGGCCATCCAGCACACTCTTCTCCATGGGTGCTGCTTAAGTCCAGGCACAACATTTCTGCAGTATGCAAGAGACAAGATCACAACTTCAACAATGCATTCATAGATACCCTAAAAAATCTGAAGTTAATCACAGACAAGTGGAGGATCACCCTGCGCTGGTACCAAAGCTAAAATCACATGCCACAAACACACACAAAACAGTAACTGCCAACAGTAAGGCCAAGTTACAAGCACCAGGCAGACAAAACCCTTGCCCTTTTTCTGATGTTATTTCCTCACTTTTCATATCCATCAAGGCAAGCCTAAAATAGGGAACTCGATTTCTTAAAGGGTATTCTATAGTTTCACTACTAAAGCCACACATAACCATGAAATCCTTAGCTGATGTTACCTACATTAAGGTATATTAACAGTAAGCTTCCCATATCATCACATAGAAACAAAAACCTGCAGCTCTCTGCAAAAAAAATGTTAACTGTCCAAATTTCATATATGGAGACACAGCTCTAGATTCAAGACTCACAAAATCACACAGTTTTCCCTACCACAACACACTTAGATACCATGAATGTTAATGCTTGGAATGCACCCACTACTCACCTTGAAATTTAAGAGAAGGCCAGTCCCAGGGGCTCCCTTTGAGATGTTCAAGCCTCATGACACACAGGTACTGTTTAAATATCTACAAAGCCCATCAGAACCAACAAACACCTCATCCTGGTGGTTTCAGCCTCCCATTTAACCTCACTCCAGATAATATGGTAGAAATCTTCAGCAAAATAAATATAAGAAACAATAGGCAACTAAAAAAAAGCTAAAGGGAAGCTGACTCCAAGTACCTCTTCTGACTGTCATTCTACTTCTAAAAAAATGCATAATAATACCATTGACAAACATATCAGCAGGATAATAAGCAGAGAGGCTACCAATAGAGTAGTTAAGCTTACACTAGTTTTTGCCTTTCCATAGCTGTATATCCCTCTCTCAACCTTAGAAATTGAAATGAATAAGGCATTTGTCTACAAATGCTTATTTGAGTTTTCTGGAGATTAACTCTGTTAATACATTCTGTAAAACAAATCCTACTTATTTCATTTCTGTCATTAAAAGTATAGATTAACATCAGTACTGTAGCAATCATGCACTGGCAATTTCATTCCACAAAAGTATTCATATTTAACTGAATAAAATTTAGCAAGTACTTGGTTAAAGAAACTCACCCCGAGAACTCGGACAGCAAATGCAGCTAGCACAGACCTACAGAAAGGCTGCTCAACACATCAATTCCAGGACGCCTAGAACAGCCTTTTTGAGCTCTGTGTAGACTGTTTTATAAAGCATTTGAATGTCTAAGTTTTTCCTACTCTATCAGTACTCAGGTATTAAGTATTCAAAAAACTGCACATACATACTGTACACGATGTTCTAGCAATTCAGAAGCTGCACAGCATATAACATTTTCTAGATCTATGCCATGACTAGCTGAAGACCAGAGGGAGCATGTGGAGTCCTTAACACCATCCTACAGTGTCCTCAACACTTTAGTAGTAATTTTCTAGCTTTTCAGTTACTTGCTCAACCATTGCAGGTTTACTGGGATGTATCAGTTTTTGCTAAACTCTGCAAACCAGGATACTTATTCTTGCAAGGTCTTACTGTCTTATACAGTCTAAGCATCTGATAGTACAGTCTCCGATCAGCAGCAGCACCATTTGAATCACCAACAACAGGACTGTACGAAGGAATGCAGAATCAGCATCACAACTGTTTTATGAAGTGAAGCAGAAGACTGCTTAGAATAACTCATTCTGATCCTAGGCTAGTGCACTCACAAGAGTGAAGCACTGCTGAGACACTTGAACACCTAACACTCATCCCAACTTTCTATTAGGAAAGCATAGCTTTTTCCAAAGCCACATTATGTCCAGGCTTACTATAATTATCAGAACAAATGAAAACCCCTGTTGCTTAAGTACTGGAGTACCATGAAGAACCGTGGCTCAAACAGAACACAATATGACACCAGCTGAAGTTTCATCTGAAAAGCTTCTGCTTGTTCTCAATCTGCATCTTTCACAGGTATGCAAGTAAGACCTTCCCACTACAGTTTTTGTCATTATATAGTTACTGCTCCTAAAATTCCAGATACTTTGCCAGCAAAGTCAGATTGAGATTTTGAGCTATTTCAAAAACTTGATGCGAGTTTAGAATTTTTAAATAACTTTCAGAGATAGCGAGCCTTTAAGATTTCTACTGTAAGATAGTTTTATCTATTTCACTTAGTTTTAAAGCTCAAAAAATGAAGTCATCTTTACAAGGTGTACTTTCTGCAGAGCTGTGTTCCAAAAGGCCTAAGGAAAACAGCAAGCACCTCCAAATACAAGGAAGACCAACAATTAGCTATTCTCCAACCACAGCTTCTGTCAAGCTTAGCAAGATATTTAGCTGCTCAGTAGCAAAACACTAGATGCCAGGAGTCCCTACAAAACAGCAATGCCTAATGGGCAAAAGCAGCTTGTTCCATATTGGCAGTTTCTCCAAGCTTCACTGGGAATCAATCAAGGAGCCTGTCTCTTTATGTTATTTTGCCACTAGAAATTCAAGATGGCTTCTTAAATTTTAACGAAAAGGATTAGGCAATAAAACATCTTGATCTAGCCCACCTGTTGTAGCAGCTAAAAGCTGTGACTTCAACTCTATTATACCAGCTTCTCCAGCACTAATCCTGCTAAGTAAGTCAAATTTACACAGGCAACTGATTAAAAAAACATGTAGTGGCTTCCTTCAGAATTGGAACTACAGATGTTAAAACCCATAGCACCATCAGCTAAACCTGCTGGATAGTATTGTGATTTTTCAATTGATTTGGAGGCTGTCAGGAAAAGAAAGCTCTGTGCACAAAAGCAACATTTGCTCACTTTTCAAGTCTTGGCAGCAGCTGGGAACATTCACTGCTCTCTGAAGATACTAGCACCTATTAGAAAAGCGTTACAGCAAAAGCAAAGATGGCTTTAAAGCAAGATTGAAATGTATATCCATCACAAATTGAGTTTATCCATTAGCTAACAATTACTTTTATCGCTATGCAGAACATCCCTGGAAAAAATATAATCCAAAAAAAAAAGCAAGACAGCAAGAGTTTTACCTACTAAAGCAGTATTTTAACATCACTGTTACTTGGAAGGAGCTTGTACTTGCATCTTTTACTTGCAAAGTACACCTCTGCAGTGGCATTCACTTATTTTAAGAAGCACAGAAAAGCGTAAGTATTCCTTGGGCTTTTACAACGCTAAATCACATCATCTACATCTTACTTAGTCGCCAAATAAAGCAGTTTTAGCTTTGTCCCCCCTCAGCTCAGTCTGAGGTGTGGTAGTTTACAACTTTTGAAAAGGTAAAAAATAAATACAACAAAAACAAAAGAATCACACTGATAAAATAATGTTCTCCCCCTCAATGAAAAAAGATGTTTACAACAAATCCAGGAAGAAGAATGAAAATTGATGTTCATATTGGGATAGGAAAGATGCAATAAACTTACATGCAGAAATATTTTGCTAGTATGAGTAAGCCCACAGTAGGAAGAGATTTATGCAAATATGGACACATCGAAGAGGCACATCCTGTCATGAAGACGGATTAAAAATCTCTACTGCATACAGAAAGAATCAACCACTCCACCAAGATAAAAATGTAGGAAATTAAGGTAGTTACCGCTAAGCGGAAATCTCACTTCAGGTACAGCCATAAAATATTTGAAAGGAGCATTAAAGATGTGCTTTGTCAGACTTTTTTATAATTGTGATTTAATTCTTTAGCAGCTTCAAGGTCACTTATACATGTCTATAGTTACAAATACTCAATATATCACAGCAAAAACTTCAAAATGCAGCATTTCTCTCTGATTAATTAATATCCCATTTTAAGCGATGTGCAGAATTAACACATCTGTATTTGCAAACCAAAGGATTTATTCATAAGAGCTATAAAACATATTACAACTCCACTCTTAAAAAAACTGAACGTAATTTCAGGATTCAGAAAATACGGGATGAATACAGAAATGCAAAACTGAATCTCTACTTAGCACCCTGGTGCCCATTTTCTCAACGGAACGCATTACTATTTCCAGTAATATTTTCCAGACTCCAGTCTAATTTAGCATTGGCCATCAAGGCAGAGATAAATGACGAAGTCAAGTGGGGCGGAGTTCTTTAGCACAAATAAAAAAAAACAACAACAATAAAAACAGGAATCATTTTCCCTTCAAGGAAATGTAGTAAATGTAGTAAAACACTCAATTCTTATCAGGCATTGCTACTTTATCAAATCTCACTTGTAAGAAAACCAGACACTAAATAGCTACTAAACCATATTATCGAATTTAGTCTTCAAAATTCCATATACACAGCAACTCATTTTAGTCTTCCGGTCTTCTACTGCAAAACTACTTCATTTAGTTTGTGTTGGGTATTCTTTTGTGGGTTTTTGTTTTAAACGATCAGTTCTAATGCTCTCACGAATTATTCCTGTATTTAAAGGTATGTGCGGAGGGCATTACAGAGGTGAAAGGGACACCGAGCTGCTCGGACGGGCTACTTTATCTTCAGCGCTACGCAGGTGAAGCGAAGCCACCATGCACACAGCGAAAGAACGAGGAGGCTTCATCCCTGCAAAGGCGGGCAAAACGCACAGCCTCGGCAAAGCCCTGGCAAGGAGGGGAGATGACGGGGCGATCGCTCAGCCTGAGCCGCGCCAAGTGGGTGCGAGACCCCGCACCTCCAGCACCGAGCACCCCCGGAATAAAACCAAACCGCAGACAAACGAGCCCGTGCCACCTAGCCGAGGCCCCTCAAAATAACCTACAATACTACTTTATATAGTTTTTATTGGGTATCGGTTTGTGGGTCTTTGTTTTCAATGAACATCAGTTTTAAAAGCTCTCGCGAATGATACCTACATTTAAAGAGACGCACAGAGGGGATCGCAGAGGTTACAGGGACCCCGAGCCGCTAGGCTCCCTGCCGCACCCCGGCGACTCCTAGACCCGCTGCAGCCCCTCCACCCGCCGTCGCGACCGAGCGGCGCCGCGTGTATCTCCCACACCTCCCCGCGGGCGCTGCGCCTGGCGCTCCGCAGCCGCACAGGTGTGCCGGGAGGGGCGGGCACGCCCCGCGACTCTGCAACCTCCTTTGCAGCAACAAGCGACCCCCCCCACGCTCTTTAACCCGCACCAAACTGGTGCCCCCGGGGCTCAGACAAGAAGACGGTGGCAGATGCACTATTGTGGGCACAGGCAATCCGGTCAGAGCAAGGTCAGACCTAAACAAGAAGGAAAGAGAGGTTCAGCTTGCGAAAAAGAATGGGAGCTGTGGCTCAAGTGGTAGGCCAAGCGAAGGAAATAGGTGGGGGAGAAAATCGTTCAGAGGATCGTTGCAGACAAAACAAAGGGTTATTGAGAAATGTTTTGTCGGGAGAACAGGTGCTAAACTTGCCCAATTAGCACTACATGAAAACGCGGGGGGGGGTGGGGAAGGAGACATGTTTAATAAATCCTAAAGCGTAAATCAAAAAGCTGTGAAGGCCCATCAAGCAGAAGAACGGAAGGAAGAGCCCTTCAGAGAAAAAAAACCCAAACCGCTGCAGCAAGAGGAAGCCCCTCTCCATGCAACGCCTCAAACACCTTGGAGTTTGCAACCCGGAGTGCAACAAGCCGACACCGGCGCAATGCCACCCCCGACAACAGTAGGGGAACGACAGCCTCCGCACACGCCGGGTTTTCATCCCTTTTCGGGGAGTGGGGGCACACACCCTTCCCCCCCCCCGGCACCGGACCCGCTTTTCCTCCAAGCGTGCCCAGTTGGGCGTCCCGCTGCCCTTCGCCGGGATCGAACCGGCTCCCCCACCTCCCCCTCCGCCCCACCCTTCGCTAAACAACCCGGGACTCCGCTCCGCTCCCCGCGGAGCGCCCCGAGGAAGGGAGCAGAGGAGGGGTCCCGCTGCCCTGGAGCTGCGTGGCACACACCGCACGCCTCACCCGCTGACTCCGACGCTGCCAGTGGTGCTGCACCCACCCTGCCACACAGCCAGAGGAACGGGGCGGTGGCGGGCTGATAAAAGCGCCCACCGCCCGCCGCTTGAGTGACGCCGCCGGAGACCACTCAAGGGCCGCGCCCCCGGTCCCAGGGCGCTCCCCCGCCGCAGCGGTACAGCCCGGCGGCCCCGCCCCGCAGACACCGAGCACCTGCGGCCGGCGGGGAGGGGAGCGCGCCGCGCCGAGCGGAGCCTCCCGGCCGCGTTTAGTGGTCGGGTTGCCGTGGGATCAGAGGCAGCGCGCCCGCGCTGCTCCCCGTCTACGCGGCTTCCTGGTAGTCTCTCTGCAAAACACCGAAACGCGGAGGTACCGCGCTGCCTCCTCTCCGAAAGGGCGAAGCCCCGGGCCCCCCGCGCGACGGGGTGCATCCACTGCCACCGCCCTCCCCGGGTGGCCGTACTGGCTTGGAGCCCCCGCGGCAGACACCAGCTGCTGCGACAGCACCGTCCCGGCGTCTGACCGGGTGGGGACTCCCCCTCCCGCCCTCCGCCCCCGGGAAAGCGCGGCTGCCTAGCGGTACGCAACCCTCCGAGTCTCCGTTCCTCCGGGCCCGCGGGGAGCGCGCCCGGCGAGTGTTTGAAGGGGTGTCACCGGGAGACAGGGGTTCCGTCCCTGGAGTCTACACAGTTCGGGTCCGTCCCGGCGCTGCAATGCGCCAGGACGAGTCAAAATAAACCGCCTCAGCACCAACATCATCCTTCTAAACGAGTAGATGGATGACATTCGTCTGTAAATGTGCCTCACTTCTATACTTCTCTAATTAATTTCCCATGTGAAATACGTAGGTAAGAAGCGACGTGATGGGCATAAATTAATCAACAATGGCAGCGCTCCGGGACAGTCCTAGCCAGGAGCACATGCTGCAGCGCCAGCGTTTCCGACAGCCTACCCGGACTCCGCCAGCGCCGCGGGGCCGGGAGTCCCCGCTCGGATCCCCGCGGCTGCGGGGTGCAGGCTCGCCCCGTGCGCGCCGGGTCCCGCGCCCCCCGCAGCACCACGGACAGAGCTCGGTGCCACAGCCGCGCAAACCCCGCGCAGCGCCCTGAACAAAGGGATGCGCCCTCTCCCGCAGCGGGTTAACCATGTCCGCGGCAAGTCACGATCCCACCCCACCCCGAAGGTAACCGGCTTCTCCCAGGGGGAGCTCGCCGGCTCTCCGCACCCGCTGACAATACGCGCCGCGCGCTCTTCCCCCGGCTCTTTGTGCGCCCTGACACGCAGCCGACTCCCAGCCCCGCGGGAAGCCAAGGAACGCCGTGCGGCTAATGCAATTAGGCGCGGGGGGTCTTATCCCGGCTAATCTGCAGAGGCAGGTTTATCTCCTCAAAGCGATACGCCACCCTCCGCCCGCCGTGCTCCGGGTCCGCTCCCTGGGAGTCATCCGGAGCGGGACGGGCGGGATGGAGTCGGGAACTTGGTCGCTGGGCGAGAGCAGGTAGGGATGCGCGGCGAGATTCCCCCGGCTCCAGCGGCTCCGCTCCGAGGGCAAGGCGCGATGTGGACGAACCGCCTCATTCGCCGCCGCAGGAGCGAAGAGTGTGTTAAGCGGGAGCAAACAGTAGGTAAATGAGCGCAATTCTACACAGCAGGCACCCCGGCGTTCGAGTGGACCCCAATCGCGTACGCACAACCACGGAAAGAATCGAACTGCAACTTACCTCCCTCTCCTCGGCTTAAAAAAAAAAAAGTAACGGTGCAGTTCTCCCAATAAAGAAGAGTAAGAGGCAGATGGATAGTTCTCTCAAGACAACACACAAGACCTAAATTGGGGGCAATTCTAAAAGGAAGCGGGGGAAAAAAAAAAAAAAAAAACACAAAAAAAAAACCACCACAAAAAAACACCTCTCCCCCCCTCCCCCAACAGTCCAACACTGGGGAAAAAAATCCAAAAGGAAAAAAGAAGGATATTAGAAAATAAAAAAGGGAGAACTCGGAAAGAGAGAGTGACAGGACTACCCTCCTTCCGCAACCTAATCGAACAAAAAGAGAGAAGGGAGGGAGAAATAAAGGAACAAAGAAAAGAGGGATGGAAGGGCGATGGAAAGAAAAGACGGTCGGTCTCTCCCTGCCTGCCGGTCCCTGCCTAGCGGCTCTCCGCCGGAATCAGCTGCTGCATAGCTGGGGCCGCGGGGGGAGGACACGGTGGGGTGCGGTGGGCGCCGCGCCGTGCCTTGCAGGGAGGCGGACCGCTCCGCAGATTTATAGCGGCCCCGCCGCCCAGCTCCCTGCCCGCCGCCGCGCTGGGGTGCGTGCGGCTGCGTGCGGCGGCCGCGGGGGTACGCGCGGGGGGCGTGTGGCCGTGGGCGGCCCCTATCTCCCCCTCTCCCCCCCGTTTCCCTCCCCGCACCGCCGCCCTACCCCGGCGCCACGCGCGGCAGAGCCTCCGCACCCCGGCGCGGCGTACGCTGCGGGCGGCGCCGCGCGGCCCCATTGGCCCGGCCGCCGCCCGGCCGCCCCGCCCCCGCCGCGCAGCCGGCCGCCCATTGGCCGCGCGCGCCGCCACTCCGGCGGGACCCATGGCGCCGCGGTTCGGGCCGCGCTGCGGCGCGGGTGGGCCCCGCGGGGGGTCCAGCGGGCGGGCGGGCGCGCGCGCGCCTCCCTCCCTCCTTCCCTCCCTCTTTCCCTCCCTCCTTCCCTCCCTCCTTTCCTCCCTCCCTCCTTCCCTCGCCGCGGTGCGGATGGCTGTGGTCGCAGCGGCTCGGGCGGCCACGTGGGAGCGGGGCGGTGCATCGCGGGGCGGCCCGCGAGGCCATGCCTGCCCACCGGGTGCTGCCAGCGGTGTGCCCAGAGGGCCGAGGAGGCCGGGGGCATCTTAGCTTGTGTCAGAAACGGCGTGACCAGCAGGTCCCGGGAGGCCATTCTGCCCCTGTACTCGGCGCGGGTGAGACCGCACCTCGAATCGTGTGTTCAGTTCTGGGCCCCTCACCACAAGAAGGATGTTGAGGCTCTGGAGTGTGTCCAGAGAAGAGCAATGAAGCTGGTGAAGGGGCTGGAGAACAAGTCTTACGAGGAGCAGCTGAGAGAGCTGGGGTTGTTTAGCCTGGAGAAGAGGAGGCTGAGGGGAGACCTTATTACTCTCTACAACTACCTGAAAGGAGGTTGTGGAGAGGAGGGAGCTGGCCTCTTCTCCCAAGTGACGGGACAGGACAAGGGGGAATGGCCTGAAGCTCCGCCAGGGGAGGTTCAGACTGGACATCAGGAAAAAATTTTTCATGGAAAGGGTCATTGGGCACTGGCATAGGCTGCCCAGGGAGGTGGTAGAGTCACTGTCCTTGGAGGTATTCAAAAGACGGCTAGACAAGGTGCTTGGGAATGTAGTTTAGTGGCAGATAGGAATGGTTGGACTTGATGATCTGAGAGGTCTTTTACAACCTGGTGAGGCTATGAAAGCAGCCGCCTTTCCTTCCCCTTCTTTTTCTTTTCTCTTTTGTATTCTTCACACACGCACACTCCACACAGTTTTGGCCATCATCATGGCCCACGTGGGATTTGTCTGTTGGAGAGTGGATGTATCAATGAGTGATATCTCTTGTGATAAACATTCTGGGTGGAAAGAGAAGGGAAAAAGGAGAGGGAGGGAAGGAAGGATGGAGGGAAGGAAGATAAAAAAGGAAAGACAGGAAGGATCAAATGGAGGAAGGGAAAGAGGAAAGAGGAAAAAAGGAGCTTTTATTCGTGGGATGTCTTGCATAGAGAAGTGTTCACAGAAAAAAAGGTTGTGCTGTGTGAAAGAAAGTTCTGCATGGTGCTAAGAAACACGCCTTATACTGTTTGTCCCTTTGTTGCGCTCAGTTGTAATGTCTTTCCACAATCTGAAGTGTTTCCTAGACATGGCTTTTCTTTTGTCACTCTTCTGACACAGAACACACAAGTGTGCATAATGTATTTCCAATAGGAAAGCACATACACCCTGCAGAAAGGAAATGCTTATTTAGAATATTCTGGTATTTGCCTATAGCCACGCACAAAAATGAAGAGGCATGGGATTTTGCATAGAGACATAGTGTTCCTTGAGAGTGTCCTTGAGTGTTTATAAATGATTAATAAAGTGAAAAAGAAAATACGCTTCCTTATGTATTGCCTGTTTATTCTAAAGTCTCCCTGTTGTACCACTGTGACAATAACTGAGTGTTACACAGGGCCTGATTTTAGATTTTACGTAATTAGTTATATGCTGAATGTGTCTGATGTTCTACTAGAACACACAGTGCTTAAATTATTTTTTACAGTTTATCACCAGTGTTCTGAATCAGAAGCACTCTGAAAAAAGTGAGTAACCTCTGATGTGCAAGTGCTAAGCTAGCGGCTCTAAGGATTGAATGAAGAGCAGGGTAGGTGTGGCTACTCCCTCCAAGCTGCTTTGTGTGATGTCTTCACACAAAGTTGGTGAAATTGTCTATGTAAACTGTCTTTTCAGCAGTGTCTGTTGATATCTGAGAAGGGTCCTCTTGAGCTTATACTGTTGTTTGGCTTATGTCTGATCCTCACTCTTATCTAATTATGGCAGCTTTTACCTTTTGGTACGGGAAAACTGCTTCTGAAAGTCGCTGAATGAGACTACAATTAACAACAAACTTGCTCATGCTCTTTATGCTGTAGGTGCATACATCAATAAGCTTTATATATATCCTTTGGGAAAAAAAAATAGTGATTTTTTGTTCTAGGCTGAATTTTGGAATGTGTTAGAGCACCGACCAATTAGAAGACATCTGTAAAACCTGTGCAGTGTGTCTTTGGAATTAGTAGATGTAATTGTTCATTACTTTCTTGCCTCATACAGTTTGTGCTTAATATGTTTAAGCAAACAGTATTCTTTAGCAGAATGCCAGCGATGTATGAGAAGACAAAAAGAAAAAGAAAGTAAGAAAATACATAAGCTCTCTGAAATTCCTAAGCAATTCAATGCATTGACATCCCTCCATTAAAAAAAAAACCAAAACAAAAAAAAAATAATAAAAAAAGTTATGGAAACATGCAGCTGTTCTTAGAAAGAAAGAAACTTGGCTTACGAGGAAGCCAAAATGTATGACACTAGAAGTGTGTTTTTCTGAGCTTAGAGGAAATTAAAGGACTTTGCTCTCAGTAGCTTTCCTGTCACATTTGACAGTCAGGACTCTGATTTCACTGTCCTCCTGCTCCCCCTCTGAAAGTAACGGTCCTCCAGCTGTAATTAGTGTCCAGCTTTCAGTGACAAATGCCGAACTTTATGCATTTGATTTCGAGGCTTAATTTCTCTACCAATGATGCACGTCTGTCGTGTTTGTCAATACTCAGTGCTAAAGTGAAATTAGGCAGAAAAAAAGCTGTTAAAGTGAATTGTCTTGTCATCAGCCCTTGTCGTCTCTCGTGCATTTTCAGCGACCCTTGATACCGGCAGTGGCTGAAGAAGGAAAGCTAGTATCTCCCCTCTCCCAGGAAAATCATATTTTTCTGCAAAGTTCCCCTTTGCTTCGGTAATATGTCTGGAAAGAAGTATTTATGATTAGCGGTAGCTAGCTGTCTGGACACAGCCTTAAGCTAAAACGTGTGTGGTTTATTAAATAGTCTTTGGCCATGGGAAAGCTAAAAGGAGGAGGGTACTGCTTGTTAAGGTGTAGTGAACACTCTGGCCGGGACTGGGAGTTCAGGGAACGGTAGAGAAAGCGGCAATTGCAGTGTGCTGGCGGAAGAAGGTTTAGCAACTAGCATAAAGTGGGGGATGGGGGAAAGAAGAAGGTGAGAGGTGGAGGCGGAGGGGGAGGTAAAAAAAGAAAAAAGAAGAACTCAAGCAAGCAAAGCCGCGCTTCGCCGCTCCCTCCCGGAGGGGTGGGCCGGGCGCGAACGGGGCGGCCGCGGAAAACCGCCGCGTCAGCACCACGGACAGCGGCGCGCCCCGACGGTGCGTCCCGGACCGCTCCGCCCCGCGGGCGCAGGGGCGCCGCGCTCCGGGCACTGCAGCGACCGAGAGCAGGGAGCCACGCGGGAACCCCGCCCCTTTCTTCCTCTCCCCAGGGACAATACCCCCTAAGGTATGTGATGTGACTGTGGGTTGAATGTCTTGCAAGTGTGTGTTTGCTCCACTTACTTTGGCAAATAAACAGTGCTTACTTTGGCAAATAAACAGTGTTAAGCATAAAGGCTTCAGAGCAAGTCTTCAGACGCTCCCTGGTACAAAACATACCTGTGGGGACTCTGCATTTCAAGTGTAGGTGTGTGATTCTTTCATCTCCTTCATCTCTCAGACTTGCTGTGGCCATAAGGCACGGATATTACATAAAAGTACAATAGTATAAGCACTGCAATCGAGACTGCTCTACTCTTCTCTAATCTGTTATGCAGCAATGTCTGAGTGTTAATAAAAACTATTTTCCAAAAAGCAGGTAGCATTTGGACAGGGAGAGAAAAGGGGAATGTTTCACCTTTTTCAATTGAGACTAAAAAGGTATCTTAAAACTCAGTTCTGCACTGGCTAACTACAACTGCTCGGATTTTCTGCAGGCAACTGTGGAACCTTAATCCAGATAAATAGCTGGATAAATCCATCTGAAAGAAACTGACTGTCTATTCAGATTGTTGTATATTTACTTGTTTCCTACTGTGACCAGGCAAAGGCAGATTCTTGCAGCACCGTGGCTTAGGTAGCTTCTCTTATTGAGGACTTGAATTTCCAGTGGTGTGTAATGCACATTTAATTGTAAAATATTAAGACTGTGTCAACTGCCAGTCAGTGGCTGCCACCAACCTCTTTTGTGCTTGGATCAAACGTTTGCACAACAGAGAAACTGACAGCGTCAGGGCACAGTGACAAAGCTGTAGTTTGCACTGAAAGAAAACTGAGGCCCAGAGAGACACTGCAACTACAGGAACAGCTGTCTTATCAGCACATTGCAGAGATGGAGATGGCTCAAGAGGTCCTCAACAGATAATGACTTGAATAGGTTTGCAACGCGCCAAACTTCACGCTTGATAAGACCAGCCCAGTGTATAGAGCAGCAGAGATCCAGCTCCATTCTATTTTATCTGTCCTGTAAATTAAGAAATTGAAATTCAGGTGGCACAGCCAGCATGTTGCTGATAATCCAGTCAAGTAAACCGTCATTAGGATGTTTTCAGCAAAGAGAAATAGGTTTCTCTTCCTAGATGCTGCTTTAATAAAAACACCTTAACATCCCCATGCCAAATCACTGTCCCAGCAGTACCTGAACTAGGATGGAGGTTCCTTGTCTATGTCACTGTTGTGACATGTCTTTGAGTCCCAGAACAAACTGTCCATTTGGCTGTCAAGTTCTCTACGAAGGACAAAACATTTCCACTTTGAAACTGCAGTAGCTTATATTGAATTCCCATTTCCTCTGCAGGAGAAGGAACTGCACTGTGATTTTTAATAAAAAACAGTCAAGCTCACATTAAAGCACACACACTCAGTTCTGTAACAAACAGAAGCATGTACTTGTGAGCATAGAGAAACAAAAACTAATTGTTGACGTGAAAAGGATTTTAATGACCTTTGGAATTATTCACTTGATGGAACATAAGCTAAGACATTGATGAACACGCTAAGACATTTTGTAGGAACGGACAATCCTGTTATAAACTGTGGGTTTTGATTGACTAATGGTATCAAATTAGAATACTGTAGCTCCACCTTTTCCAGCAGAAATATTTCATTTAGATCGTTCAGCTTACTTTTGATTTTTATTTTTTTTTTGAGAAAAGCCTTGTTGAAAATGCAATTAAAAGGAATCTGGATGGAGCACATAACCTGAGGTCACAGAGCATTGTTTTGTAAAGAAGGGATGGCTACATTCACTTAACTCCTTGTGATTGATTCCTGAAAAGCCAGGGTGACTGTATGGGCTTGTAAGCTATTATGTTATCTAATTTTGGCCATTAAGGCTAACTTTCCATCTTCTCTGGATAACAATTTAAGACAAGGTTAATTTTATTTCTTAGGGAAGACAAGTTGCTGGGTCCTTATGCCAAGAGGAACTTGAAACCTGAACAGAAACATAAAGACTACCCACTCAGACTTGTTAAATGGAGGGCAGGGAGGTGACACTAGTTCTAGCCTCCTGATAATCTAACTACATATATTTGGCCTTAGCCTGTCACTTAAACATATCTGACAGTGGGAGCTATCAAGAAATGAGAGGAGTAGTAAGGACCCAGAAGAAGATGTATTTCTTTCAAGTGTTAAGAAAGTAAGCTTTCTCAAAGTCAAGAGGAAAAGCTAAATCGGGTGGGATGTTGAAGGGGGGTGTCTTCACCATGTGTACTTTATTGGAAATACCTCTTTGCTTGTCCCTGAAGCTTGAGGATGTTTCTTATGGCATGGCAGAAAGTAAGATCACACTGACTGTGAGAGATCAGAAGGCAGATGTGGATAGGGTCAAAAGTACTCAGTGACTTGGGTGGACTCTAGTTTTAATACATACAAATCAGTGCCACCTGGGTATTCCAAAAGCAGAAAACCACTTGTTTTTTAAGATGCATGTCAGTAGTTCACAAGTAGATAAGCAGTTTAATGAGGGTCACAAATTAGAGAACTACAACAATTTGCCTTTGTCCCTTCTGATTTGTGGGGCATAGGTAACCAGAGCCTGAAGTGATTGATACCCTTGCCAGAGAAGATGTGAGCAGAAATAACCTTGTGTAAAAGAGACAATCAAAAGCAAAAATGTAATCAATACTTTCAATGCTGTTTGTTATCCAAAAATAACAAGTACTTTTAAGTTCTCCAGTGAATCATCCCAAATACTGTCAATTCAGTTAGATTAGAGTTCCACCATAACAATAAGGTTCTCCAGGAAAGAGATATATGGTTATAAACTTACTGCACTTAGTATATCCTCTCATGGTATTAAAGCTATAGGAATATTGACTTAAAAGATAGATTTTACTTTTTCAAAAGCATGTATTTATTTTCATTTATCGAGGGAAAAGCACATATTACACAAAGACAACTTTTTTAGTATGCCATCGTATTTCATTCTGACAGCATAGTGCAGTAAAATAGTGGCTGTTGCTACTATTATTTCAAAAAGTCCTTATAAATTCCAGAGTGTTTGTATAATACATAATTAGATAATTTTCACATAATCAGATCACATGCGTAGTAGATGGATTTTTTTTAAACCTTGTAAAGCAATCCTTTAAATACATTCCACACAGTTTTAAGTATCAACCTGAATCTTTTGCTTTATTCCTGTAAGGTAATACAAATCCAGCTGGCAATTACAATTCAGTAGAGGTACACATGGTATTCTGCTCTAACATGTATGGGTAGGAGTTTAGACAGTAGTATATTTTCCTCTTCCTTCAAATAAAGTTCTTTTTTTAACGTGCACCTACTATAATTTCTCAGTGGTGGGGAGTGAATGAGTATTAAGTAATATTAAATGTGGTGTTTTTTTCTTTGCAGTATATTAAAAAGCAGGTACCTCCTTTGTCATATGTACCCCTTCATGCTTGTCACATAACTTCACCCAGTTCTTCACACTTTTCTTTCTATATTATATGTATAACACAGTTTGTTTACAAGGAAGCGGCTCAATATTCAAAAGCAGTAGAATTAGACTTTGCTGATTACTCCTTGCAATTACTAGCTCTGAAGATCAAATCTCACTCCCAGAAAGCACTTTTCTTACTTACACTGATCATCAAATTTTACTTTGAAGAATCAGGCAAAAAAATATCTAAATAACTAGATTTTCTTCTTTATAATGTCAAAATTGCTCACTTGTGGATGACTTATTGGTCTTTCACTGGTGCATTGGTGCTGGCCTAGTTGTCTTGTCTTTAATTGCTGAAGGTTTTGTTTCTTATACAACTCTTTTTTTTTTTTTTTTTTTGCACCAGAAGTATTATGCACAGCTCTATACTACTTTGATTCTGCTGGAGATGAGTCATCAGCAAAATCCAGACCATAAATGATCATGTAGCTGCAAATATCTAAAACGTTATTCAAACTATAATAATAGTGATGTACTGACTATAATATGGTTTCTTGGAATAAAACGTGATAAAATTACAGCAAATTATTCTGATGATGTCACAGTCATTTACTCATTGCTGAAAGTTCTCTTGTATGTCTGGTTATTAGGTAGTATATACATACTGCAGGATGTGGTTAGAGGCACTATTTTATTTGCTTTTTTAAAAAACAGAGATTCCAAAAAAAGGGATACTACTCAGTCTTATTTCTGCTTGTTAATTCAAAACAAGCCCCCAGAATTACAGCACTAAATAGATGTGCTAAGAACAAATTGTTGGGCAAATCCTATTTTTTCCTACAACCACAGCATATTGCATAAGGCAGAGAAGTAGTGTATGTTGATTTTTTAAAGTTTGCAAACCTGCATTGCATTCTCATGGGATAAAAAGGAAGCACGGTGTTAATTCAATTACTGTAAAAAGAGTATACAAAATTATATCTAGAGAATAATTAGTGCTAATTCCCTGCCAAACGAATGGCTGCATTGAATAAGGATGGACCTGTGGGAGTATATCTTTTAAGGTCAAGATAGTATTTCTGTCCATGTTTTGGAAGATGGAATATAGTGAATGCTTATGAAAACTGTGGACTGCAGCAAGCAGAATGCTTATAAACATTTGGTGGTTAAGAGCTGAATAGAAAATGATCTCTTTGGAACAGAGGCACTTACCAGCAAGATAAAGCTCTGTAAGGATAAGTGGCAAGTGATTGTGAATTTTAGAACAGTAAGATAACAATCAAATGCACAAATAAAAACCAGAGAATAACAGCAGTACTGAAGATGATGTTGTATGATTCTACTGTGTAATACTAACAAAGTCACGAGAATATGATGTTGCAAGAATGAGAGATCTCACTCTGAAGTAGTAGAAGGAAGAGTGTGATCTGAAGGACATACATGAATGCATTTCTCACTTGACATTGATGAAATGAAAGCAGAACACTGTATCCAGTTGTTACATACTTTAGGAAAATTGCAGAAAGCCCATAAAAAGGTGTTTAAAAGTACAGGTTTAGAAGACATGAGCTATGAATACAATTTAAGTGCAAATTTACTTAGAAACGGGAACAGTGACAAAGAATACATGAAATGGCTTTTAGAAGTAATCAGTACTGTCAGATAATTATCAAAGTCCTCATGTGATTGTAAATTAAAAAAAAAGGAAAACTGCTTAATTCACAACAAAAAAAATAAATCTAGATTATGAACTGGAAAACGTTCTCTAAGAGTAGTTAAGTACAAGACCACATTACTTAAGCAAGTTTCTGAAATTCAAAGTTAGATATACATTTTATTTTTCCTCAGAGAATTAGGAGAGATTATTAGATTTCTTCAGGCTCCTTAAGGATTTACATTTCTGACTGATATAATTCCGACCACCAAAATGACTAAAGTTCTGCATAATGCTTTTCCCTTTTTGTCTTTTATATCCGCTGAATGACTGAGAAAAAAAACACCACTAAAAACAACAACAAAAAACCCAAAACCAATAAAGAAACAGGTCTGATAGGCTGAGGAAAAAAGTTGTAAAGTACTAAACAAGCTATCTACACATTTTTCCTCTTTTCTCAATAAACATTGAAACCAAGCAAATACAAGTCTGATGTACAAAGCTACTTGCATTCTGGCATTTTTTCCAGATGAATTCAAAGACTGATTTTTTTTTTGATCTCCTAGACTTCTGTATTCAAAGTGCCTTTCAGCATTTGGCTGTTGATTTTTAATTTACTTTTTTTTTGGTCCACTTTAAACATGGGAGTCGAGAATTAAGCTTGCTGCAGGCAATCTGCATTCCTAAAAATCATGCATCCTCTCCTAATTCCCATCTGGGCACTTAAAAATGGTGACATATTAACTTACTAATGAAAACTTCAGGCTAAAACCTACTGGGTCAGTAGCATAAATGCACATGCCTACCAAATTCCATCTCTGTGAGAAGAAAAAATGTACATTTTGAACATCATTATCAGATATTATCAACAATGCTAGGTATTCCCCTGTAAATTGTAGAAAGAGAAACTACAATGCTTTTTACCTTCAAATATTGAGATCCTGAAATATATATGATTAAGGTCTGGGATTCAGTTTTTGTGGTACAGAAATAAGTCCTAATTCCTAATGATAGGAACTAGTTTCCAAGGTGCTTTCTTGATAGTGCAAAACTCTACTAGATTTTCCTTCCAAATATTTCCACAATCATACTCAGGTTATTTTCTCCATCCTTTACAGGAAATGGAAGATATATTATAAAATAAAGCTGATTTATATTGTGATATTTAACACAGAACAGAAAGGAAAGTCATGTCATGTGTCAAGAAGCTGTAAAATATCTGTCTTGCTACTAAAATTTTAATTCCAAAACTAAGACCTGCTTCCCTCAAAAACATGAGACAAGATCCTCATTTTCAATGTTTATGAAAAAAAGATGAAAGCAACAAAACCAATTAAGCCACAATTATAAAAATTCCTGTAAAAAGGATCTTAATCTTCCCATCCACAGCCCTTTTCCTCTTCTTCCCTGCATGGCAAATGTTGGAATTGACAAGATTTATACCAGATGTATTTTTTCTAGCGAGCACTTAATCAATGCTCATAGCTGCTATAGGAAGACAAAAGGCAAATATCAGGTTCCTCTCCAAATAATTATTTAATACTTGCTGGCTATCCTTGTAAAACACCCCTATAACTGTCATTGTGCATTCAGAGCAAGAGTATAATAATTGAACTGTGAAATTTATATCCATCTTCTCACTTTATACTGTTCAGACACATGATATTTTTCTGCCTTCAAAAGGGATCTTTTTAGTTCTTCCAGTCTTTATTTTATGTATTCAGATCCCCTTGTTTCCTTAGCATATTCAAACAGGCTAATGCTTTTTTGTATATTTTATTTTGACTGGGTGGTTCAGGTCTCAAAAGCCTACTATGCAATTAGTATGCAAATGAGCATTTTGTGTCATGCAAATACATTGTAAAATGTGATGTTCAGGTAGTCACTTAGTTTGCAGCATTTTTTGTTTGGAATAATTACATTTGCCATGGAAAAGTAAGACAGAGGGATGAACTATTTATAGCTTGTGCCTGTGTAGTCAACAGAGTGTATGTCTTAAGACAATCAATATTTAAAGGCATACGCTTATTATGCTGCCCACTTATATGCTGCCCACTTCCACAACATGGAAGGCAAAAAAAGGCAAAAGAGTTTCTCATTACAGCCTGTTACACAGCATCACCACCTCTTGTGCCATAACTTGTTGCTTACTTATGGCAGTGCTGCATCACCCAGCATCTGGAAGGTATGGGTGGAAAACAACCAACATCACCAGCTGGATGGGCTATGAATGCCAGGTCATGCAATGTCTTCTCAATGAAGAGAAAGCTGAAGTATTCAAGAACAGGAAAATAAATGACTGAAGAAAGTCATTTAAAGTCATTAAAGATATTTAAATTGGGAGAGATTGCCTTGTTTCCATGAGAGAAAGTGACAATAAACAAAGACTCTGGTTATGTGAGGAGACACATAGCATATTAAAGAGAACTATTACCCTGGTTAGGCTTGGGGCAGAAGAGGTTTACACTGAGAAGGTGGACAGGTGTAGGCTGAATTCGGAATAGATCTTTTTAATTCCTCAGAACCAAAATTTTCCCCTGGCACTTCATCCTCAAGCTAACAAAAGACGGAGGAGGCTTAGCCCTTCTTCCATCTCCAGAGCACGTGAAAATAATTGATCAACTTCTGCTGTTTGTAGAGAACTACTAACATCTCCTGTCGGTCCACAGGTCTATGGCTTTCCTGGTCCTTGCTAATATTGAGACAAGGAGAAATGAGTTTATTTGAAATACGAAAGGTGGGGTTAGTCTTTACATAATGGCTGCTTATCTGTCTTTCCTTCCCATGTATTCCCTCCCCCGACTCTGTATTGTAAAATGCTGATTCAGCCATACCCAATTATCGTCTTCAGTAGTCAAAATGCTTTGTCTAGAAAGAAGAAATAACTACGGGATTTTATGCTTGTCTGGTTTTCCTTAAAAACAAAGATACAAATCCATAGTTTCCATAGTCTCAATGAGTTAATAGAATGTTTTCTTCCTTGCTTATAAGTTTCAATGCTGTTGTGGAAAATGACTTGTCATTTCTGTTTGGATAAGGCTTAGGAGTAGTGTTGCAGAACCATAACACTGTGCAAACTTCAACAAATACTTTGTTCTCCTTGTTATGGTAATCTTACTGAGATAAATGGAAATATTTATAGTGTGTGAAGTCAAACATGCAGAATACGTCTCATCTACTTAACTGCCAAGAACTTGTATTACTTATAATTTTTCATGAGGTAATTTTTGTACTGTATGTAAGTGCTTTTCTCAAGTGGTTTAGCAATGTATACCAAAAGTGCCATCTCCTTCATTTTGCAGTTCCATATGAGAAATAAAACATTATTGTTACTTTAGAAACCACTTTAGTAATAATAAGTCAAATGCCTTAATGTAAATTATAATAAAGACTTTTTTTAATTGCTTGAGTAGCAACATTCTCATGAGTTGTTCTGACATTATGTATTGTGAAACGTCTCTTTTTAGTCTTACAATGCTTCCTTTAGGTTTCCGAGGAAAGAAGAACCATTTCTTGCCTTATATTGTTTAACTCCTATTATGCTGGTAATTTTCAGTTAAGGCTTCTTTATTCTTGCCTTGGTTTTATTATCGTTATCTATAACAAATTTTAATTTTCTGCACTTTTATTTTTACAAGTTATAGAATTCTGCAAAACCACTTGAGAATAAAAATAATCATACTTTTTAAATAAAACATCCTCAACCACATATCTACTCAATTTATATTCATAGCTGTAAGTACTAAAGCATCGTCTTCATCAATTTCTTTATAATATCACAGCTAATTTATTAGTGTTTACAGGTTCTGTAAGAATATTTTCCAATTCTGCAAATTTCTGTTCTCAATTAAGCAAGGCAATCACACTAGAAGCAGGCAATGTAAAGTTAAGATCAGGTATCTACCGTGAATAAAGCAAAACTGAAAAATAATAAAAAGAAACTTGTTGTTTTCCATTTTAACGAGGTACTCCTAACATGAAAAATTATATTTTGCAATTCGTTATGTAATATTCTAGTTTTGCACAACTTTCTTTCAATGCTTATTTTGCATACATTTTCAATACCTTCCATGTTTATTTACCTTAAGATGATAATTCTGAATGATAATGTAACAAGAAGTAAATGTAAGGAAGTAATTACAGAAGTTGCATAAATACTTTCCAGCTGTAGAATCTAAGAACAGTTTGTTGGTAAAAGTATGTAATGTGGCTAGTTTGTTATAAGGACTATGAAGTACCATTTGCCGTTGTGAAATGCACTACCTATCTGTGTCTGAGTGATTTGACAGAACACACATTGTTATGCTATAAACTCACTAGCACAGAAACACATCTGAATAGCTCAGGATGCAGATATGCATTCAAGCTACAATAGAAAAGGCAATTAATTTAGAACTTAGATATAGCAGTTGACTTATTAAACCATATATATAAAAAAATAATAATAGTAATAAAAATTATCTTTATACAGTCTGCTTTCCTAAAGCCACCTCCCGCTCTTTTCCTTGTTAAGTGCATAATATTTTGCAAATACAAATGTGCATTCCCAGCAATTGGACAACTGAGTCCTAAATACTCTTAGAATTTGATTTAATATAAATCTGTATTAGATGAGAGGGGATGGAAGGCCAAGCAAATAAGTAAAACTTTGAGATAGGATTCACAGCTCAGGATTCTGATCCCTGTTACTCTGGGCTGAACTCTTTGATTTTTAGGCAGCAGTGACATAATCAATCATTTCTTGACAATGAATGAAAAATGGGTGATAGCTCTGATAAACTCATGCATTAAGTGTTTTTGTCATCAGTCACCTATTCTTTAATTGCCTTACAGATAGGATGGGTCTGTGTTGCCATTCTTCTTTTCCTGATCAGCTGCCAAGGAAGGGTGCTGCTGCAGCCTTTGGAGTCCTGTTGTGCCAGTGGGACAAGGGAGGGTGGAAAATGCAGCTCAGTTCAGACAAAAGTGAGGAGTTTGTGCTGAAACAAGGAAAACAAAGAAGAATGTAGAGCAGTACTGAGCCTCCAAAAAAAGTAAAAGAGCTTTTTCATCTGAAAGCATTTTTCAAAAGGAAAAGCACCTCTGCTATAGCTCAGCCATATGGCTACTGTAAAACCTAATCCAGGTCTACACGTGGTAGGGACAGAACGATCTTTCCTCTCAGGGGTAGATCTTGCCACTGTGGCTTCTGCGTTACATGGGAGACTCTACTTGGTCCCATGGGACACTATCTGGAGGTGAAACTGACCCCAAACTGTTAGTCGTACAGCTGCTCGAGAAATGAGCCAGCGATGTTCTGGCAGCCTGCTACCTGTGCTCAGGGATTTGCACTGCCTGCCTTTTGGTCTGGAGGAGGTGTTAAGCAAACTGCTGATGCTCACAAGACCTCATTATTTCACAAGGGTGAGTGCCTGACTCCCAATACTGTACCAACAAAACTGCAATCGGTGGATGTTTCAGCTCTGTTCTCTCTATTTGAAACAGACTCTTATTTTCTCCAGTTTGTAGGCCCTGCAATTTTTCGCTTAGATTATACTGTCACAGCCAAAGCACAGTAACATTCTGGACAAGCTAGAAACACATGAATTGATGGAAGTTTTGCTTCTATAATTGATAGGAAGGAGTTTCTGATGGTTGGCCAAGTTTAACATCTGCTCTTAAATAGGTATTTAAATTTGAGAAATAAAAATCCACATTCATCCCTCTGTGAATTCCTGCTTTTTTCCTGGTCATCTCTTTGGCATAAATGTGTCATGTAGCAGACTAAAGCTGTGAAAGATTCTTGCTTTCTTTCGCGAAAAAAACAGGTTTTCAGACAGCTGCCGCAGTCTGTCTTTGAAGAAGAAGCTGTTGATGGTACTGATTTTTAACAGGTCTTCTTGAGTGGTAAACTGTGATTTATACAAAAACATTATACTGACTGCTACCATAAAGAAAGCAGCAGAGGACAAATGGCAACACATATGGTCAGACTTCTGTAAATTGCAGGACCCTCACTTCAGAGAATAGGTAGGAAAAAAAATGTTTACATTTGTAAGATTAAGAAGACCTTAGAAGATACGTGCAGAAATTTGAACGTGTGATTTTTTTCACAGGTTACATATTCCTAGGTCTTGAGAAATTTCTGTGCCTTTTTACTACTGTTCATGCCAGTGTTCATGCACTGCCAGATACTGCAGCATCTTGGTGCAATTCACAGGGAGCTGTTCTTCTCTGATATTGTCCTTCAGTGCAAAATTTCTCCATAGATGTTCTTAGAATGGAATTAAACTGAATTTTTTTAGTTAAAGAAATTCCAGAGAAACCTTCTGGTCTAGCCCACATCACTCCGAACATCAGGTGCAACAGATATGAAGAGTGAACCTTTAATCAAAGCTTGTATAACTTACCTGTTTATTACTCTTCTTTAGTCTTTATGCTTGTGCCTACTGTAACCTCCTTTCCTCCTCTTCCATGTTTCTGCTTTGATTTCTCCTTGTGTCCTGTCAAAGTCCCCTGAGACCCTCAGGCTCCTTGTGTTCTCTCAGAGCCCCTCAAGCTCCTTGTGTCCCCTTGGAGTCTGCTGAGATCCTCCAGCTCCTTGTGTCCCCTCAGGTTCCTCACACCCCCTCAGACCCCCCAAACCCCCCACAAGGTTCTCACACCCCCTCAGGTCCCCTCTGCACCACTCAGGTCCCCTCAGAGCCCCCAAACCCTCAGCCTCCTCCTGTCCCCTCACGTTCCCCTCAGACTCTCAAGCCCCTCAGGCTCTTCAAACCCCTTTGGGTCCCCTCAAGCCTCTCAAGCTCCTCACATCCTCTCAGACCTTTAGGCTCCTCAGGTCCCCAAACCCCTCAGGCTTCTCGCATCCCCTTGTGTCCCCTCAGAATCCCCGGAGACCCTCAGACTCCTTGTGTCCACTCAGACCCTCAGGCTCCTGTGTCCCCTCGGAGTCCCCTGAGACCCTCTGGCTCTTCTTGCAGAGAGGTCAGACCTTACAAGACAGCTGTCCATCTACTTTATGTTTTGTCATCCAGAAGTGGCCCCAAATTCAGTAGAGACCACAGTTATCTTCTGTCTCTGGATGCTAGCATTGTATTTCAAGCTGACACGAAGGGTCTGGTCTCCTAGTTGGCAACACTATTATAGCACTGGCTACATTTCAGTGTTTGAAAGGAAAAAGCCTCCCTGTTTTAACACCTCCTGTTATCTTAGTAAAGTGATGTTTAAATAACTGAACTATCTTCAATGAACTGTAGTTGCCATTTTCCTGCTTCTTAGTGAGATAAAATGGAGATAATTACGAAGTGGATGAGCAGGTTTAATGAAAGCCAGTTTCTTTTGGTATATTCCTGAAGCAGCAATCATCATCTGTTTGGCTTTTGAAGAGCAACAATTATAATCACTTAAAATCCCAAGGGGAACAAAAATAGAACTTAGATTAGCATATAAAATATACAGCTGGATTGGGCAAGCCTATAAAAATCTGGGAAAATCATTCTAATTTGAAAGCTATTCAAAATCACTAGCAAAATGAGTTCCAGAGTATTTTACATGTTTCTTCCTTTCTCTTCCTTTTCAAAGTAGTAACATAACAACATTAATAGGATTTTCCTAAAACACAGAAATGAAAAAGTAATGCCAAGATAGAGACTAAGTAAAAAGAGGCTAAAGGTGTATTTTCAAAGTAACAGATAAGCTTAGGTATCATAACACCATCTTTAGTAGGTATTAATCTCCCAAAGCTGTGACATAACTGTATTGAAAATCCATGTGCTGTACTCTTGATCCGAAAAATAAAAATATTGCTGAAACAGTTACACATTTCAGCTTTATCAAACAACTGAGCAACCACAGTACCTAAAGGAAATTAACAACAGACAATAAAGTAAGTTGCAAACAATGGCATTAGCTGTGTAGCATAAAAAACCTGAAGCTTTCAGTGGTCATTTTAGATGGTCATTTTTGTAGCTAACACAAATTCAGCAATAAGTAGAGATACTTGTTCTCCTTACACTGCAATGTCCATATTTCAAAATGTTAGGTAATAATGTGAGCTTCTGCAAATAAATCTTAATTTCAGAACACTATGAACTCAAAAGATAGAATTATTTTTTTAATACTACCGAATATGTCATTTTTACTTGAAATGCTAGGTATACTTAGTTAAGGTTAAATAAGACTGTGCAGCTGCAAGTCCAACTTCTTGCAAGATTTTTTTTGTAGACAAGAACATGAGCAATCAGGATTGCTTACTATTTGTAGTATCAAAAAAGTGCAAGCATATATTCTTAGTATGTTAAATATCTCCTAAAAAGACACTGTCTTGCAAACTGAAGTTTATACAGTAGGGTGAGAAGATACTACATGAGAAGTATGGTGAGAAGATACTACATGCTTAGAGATTTTGGTACCAAAACCAACCAGGTCTTGAAAACACAACTGTGTTTTCCATAAGGAGATCTCTAAAATCATAATATGGAAAATACAACCATAATTAAAGATTGCACAATTTAGCTTCTACAGTATTTTTCACAAAAATATTTAAATATGGCATGTGAAACTCCTGAATATTTTTTTCTGCGTTGCTTAGCCCTTTGATAAGCATCTTGAAGCAAATGTCTGTCCTCCCTGCCTCTTGCACTGCAATTTTCTATTGTCTTGCTTTCACCATCTATCTCAATATCAGAAAAAATTTATTGTTCCATTATCCTCAAATAGATACTTGTTTTTATATGTGTAACTGTGATTGACTAACCATTCCTTCAGATGCCTCAATTTCCTGAATGCTGTGTTAAGGCCAAAAATTACAGCACACTACTCATCTTTTCTCTTGCTTTAAGGTAATACAGAGAAGACCCAGTAGGTCTTTCTGACAGTCTTCGCAAACCATCTGTTCCGTAATCTGCTTGTTTTGAACAACATAGTGTACCATGGGATGCATCACAGCACATTCAGTTTAATGTGGAATCCAACAGTCACCCCAATTTTAAAGAAATCATAACTGTAGGTGGAGCACTAATCGTGGAACCAGTTTTGTTCTTGTTTCTTCCTGCTCCCCTCTCTCCCTCCCAAACTGTCCTTGTAATTTTTTTTTTATTTAATTTTTTTGTCTTGGCTTACATTTATTTTTTAAATGCTATATTTCAATACATATATTAAAACATCTTACAGCACCTGAATTTCATGTCTCAGCCTGCTTTAATGAACATTCTGTAACTAGAGAAGCAAAATAAACTCAATGGGCACTAAGACCTTCATAGAGCTCAGAAGAATTGAAACCTTGACTTAGTGGTATATATTAGGTAAAACTAAGCATCCTGTGCTCCCTGGGCCTCAATGCCCACTCCTGCCACTCTGTTTATAAATTATCACTTCTTCAGATTGCCTGAACAGCTAGTAGGGCTACAGGAACAAGAAAGTGAGAAATCGTGCCTAGAGGGAATAACCAGCTTTACTTCAGACCTTGCTGACTCCAGCAGCGAAGACACAATGTAGAAAAAATAGTCACTGAAGCAGGAAACACTTTATTCATATTAAACTGTGCTGTTGTAGGGGGGAAAAAGTGTTTGAAATTGGAATATTTATAGATTTATATGCTGGGGCTGTATGTGACCATACCTCTTGACTTAGTTAATATTTGGACCTCATACTCGAAAAAAGACTTCTCGGATATGTGCCAATTTTGCACTTCTGAGTGCATAGACGAGTGTGTAGATTTCATTTCTGGAAGAGAAATAAGTCATAGCTCCCAGACTGAACATACACATCTGCTGAACAAGGGAAGGCAGTCTTTTCATAACCTGAGAAAAACATTGGGACCAACATCACAACGTTACCATAAGTCTGAGCAATACCTTGTGCATTTCACAAAAACAACTTATCTAGCCATAAAAACGACTTACTTTGCACTCAGCAGAATAATACCCTGGTCATGTTAACCACGATTTTTATACCTGTAATTTCTGCTAATGAATACAACTCTATTTCTGCTAAGGTAGACTAGCCTGACATTTTTGTCACAAGGTCACCAAACAACACCCAGGGCAAGCAGTACAACTTGTGAAGACAGCTTTCAAAAAACCCACAGCTTTGACAAATAATGCTCTCTGCTGCCTAAATGGTTCAGTTTCAATACAGATTCTTCCTTCACATTTACTTATGTACATTTTCATCCTAATGCCAGAGGTCTCTGAGTGCCTGAAATCTGAAGTACTGATCTTAATGTCACCCGTACATAAGAAAAGCAAAACTTTGTTTTAAGGATTGAGGTTTTAACAGACTTAGTGCCTTAAAGCATAGTTCCTAAAGTATGTGTTTTAAAGTGCTTTGCAATTCTGTGACCCTTAAATGAATTAACTTAAGTTTATATCTCTGTAAGAAATATAAGGCGTGTATCCATGCAGGTACATCTGCCAATACCCTGTCATAAATACAGAATGCAAGCAGATTTGGGACACCTAACAATATTGTTGGGAGCATCAAAGAAATATTAATTTCTCTAAGAGCACTTCTAAAGTTCTTTATAGGCATGCAGAATTATTTGCAGCATTTGGGTCAATAGCTTTCCTTGCATGAATTACCAAACATTCAAAGCAGGGAATTTAACTGGCTTTAATAATAGTTGTCCCCCAAAAAAACAGATAGCTTCTAAACAAAGCAGTGTGATTTTTTTTTATTTTTCTTCATGTAAAATCTTAGAAGGCAGAAGTCTTAAGCATGCAATTAACTAAGCTTAAAATCTGTAAGGTGCTGAAGTGACTTCCTGAAGATCCATTCTTTAATGTTTCTAACACTTCTGGCTAATAGTCATCTGCATTCGATAGAAAGATAGAAACTTTGCAACAACTGTGATTATTTTTCCATGACTTCCAGTCTGTTCTGTGAAAATTGACAAATGAGTCTCATTTAGAACTTTGATTCACAAAATTTCAAACTATTTTCTGAGGAGAATCATTATTCAAAATTAGTAATTGAACTAGTAAGTAGTTCAATATGAAATCATACTTTGGTTATCTATGTCTGCAAAACATAACCTTGAAAAGTATCACAAATCAAGACCTCATGAAGTCATACAAATACTTCTGCAGATAGGAAAGCATTTGAACTGTGCTTTGAATTTGATGTTAATATCTTTCTGTATAATAATTATACAGTAGCCCTTCAAGATAAAACAAATGAACAATTATATTGAGATGCTAAAAAAGAGATGCTTATTACCTTGTTTTCTGAGTGTGTTAAGTATAAAACTATTGCTGTAATTAACTTTTTTCTTCTAACAGAATAAATGTCCCATAACTTCTGTGCATTTGTGGCTCTTGATGTCTAGCATCTGACAGGGACTTTCACACCTTTTATGTGGTTTTATGAGGAACTAATCTCAAAGCATCATTTTGAAACTCCTGACTAAGCAGAAGAGGATGCCCAAGAAGCTTCAGGCAATCACATTTCCTTTAAATTTTCAAGAAAATCCTTAATATTTGATGTAGTTCTGGTTCTTTTTCTGTTGCACTTCAATTTGAATTCTCATTTTTCACACTAAGGTTGGACTGGGAAGTTAGAAATGTGATATTCACATGGATCAGAGGAATTTCCACTCATTTCCTATTCATCTGCTGTAAGGTGTGTACATGGGTTTCTCACTCCACTTTTCCATACATTCTTCAGGAAGGTAACATACACAATGTGTTTGCATGAACATGCAGGCTTTTTTCCTAGGCATTTCTAATCACAAAACAACATAAAATCTTTCCTCTATCATCTTCTATCCAGACTATCAAATTCTTCACCACTGTCAAGCAAAATGATCTTACATTCCTAAATCTCCCTATTTTCTTGGTTGTCAAAGCTTTTTATCAGCAGTTTGGGTTAAATTTGACCTACCGCATTCTTAGCTTTTTGTTTGTTTGGGGTTTTTTGTTTGTTTTTGGTTTTGTTTTTGTTTTAATGTCCAGTGTCACTAATGCATAACCTGTGGTACCTCTACAACCAGATGTGGGCAAGGGTAGATGAAGATGCCCCCTGCACTTCTACACCGCTGCAGAACAGGTGGGCTCTGAGCAGGGTCCACAAAAGGGCTGTGTAATTGGTGGGTGGTTGCTGACACCGAGGCTGAGTGCATCTGTTCGAGAACTAGTGAGAAAACACACCAAGGGACACAGGTAGGTCTATCTACTCCCTGCCCATGAAGTTGATGGCATTTGTGGAGAACATCTGCAGGAGTGAGTTCCTTTCATAGTACTGAAGTTTCCAGACAAATTCAACATTTTTTTGCTCTCGGTGCTCACTACTTTTTTTCCCTGCCTATTTTTTAAAATATACTGGAAATAAAGGGTAAGTGAGCCATTAGTGAAAGAGACTTCAAATTACAAATGCTTCTAGTACTTATATTCTGTGTGTTTGCTATAAAAGGAAAAATATTAATACATGTGGTGCATCATTTCCTGGGAGAAACAGCCTGACTGAAAAATATCAAAACTGGCTACATAAGCATGTATACAGTTTACTACTTGCAGACTATTAGATTAGTTCCATTAACTGCAGCCAGTGCAGGGTCAAACTCTGCTGAAGCTACTTTGTCTCTTAATTTGTCTTTGTCTCTTAATATTTGTCTCTAACAAATATTAAATTTGTCTCTAACAAATATTAAACTGAATGTACTCTGATACTTATATTTCACAAATTACTGACTTCATCAAAGGACAAATAATACTTTCTAAAAGAAAATAAGACGGTTTTAGGCAAACTTATGCTGAATACTTGCATGTTCATCTAGCTGTATCTGCAGTATATATTAGTCTAAATATTACTGGTTTTGAATTTTTTTTTAAATAAGACCTAAAACTTGTTTATTAAAGATTAAGTGATCTTAGAAAAAAAAGCAAACCAATATATCTGTCACTACAGCTAGAAGTCTATAGCTTCTTCTTACCCATTGCAGACTTCACTTATTATACCTTTTTCTTTTTTTCCATCTAGTTATAGACTTTAGGCTACATCTAAGTTCCGATCACTTTCAATAATAGACAATAGCTGAAAAGTGTTATCAGAACAGTGACTAGATTTATTACTGCAGGCAATTATCTCTACTGTTTTAAGTAATGGTGAAGTGAAATAATACTGCCTTACAGCTATTTCCATAGAAATGATTCTGATATCTGCAGAAATAAGTCAGTGCAAGTTAATTATGTCAACCATACAACATAAAATTGAATCTATTGTTAAACGTTACGACGAGGAAAGTTACCTCAGGTAATCATAAACTGAGGGAACTTCCTTATTATTCCTTTAGCTGGCTCAAGCAGCTGTAAGCAACCATTCTTTAATGATAGTGGTATGATATGAAATAAAACAGAAAGGAAGTGAAAAGGAAGGGGGGCGAGAGGGAGGGAGGGAGGGGGAAGAGAGGGACAGGGAAAGAAGGGAAAGGGAAAAGGGAAGGCAAAGCAAGGCAACGGAAAAGGGAGGGCAAGGGAAAAGGGGAGGCAAGGGAAAAGGGAAGGCAAGGCAAGGCAAGAAAAAGAGAGGGAGGAGAAGAAAAAACTGAAAGAAAAAGAGAGGAGGGGAGGGGAGGGGAAAGGAAAAGAGAAAAGAAAAAGGAAAAAGAAAAGAAGAAGATAAATGAAAGAGAGAAAGGAAAAGAAAAGAAAAGAAAAGAAAAGAAAAGAAAAGAAAAGAAAAGAAAAGAAAAGAAAAGAAAAGAAAGGAAAAGAAAAGAAAAGAAAAGAAAAGAAAAGAAAAGAAAAGAAAAGAAAAGAAAAGAAAAGAAAAGAAAAGAAAAGAAAAGAAAAGGAAAAGAAAATAGAAAAGACAAAAGAGAAACCGCCAGCAAATTGCACTGCCCAGCTTGTTCTGTGAGCTAGTGCTCCTCAGGGGTGACATGGGGTCCTTTGCAGTACAAATACATCTTAGAGTGTGCAAAGGCGCTGTTTTCAAGGCGACCCGCGCGAAGGTCGCAGGCAGCTGCACCATCCCGGCCCCGCCCTGCCCAGGAACTGCCGCATCCCTCCCGCAATGTCACCGCGGCGGCAAGGCGAGGGGCAGGCGCTCCGCCGCCCCCCGGGGGGCGTGGGAACCCGCTCCCATGCGAGGATGCTCTCCTCTCCTCTAATCCACCCACGGTGCTCGCTGACTTACTTTTTTTAACCCGATGCCAGAAGAAGATACAATAATAATAATAATAATAATAATAAAATACACTTACCATTCTGACCTCATAGTGCTTTGTCATGGGCTTAGGGGAAAAAAAAAACCAAAAAAACCAACAACCCACAGGCACAGAAACACACACGGTTTATGCGTTTTCAAACTTAGGGTCAAAGAGGGTAGCGGGGAAGAATTTCCAAAGTACATCTAGAGATCACGACACAAGGGGGGAGCGAGCACAGCAGCCTAGACTAAGCGCTAACCCGTTCCTCCACACCAGGCAGGAGAAACAAGGGATGTGGGTGGAGAGGAGTGAGTAGAGGGGAGGGATCCACGCTCCCATCCGATTAAGAAGCTCCCGCCTTCGGAAAGGAGAGAAAACAAGACAAAAATGAACAAAACAACAACAGCAACAACAAAAAAGCACAAAAAAAAAACTTCAAAAAAAACCCCAAAACCACACACACATACCCAAAAAAACCCCAAACAAAAAAATCCCACCCCTCCAAAAAAGAAAAACAAACAAACAAAAAAAAAAAAAACCAAAAAAACAAAACAAAAAAAAAAAAAACAAAAAAAAAGGAAAGAAATAGGCAAACTCTGCTGTCAATTGCCGCGAGCCGCAGTATCCCTGCCATCCACAGCTGTCTAGGAGTCCCATCAGATCTGAACATCCCCGGTTATTTCAAGCTGCCTTCTCCTCCTTCACTCAGGAACTTCCTTTCATGTCCTTGGGTTGTCCATGGAAGACATGAGCCCCTTTTCTAACGGTTAATTCCTGTTCTTAATTAGTTCTTTGCTTTGTGGCGTAAGTTTGGATTAACCATTTGAGATGAATCAAATCAAAAAGAGCTGGTCATGCAAGAGATAGTGACTGTGGATGCCTGAGCACTGGAGATCTAAAACATGGTTGGTCTGTGTTGGCCTGTGGGATTATGATGTTCACTTCCTTATCTGAAGTGAACATTTCGTAGGTGGTAAATTAATTTTCCCACGTTCCCAAAATCTGCCTGAGACCTTGAGCATAAAACTCCTAAGAGTGGGTGTGCCTTGGTCACTCCAGAGGCTCATTTACATCTGTTCAGAGGACAGATGACTCTGTAACTCTGCTCCTTGGTTTTTTTTAACCTCTTCTTGAGCTGATCTGTCGCAACAGGCAGCTGTGGTGCTGGTATTGCTGATGCTGCCGATTTGGTATATGATATTATACCAGTCAGAGAACTTGGGCAGGAGATGGGAGGAATTCTGGAATTCATTGTTCATCTTGGCATTCTCAAAGTCACATCTCCCAGCTCCTGCCAAGGCTAGAAAAATTACCAGTAGGAACTACTTAACTTTTTGTTGAAGCTGCGCTAGCATGCTGTAAGGATTTAAAAATCAGTGGATAAAAAAATGAGAAAGAAGAGGGAACATAACTATAACTTTGTTAGCACACATAGGACAAAATTTCTCTCTCATCTCTAACCTTAGGATTATTCTGGGAAATTTTTCAGCCTAAGAGTAAAACTGTTGAATGTTAATTTCCGAACTACTCTTCTGAAGCATTTTTCCTGTGTGCTCTTCAGGGACCTTGTATATCCTGGGGTTTGTGCTGCAAAGGCATATGGCTGCAGAGCTGCAAAGGCATATTCTGAATTATCTAGTTCTTAATTTTTTTAAATTCTTGAAATTCCAGTATTTACCCTAACTCATCTTCTATTTTTTCTCCTCCTATGAAAAACACTACAAATATACTGTTATTAACATTGCTGAGATGCTTGTATCTACTGAAGAATATTGAAGAACAGTTTGTGTACATTAGCTGCATTTCTCAATGCCTGAGCTGGAGAACAGAATACTCAACAAATTCTCAAGTAATTTGTTCCAAAAATGATACTTAGAATGCATCCTTAAAAAATATCATAATTCTCATGCCTAAAAATATATATCATGGGCTGACTGTGTAGCAGCTGTGACTGAGAAGTCTGGCTCTGGGCCCTACTTATGCCAGAGAAAATGAGAGATGAGGGCAGAGTTTAATGTTTTCTGGTAAGCTATTACTGTGGCCCCTACAGGAATCTGTATCTGTGAGCAGAGAGGTGACGCTTCATGTTTGGAGAAAGTCGCATTCTACCCCCAGCCCGCATGGAAATGTTGGTCTGCTCCTCCACAATGGCTCATTTTGAGATGTATTTCTATCCTGCTTTCTATCTTTGGCCAGTTATAAGTCACTGCAAATTAGTGAATTTACTCGATGTTTTCTGGAATTCATGGAAATCAGGATGATTGCATCTTTGGAAAAAAGGAGTCCTTTACACTGATGAGATTTTGGTGCCTCCAAAAATGGAATGAATGAGAAAAAAATGTAATTAAAGTAGAACATTAGAGTAGATGGTAAAGATTTCTGGTTTTTTAGCCTACAGATGCACTAAGAAATGCGTTTGAGAAAAAATTGATCAGAAAATATACCACTGATTTGATACCATGGTCCACAACTTCCTGACTAACCTTTTTTTGTTCTACTTACTGAAGGTTGTTCTTATTTGTCTACAGTTTCAGTGGATTTTATACCAGGTTGCAGGTAGCTGAACCTGACTGAAGTATGTACATAAGGTTTCAACTCTTGGGTCATTATAATGTCTGATTATGAGACATTTCAAAGCCAAAATCCTTCTAACAAAACTGAATCCTCTGGTTGGATATCTGTCTCTAGTGTTTCAGCAGATTTTGTGCTCTCACAATCTGTGTTTTTAGGTCGATGTTATTTATGTAACATATGACAAACAAAGAACAATTAGTTTCTCATTAGTTGCTAGGCAAATGTCTTGCCCTCAGATTTTAATCAGCCAGTGCAAGTATCATCAGAATATAATATATTTGCTACATTCTTCTCATTATATCCTCTAGAATAAGGGCTAATATTTTTCATTTGAGTTCATGTGTATGACTTATTTTTAGATCTGACTTACTGAGTACTTATTCTTTCCATAAATACTCAAGGATTTTACTTAATTAACAGAATTATTTAAAAAAGTATATAAGCTTCTGTGTTCAGTGTGGATTTGGGAGAAAACAGGTCTTCATTCTGGACTCTCAAAAGTGAAGATCAATAAATCATAAATGTTTGGCCTTGGCCTTCTGCCAAGATGAGATGAATTAGGCTTTCTGCTCTATATATTTCTTGGCACATGACTTGACTTTGGTCCGCTATCCCCAGTGTAGCTGAGCTGCCTTCTTAAGTTATAGCTACACCTGTGGCAGAGAAGAATGGGAGTCTTCTAACTGAAAAGACAGGAGTTGGCTTGTTTATTTCAGTCTTTCATTTGGGGATTCTGTATAAGCAGTTTCAAAATTTTCTCTTCTGCTCTGGGGCCTGGACATATTTAGGTACCATCTGGAAAGCAAGATCAGAATAAAGTATGTAACTTTTTTTCTGTTTATAATGTCTTACTCTAAATACAGAAGTACTCGACTTTTAGCAGTAGGAGATACATTGTGTCATCAAACGGTACCACAGAGAGCCATGAAACCATTGAGTTGTAGTATCTTTGTGTCAATAGCTAATAATTCATTAGCGTTATGTTATTGTGATATATTCCCTCAGCTTCATGATACAAATGGCATATCACTTAGTTTCCACTCCTTCCTTTCTGGATGTACTGTACCTGGCTGTAGATGTATTGTACCTGGACTTTAGTAGAGCCTTTGACACCATTTCTTACAGTATTCTGCTTGAGAAACTGGCTTCCACTGGCCTGGACAGGCGCACCCTCTGCTGGGTAAAAAAACTGGTTGGGTGGCCGGGCCCAGAGAGTGGTGGTAAATGGAGTTAAATCCAGCTGGAGGCCAGTTACAAGGGGTGTTCCTCTGGCCTCAGTACTGGGTCCAGTTCTGTTCAGTATCTTTATCAATGACCTGGATGAAGGCATTGAATTAGTAAATTCGTGGATGACACTAAGCTGGGAGGAAGTTGTGATCTGCTGGAGGGTAGCGAGACTCTTCAAAAGGATCTGAACAGGCTGGACCAATGGGCTGAGACAAATGGGATGGGATGAGGTTCAACAAGGCCACGTGCAGAGTCCTGCACTTGGGACGCAACAACCTCATGTAGCGCTGCAGGCTAGGGGAAGTCTGGCTAGAAAGCTGCCTGGCAGAGAAGGGCCTGGGGGTGTTGATCAACAGCCAACTGAACATGAGCCAGCAGTGCGTCCAGGGGGCCAAGAAGGCCAATAGCATCTTGGCTTGTATGAGAAACAGCGTAGTCAGCAGGTCCAGGATTCTGCCCCTGTACTCAGCACTGGCGTGGCCACACCTTAAATCCTGTGTTCAGTTTTGGACCCCTCACTGCAAAAGAGACATTGAGGTCCTGGAGCGTGTCCAGAGAAGAGCAATAAAACTGGTGAAAGGGCTGGAGAACAAGTCTTATGAAGAGCAGCTGAGGGAATTGGGGTTGTTTAGCCTGCAGAAGAGGAGGCTGAGGGGAGACCTCATTACTGTCTACAAACTACCTGAAAGGAGGTTATAGAGAGGTGGGTGCTGGTCTCTTTGCCTAAGTGACGGGTGATAGGTGATAGGATGAGAGGGAACAGCCTCAAATTGCACCAGGGGAGGTTCAGATTGGGTGTTAGGAAAAATTACTTCACAGAAAGGGTGAAGAGGTGCACTGGTAGAGGCTGCCCAGGGAGTTGGTTGAGCCACCATCCCGGGAGGTATTTAGAAGACAGTTAGTTAAGTGCTTAGGGATATGATTTCGTAATGGACAGGTACATTTAGACTTGATGATCTCAAAGGTCTTTTCCAACCTAGTTATTCTATGATTCCTCTCCAAGCCCAGCTGCAAAAGGCAGTGAGAGATTCAACTCATTTCATGTCGTCATGATGGTTACAGAGATGCCATATTTCCTCACAGTCCTCTGAGCAAAGGTATTTGGTTTCTCTCTGTTGTGTGATGTTACAATGGCTACTGTTGTGAACATCCACACCTTCAAAATCATTTCTTCAAGGAAGTGTAGGGGAAAAAGTATACCAGCAACACTTTTACAGAAGATTGTACCTATTTTTGTTTGGGAGCACCTGGGTATGAAGTGTGTTAACTTTCATTTTGATCCTTCCAGCTGCTGTTCTGTGTCAGCCATCCTTGCAAATATGTAGTTTAAACTCGAAAAGAAATTTTCACTCAGAAGGTGAATAGAGTTGAGACCTCTGATGAGAGTTCATTTAGATAATGGCTGATACAATGTCTGCACACCCAAACTATGTACAATTTGAAAGATTGCATTATTTATCCATTGTAACAATTAACAAGAAGCATGTGAATCATGCACTATATCTGAGAAATAGCTTTGCCTTTATTTCTCACCTTTTTCCACTTCCCATCCATTAGAAAAAAATGGGAATGTTTTTAATCTTACTGAAAAATAACTGTAGTGGTTCACTCCTTTTTATCTAGTTGCATGGCAAAGAGCTTTTTCTCTCTTTCAGGAATTGCTTAAGCCACTGTGGAGGCTGGTCACTGAACAGAAGTGGAAGCAGGATCATTATGAGGACTACAGTTAGATATATGCAGTGATGCATGTGCAGTGGTCACTGGGAGACTGTAGTTGCTGGCAGCAATCTACCCTGTTTATCACACTAACTTGAAGTAATCTTAGGGGGAATGCATACTTCTATTGTTTTCTTTTGAACAAGATAAACTTACGAACATTTCAATGAAAGATAGATTTTTGGAAGAGAAGTCCTTGCCTTTAGGCAAAGAAGGATTTAAAGACGGATAAGTAGACTGATACATTTGTTTTATTTCAGTAACACAGTTCAAGTGATTTGTTTCTAACATAAACTATTTTTTACTTCCAAAGTTCCTTTCACTCAAACATCTCAGTATTAATTTGATTCACTGTCTTCTTGGTCTTGTGAGATAAGTGCATTTTTACCATACATTTTTTAAATGACTAAACCAAGTAAAAATAAACCAGAAATTCTATTTCCACCATGACTAGAATTCCTGTAATGAAAACCTGAAAAAATGAAGAATTTCAAGTGATTTTACTGTATACTAGAAAAATGTGATGCAACATGTCTTTGCAGCTGTACTTCATTTTAAGCATAAATTCTACACTCCTCCCTTCCTCCTCCATGCCAGCTCCTGTTGATGATTCAAAAAAGTATTGGATATCCTTAAAGGCTTCGGGAATATGCACAGAAAATAGAGAAAAACAAAGAAACAAAACGTATATGAAACCCAGTATGGGTACAGGTGTTAATTTAGCTAGTGAATTGTGTTTCAGAAGTTCCAAACAGAGGTAAGTACCAGGCCATATGTGCAAAAATGTGTGTATACAAACCTTCTATCTCATGTATGTTTTATGACTATTTGTAATAATAAGAACTGTCTACTATGTGGAGAATTATTTGATGTAGCATCAGGAAATATTACCACTAGATTTAAAGAAGCCAAATATTCTTCAGAAAATATTACTTTTGAATTAAATGTATTTAAAATTTCTATGGTTTATTTGTGATTAGACTTAATTTGGTAGTTTGTGCTGACAGAGGGCACTTTGGTGAAGTCAGGCTTTTGAACACACTCTGCACTGGTTGACCAGGCTTTTGGGAAGGACTAAACCAAGGAGAATGTACACAGATTGAATGGATGTAAGTGGTTAATTTGCTGTGCAGGATGTTTTCATGTTAGAATAGGCACCCAGACAGAGTTGGAAGAATGCATGTAATACATTTCTGGTCATATGCCACATGCAAATCTGTCTCTATATCCCTTCAGCTGTAGTTTCACTGTATCTTGATAGTTGGTAGAAGGAAGAGCTCATGTGAACCCATGGCCTCACAATCTGTTGGTGAAATCCTGACTGACTGTCATGGGGCCAAGATTTCCCATTTCATTTCAGACCACAATAAATGAGGCTTGTGAGTGCAAGTGAATTCCTACATGAAACGGAACACACAAGAAGCAGTGCTGGGTTTTATGTGAGAGTCTGACTGCAGCATGTCTTTACTGCCAAGCAATAATGTTATGAGTAATGTAGTGAATAGTTACAAAATGTGAAGAATCAATAACAAGAGCTATTAATTTCCATTCTCACCTCAGACTCCCAGTCTGTGATTATATTTAATTCAAAAATCATATTTGCGGGTAAAACAGGAAGGAGGGAAAGTTACTTTTTTTCTCTATAGACTGCAAGAATCACTTCATAACCTGAATGCTTAACAAAATCCAGAAAGTACTCTTCACAGCAGGTCGGCAAAGTAGCTTAATGTGGAAGACAGTGGGCTTGCCATGCATAGATAGGAGGTCCTATTCACTAACTTAGTGTGTTAATGTAAATAAATGCTGTACTGTTCCCTGTAGACCAACTTTTTCGTTTCCACCTCAAATTAATAGCCTAATGACGCTTCAGCTCTCTGGCTGCATCGTTTGGAATTACTAAAATGAAGAATTTTTCTCTATCCAGAATTCCTTTTTTCCCCTTCTTCTTTGTTATAACTATCAGATTTTCTAAAGTAGTTAATGAAAACTCTGAATTATTTAGGCTGGGGAAGTGTAATGGAATTGGCAATACATAAATTCAAAACATGATTAAATTTTCATTAAAAGTCAAAAGCCTTTTGTGACATTTTAGTATGAGCATTTAACTTTGTAATGGGTGATAAAATGTTGTTTTCACTAGCATTCTCCTTGGATCTGGATTAACAGTTTTTTTAATTACTGCTCTTTTCTTAAAAGCACATTCCCCGAGCTTTTCCCGTCCTTGTGATGTCCACAGGTATCTAACTGAAATCAGCATTTACTTCAGAGGTGTCTAGCACACTAGTGTGAAATGGTGATTTGTAAATGGTGAGATGGAACGTCAGCTGCAATGTGTTAAAATTAACAACTAAGATAACGACTCTTATCTTCTTGTGCCCCAGAGTCCTTAAGATTAAATGCTCAGGTATGTCCAGTCTCTGGTTGGGATTAATTGTACACTACCCCAACCCCTTCCCCCCCGGATATGCAATGAGGTTTCAGGAATAAGGCATACGTGTCATTTCATGGAAAAACTATGAATATGAAGGCACACTCTGTCTATATAAAGTTCTCTGAAATCACTGTTGGGAAGAAGCACTCTGAGAACAAATCCTGAGTCTTCTCCAGCACTGAATAAAAGAATACCTGCCTTAATAGTTAAATTTCTTTGTTTCAAGTGAGTCAGGCAGATGCCTGAGGAGATGCAAGAAAGCAGAAATAGGGTATGACTTAGTTATATTGTGATCATTGCATCATATGGATAGTTGCATGGAATCACTAGTCTGCTGCCGGTTTCCCTGTCCCATACACATGTTGGGTAGAAAATCCCTCATTGTCTTTGTATAAATATAGGTGAGATTGATGAAAAACATAACCACCATGGGTGCTGCTGTGCAGTGACTTCTGAGGATAGGCACAACACTGCTGCCATTTCAATTGCTGCTAGTTCTAGCCATGTCTCCCAATTCAGACATATGAAAGGTCTTCACAATGAAAGCAATATGCAAAAACCTTAATCAGAGAAAATATTTTTAAGATGTATGGAATAAAGAATGTGTCCAAGTTTCCTTAAACTAAGAAGCAACAGATAACCTTCATATATACCTAGTAAAAACAAAGCAAAAGGTAACCACCTTTCCTTAACAATTATAATAATAATAATATATAAACCTGTGTGTTTAGTATGCTATAAGGTTGTCTTGCATGTGTCATGGCACTATTAAGCTATCAGTATCTAATTATGCAGAATGAATTGTATGGTGAGAACAGTCTGGTTATTCAAAACATCCCACCAAACTTGGTGTTGATAACTGAAATAGCATTGAAATACAAAAAATCGATCATTATAACAGGATTAAATATTACATTTTGTTCCAGAAATAATGCAAAGTAAAAGGAAAAAAGAGGTAAAAAAAATAACTATCAAACCATAGATAATTTCAGTGGTGCAAGCCATATCATTTTACAGACAAATGATACATTATTTACTTTTCTACTAAGGACTTTATATAGGCAATTTGCAACTGTGGCTTGCTAATAAATTTTATTTGATCAGTTTCTTCACTGGTGAAATTTTATGTAACTTATGAATTTTTATATCTCTTGATAAAAGTAATTATATGTATTTTCCTATTTTGTTAACATTCTGGCAGTTGTACTGAGAAGTAATATCTGCTCTCTCTGATGGATAAAGTTGTATTGTAATTTACTGTTGCAACTCACAACCATTTGAGAAAATGTAAGGGTTTCCACTTTCTAACTTCAGTTAAAAACAAATGATGCTGTTGCTAGTGGTTTTGAGATCCTAGTAGTGACGGTGTGGGCCTCCGTGTTTGTAAAGACTATAAATGTGTGTGCAAAACAGAAGACTAAGAACTGTGTTTCTTTAATGATATAGTCCAAGCAAGTATTTTTCAAGAGCTGGATAATACATCAGAGACTGTTTTGAGATTTCTAGGCAGGAACTTAATTGTTAAAAAAGATAGACTCAGAATTCAGTAAAGGCTATTTTTCAGGACTAGGAAGGTGTTATTTCTTTGCTGCTTCTGTTTTTTTGGGGTTTTTTTGGGTTTTTTTGGCACAGTTTTTAAAGTGCCCATTGGATTTGCTGCAATCAATACTTAAGGTTAGGATTCATTTTGACGTAAGCAATATGCAAATAATACCAGAATAATTTTATTGCCTTCTCTACTGATTATGATTCTGCTGCCTCCTGGACAAGAAACATCACTGCCATTTCACCTTGCTGGGGCATTTGTACAGGAGTACAGGAGACTCACTTTCATTCCTGCTAAGTAATCTGAATCCCTCCTTCTGCCCTGATTTGCCAAGGGGAAATTAAAGAGACCATGCTAGGGTTTAGCTAGCCACACTGTCTCTGGTTTTTATCTGTTGCTCCAGAAATTCAGTCTAAATGGGTTTCAGTTCTTGAGAGTGAATTTCTGAATATTTCTTCAGTTAGATTTGGTTAGAATATAAGTGATGATGAAAGTGCATGTTGGCAGGAGAGTTGAGAATATGACTTAAAGAGGTGCTCTCAGCTAAAAGGAAAAATGAAAACAGGAAAAATAGACCACAAACATGTTTCAGAAAGAAGCACGCTAAATGTTGTCCATCAGTGGTAGAACATATTAATGGCTTTAGCATAGATTAACTACCAGAGGTACTACTACCTGTCAATGTTCTTATGGTCTTCTGCTTCACCTAAATGTCTGCTCTGTTTTCCCAGATTGGGTCATATGATTAACTGTGTATGTAATTATATAATGTTACATTGGCAAAACAGTATTTGATATATCCTTTCACTACATGTTTGGAACATAGGTAATGAAAAATTGTAAGTCTTTTACAAGTTTGAAATAAACATGAACGATATCAGAAATTATTTCAGAGTTTAACACCAAAAAGAGTGGAAAGATATATGTTGAATTTTAGAATTGTTTTCTCATAATCCTCTTAATTCCCAGGTTCTACTGAGAGAACAGAAACAGAACAGGACCAAGCGCATTAATTTTGCATAAGTAAGTAGCATGTTACGAAATTGCTTTTGCTGTTCAGTGTGGAATATTCAGACATAGGGCAAGCTGTATAATGGGTCACTTCCTCAGTTCTTCTGCATGTTAAAGCGTACCACAGAAACATCTGTTCCTACAGAGTTCATTTTGAGGGGGTGTGTTTTAGTGTGCTGTTCAAGAGGTTTCGTTCTTTTATTACTGTGAAGAGGTTTTTGATAATTGTGCTTACGTTGATTTCCTGCATCCTACATAGGTTCTTGTTTATTTATGTTTTCTTTGGAATATACATGTATTTTATAAATGATAATCAAGTGAATTTATGTCAAAGAATCCTAGTCAAAAGGAAAAATTAAAGTTTTTTTTTTTCTGTGATACAGTATGAAGTCTCTCAGTATTTATTTTTCTTCTGATGTCCTTACCACTCCATCACCTCAGCTGATGTTTTTTATACTTTCTACTGCTTTGGAATAGCCAAAGTCTGTCGACTTTTCAATAAAGTTATGTTGGATTATACAAAAAGCTGAACTGATCCAATTTAAATCACTTATGTCACGTTATGTATTCTGAAGATGAAATATTATTGTTCAGTTTAAGAAATGATGTTTTCTTTCTCCAGATTTGAGCAAGTACACTCTGGACAAACTGTTGTCTTTCAATTTCTATAGCAATATTTATTTCTCTGGGGCAACAAAGCTTAACACAGCCATATACAAAAGGCCCCACATTAATTTAGATTTTATCCCTGTGACTCTGCAAAATCTACCAGTGCGGAGATGTGATTACAGCTCAGTGGTTCACTTTATCTTCTGTCATTCAGCACTGCAGAATGGGTGGTGCACACAATGTGAAGAATGAATCAGCAGCTGCTTTTGCTGACTTTGTCGACAATAGTAATTCCTAGAAAAATTATTCTGCAAGGTTTTGGTCATAATTGGCTAAAGACAGGGAGATTAAGAACATAGAGGGTTAAAGAACAGTGTGGATATCATCTGTATTTACCTGTGTTGATTGAACACCTTTGTATTTATGACTGCTCTTAAATGAAATAGCTTAATATACTGAAGCCATTTGGAGCTCTTCTGGTTAAGTACAGACCTGAACAGATCAAAAAAGCTTAATTAAGGGCTATATTTATGTTTATAAATAACTTAATTAAAAAAGTCACACCTTCTGAAATCCCTGTTTCTCCACTCTTAATATTGTGACATTAATTTTAACAACCAGACTGGTAGTATCTTAGAAACCTTTGGGGCTTTTGGAGAACATCCTAAGGTGTGTATTAAAAATGAAGAGGTTTTAGTATCTCTAAAAGGTAAAGGCCTTGATGTCCCTGTAGAAGGAGACCTCTCAACACTAACAAAGACATGAACTCTGTTTCTTAATTTTCCATTATCCTCTGAATTATGTTTGTTTGTTTGTTTGTTTTTAAAAAAAGCTTGCATGGGATACATGCCATGTTCTACCAAAATAGTCAGATAGTTAGGAAACTGCAGCACCTGCAAGTTGGCAGACGCCAACCTGTTTGTGCCACTTTTATTCCTACCCACTGTTTTTATTTTGGCTCGTATATTGCTGCTGCCATCCAAAGTGGTGGTAGTAATTCAAAACAGCTACTAAAAAGCATATTTATTTAAATCTGTCTGAATTTACACTGTGCCATAGCTAGAGTTGGCAAGAAACCTCTCTGTGAATTCAAAACTCCACACTTTTAGGAAAATTATTGTAGAAGTGTTCCCATTAGAGACGGAAGATTTTTTTTATATCACTTTCTACGTAAGACTCAGTGTTACCTTTGTCTTAGTTACAGCCTCATGAATTTGTACAACTTTAAATATACCAATAGATTATATTTGTTAATAAATATAGATTGAATTATATTTAATACGAAAATCATGAGCCTGGGGAAAAATAAGCGTTAAAATTAAAATATATGCTCAGCGTATATTATACTAGTTAAATACTTCTGGTACTAGTTATAGATTTATATAAAAAGTCAGACATTACATCCTAGAAGCAGAACACAGCTAGCTAGTTGTGGATAATAAAACATGCCTGCAATCTCCCTTAACACAGCTGAATAGATGCCAAAGAACCTTTGCTCACTGTGGGAAATATCCTCCAGTTATACTTGTGTTGTGGAAGATTGCTATATAATTGTGTGAAAATCTCTCCAACTTTACTTATTAGTCCTACTTCCTTCTCAGAGAGCCACAAACGTGCACCTTTTCACAAATTAAGTCTTGCATTGCACCAGAGAGACATAGGGTCTTGTTCACTTTGAAACTGCGAAATATAATGCCTAGTATTTTAGGCTTAAATTTTGATCTGTCCTTTAGTGATTGTCCTCATTTTATGTTTATTTCTCAAGCTTGATGCCTGTAGGTCATTACTTTTCTGAAGCACTGAATGCTCACAGACTCTATAGCTCTGTATGACCTTTGAAAACCATACTCTAAATCCACTTACACAGTGGCTGCTTCTAAAAATTTGGTCTTACATGACTTTTCAGACCTAACATTTTATTCCTTTCAGTGATATAAATGCTGTACTTTTTCAGCTTGCATCTCAGAAATGTTCAAAGTTGCCATGCCTCTGTCCCCTCCCAAAAGGGAAATTGTAACGCCAACGTCCTGCAGAACTGAGCTTGTAGTAACTCTTTCCAGGCTGCTTCCCTGACGCTGTTAGATTCATCCTAAAGGTTAGAAGAAAAGTCTGTGCATTTTAGAGACTGTTAGTACTTCAGAATGCTTATGCTGCTATGATTTGTACTTCACACAAGGTGATGTCTGATGTGCTGTTAAATCAAGTTACTAAAGAGGATACTTCAAAACTGAACCCTGAGTAACCAAAGTTTACTTGAGCCAGTCAAATAATAATGAATGTCTCTTGAAATTGCTGGACTAATATGATACAGTGAAGAAGGATGGAGCTCTGTGTATCCATTTTGAAAAGGTGATCTGCATTAACACTTGTGTTCACATTCATATTTGTAGCTGAAGCACTGGTGAGTTGGTTACGTTAAGTATAGAGGAACACATGATGCCTGCTTATAAAATTTGCAATCCTTTTAAAGCCAAGACATCGTGCATCAGACTGTAAGTTGCAAGGACACAAAAAGGATATAGAGAAAATAATGAAATTTGGAATTGGTAGGGGGTAGCAAGGTGACATATAACATTCATGGAAGTGAATTGCCATTGGTTTCCTCAGGTGCTGTGATATGATCCACTGTTACACATCTTCGATGCTAGAATCAAGTGAGCATTTTTATTGTTTAAAAATATTTTTCTCCAAGTATAGCCCTTCAAGCTGTTAACAATTCCTCACGTATTTGTTGTAGTTGCTTTTCTCAAACAAAATTCTCGCAAATTTTATTGTGGAAAAAAGTTCCATTGACAGCTCTGAGACTTCAAACATTGGCTGTTTTCCCATCAAATATCCACCATGACTGGGCAATAATGTGAGTGAAGAATATTTGTTTATGATTTTTTTTTTTAGGATTTTATTATATTTTAAAGAAAAATTGAAAACATTTGAAAGTCTGCTTTTGTCTCCACATCTTGGGGACAAAACCTTAAAAACAGTTTAAGGACCCAAGAACTTCCCATTTTTCTAGACTTTCTGGTTACTGCCAGTTTCCAAGCAGTTTGCTGCAGTTTCATACCTCTGTGATTCCCAATAGGATTTGTTAAATTGGTATGGCGTCTGTTGGAACTGATCTTTATCAGTATGAGTGACGAATTTGTAGAAACAGAAAGACAGAATCTGCAGGATTCATTTGCTCTCCACTTTGTTATATGAACAAGAGTCTAGTGTTTGACTGAACATACATAATAACACCCTAATATCAAAGTATCCAGAATCAAAATAGCATAATTTCTAAACTGTTTTGCTCAGTGACCATGTCCGATTCTTAAGAGTGGCTTCACTGTTCTGGAGGTAATTAATAATTAATTGCTGTTGCATATAGGTTTGCAAAAAAAAAAAAAAAATTCTCTGGATTTTCTCCTGGTGTTTAGTTTAAATGGAGATAAGAGTTGGCATGACAGCCTCTGCTGAGCAGTCAGTGGGGTTGGTGGAGGTAGAGATGGGATTTGCTGTGCAGAGTCTTCCTTTTTCTTGATAGCCTGCAGAAAACGTGAGTGCCTAATGATGGTCTCCATGCAGCATCTGATACTTCTGGCAGAGAAGCATATGGTGCGGTCATGCATGTACGGAAACAGACAGAGAAATTTTTTTTTCTTCTTTTTGTTTGGAATAGTTTTACATAAAAGATGAGCCCTGATGAGGAATATTCCTACACTTAGATATCAGAGACCTGGACTGAGAAGCAGAGAAATCACACATTTCTTACAAAAGTCAGTATCAAGTATTTTTAAAAAAACATGGAAAAATTACCTCCAGACAGCTTTGGAGCAAGAAGATTCAAACTGTTTTTCTCAGGAAAATGTTTCTTCATCATCTGCCAGTAGCCTAACCCAGGACAATTGCATTGTATATCAAAACCTTTCTTTAGAGGACCCGTTCTACTCTACCTACTTTACACAGCTGCTGACTGCTGTTTGCAGACTTTTATGTATCATGGTAGTCTACAAATGGCAAGAAGCCACTGGAAATTCAAATTAAGAAAAAAGAAAAATCTATAAACTTTCCATTACTGTTTATTCATTTTCTTGCCATAAAAAGGCACCCTTGCAAGTGTAGGTTACATGAGTTATAAATAACATCCGTGATTACATTTTATTCAAACTGCTCTTAATTATACTTATTAAAAGTAGATTATAGGTATCCAATTTAAAGTAAGATAATCAGTTACTTATTAAGGCACTTCAAATTTCATATGCCACCTATATACAATAAGGCATTTAGTTGCTCCTACATTTATTCTGTTGTGTTTATCTGATTCTTATTGTGTGAAGGAGATATTTGCTCTATTTGATTTTGGCTGTATTACAATGAAAGTTAAAAAATTTTGGAAGTGTAAGAAAGACCTAGATAAAAATAAAACACCTGCATCTTTTTTATTTATATAGGTTGGCAAGAAGTTTAAATGAATAATTCATATATATTTATGCTTAATTTTCACATTTTGTTGTATTTGAGTAATGGGTAAACATTTGTTATTCTAAAGGCAGATTTATATCACACTGTTAAAGCATGGGATGCAGTATTAGAGAATATTTATCTAATTTGTCTGGATTATCTTGAAGGGAAAACATAATTATCAAGGAATAAAATGTTCTCAGTCAAGATTCTTTAATAGTCCCAAAATTTTTATATGCGGCCACTGTAAAAGCAATGGCTCTAAGTTCTGAAGGTGAAAGCAAGCACAGTAGCCAGAGTTTCAAAGCACCTGTTGTTTCTGACATGGTACTGGACAGAGAACAATGAAATTGGCACTTCAGTTAAAGAGGATGATGTGCCCAGGCCAAGCATAGGGCAAATTAGCAAAGCTCTGTGTAGAGAAGCTTGCATTATACCTCACTGCCTTATCTGCAGGTAGAACAGGAACCATTTTTTTGCGAAGTGTAGCAATCCTGTGCTTCCCATGCAATCAGTAAGTAAACCATCACAATAAAGGGAAATGGGCTGAAGGACTGAAAGAAATGTTTCATCCAGTCATACTATTTATGACTATTTATGAAAGGTGACATTTTATAATGTGTGTTGGTAACAGAAATGTGCAATTACTTATCTCCTTCTGCTGGGTTGTGGCACTGCCCTGCCTGCAGGGAGCCTGGGAGCAATGAGGCTATGAGAGCTGGAAGGATGGGTGCTGCCCAGGCTCTGCTGGTTTCTGTTGACAGGTACAAAGGAGAAGGCAGAAGATCGGTTGCCGCATATCACAAAATAAATGGGATTATCATGTTCGCACACAGAACTCCTGCAGCACTGTCCACGAGACTCAGAGAGGAGTTGTGGGGAAAGAAGGCACCTACAAAATGCATTCATACCTCTGATGATAATTGCAGCACTGGAGGCTTCTTTCCCATTGTTGTAACAGTAGAGGGCTGTAGTTTTAATTTGTAGTTTAAGTTACATACTATTGTCGTATCACAGGGACTAGAGTTTTAGAGCTTTAAATATTTTTCTAAACAATTCAGTTTTCTTGGCTTACTTCAGAATCACGGAAAGAGTAGGCTTGCAAATATTTTAGTAGGGTGGTTACATGCAGACAAAGATTAGATCTCAAGGCACAATAGATTTTTGCTATATTATTCAGTATCTTTGTGATATTCCACTGTCACTAGACAAAAGATCTGGATAATAATATGACATCTATTCAGGAGACAACAATGCAATATTCCTTAATTGTTCTCACTTGTATGCCACACAAACCTGCATTTAATTTTCTTGCCTGTTCTGAAAATGTGGAAAGAAAATACTATTTAGATTCAACAATGCTTTTAGTGCTTTATCTGTGAAATCTACATTTTTTATTTGTAAAATGAAAATGCTGAGATAACCACCTAATTTTTCCCATTCAGTGAAACATCTTATAATCTCCTGATTCAAAGCGTCAATCTTAATATAGAAATTAATTTCTCCTTATTAAAAAGGCAAAATTACTGAGTAAAATACAAACTGTAAAAGGAAGCTCTTCTATTTTCAATCTGTGGAGTCTACAACCTCATGTTTGTTTTCCCAATGTCGGTGTGAAAGATAAACCAAGAAAGACGTGGAAGTATATTTTCTAGCCACAGCACATTTTGTAAGTGGTATTACATAAGTAATAACAGTTTTACATTGTTTCTTGCTAAACTGATATGAATGAAATGGCTTATCATCATTATTTTCAGATTTTAGAGGGAAGCCAAGGTAGAAGGGTGATGGTTTGCAGGACACCACACTGTATATTGACAGCAAATCAAAGATTAAAATCAGTGCTGTCTGGATTCCACTGTCTATCTCTATGGCCTTGGAAAAAGGTCACAGGATCTTCCAAAGAGACATAGAATATTTCTGCCATAAGTTAACTTCTCACTTCACAAAGATAAATTTATAACCAACACTCCATATTAATATCAACTCCATAAAGCCATTCTGGACACCTTTCAGACAACCTAAGGGTTGTTCACCGAACACATACTGATGATGTTTCTAATTTCAGTTACACAAATAAATAAATATAGTTGTAATAAATATCCATAAATACATGAAGGTGTATATATACATTAGTAAAAAAATTAACCAATAATTAAATCTTCACTTGCTTGCTTTTGTCTCATAGAGGAATAAGCTCTTGCCTGTAGGAGTCCATTGTATTTGAAAGATAACTCAATTTAATTCCATCTTTAGTGCAGTAATACCTTTCTGTTTCATTGCTCATGTTCAGAATATGGATGTTCAAGCTTATTGTTTATTCAGAACAAGACTTAATTAAGATTTTAAGAGTAGTGTTTGGCTACATTCCACAGTTAGAAATTTTCAACAACAGAGAGTCCTTCATTGGTCAAAGATAACCAAGACCTCCAGAGTGAAAAAAATACACTTTACCTGGATTCATCTTCAAGCTACGTCTGTCAATTTTAAAATTTTGCTTCTATAACATACTGAAATTACTAATAGACTCTCAAAGATGCTCGAATTTTTCAGTAAAATGCAATTTTTTTAATATATAATTTTAGCTCCACAAAATCTAATGAATAAGTAAATATTTTATTTACTTCTGCTCAGGCAGGTAGTGTCATGTGATTAAACAAATAACCAAATGTTGGCAGCAGAGTGTAAACTCAAAAGCCATCAATTGCTCAAATCAAAATTTCAGAGTATTCATCAAGATTTGTATCAAGTCCAAAGCCAGCAGGACATAATTCCAGGTGTCTGTGAGCCTGGTAAGATGTTCTTCAATGTATTACATTAAATTTCCCATCAGAATTTCAAAGAGTAGGTGCAAATTAAGGAAACACTTTATATGGAATTCCAGTTTTCACAATGGGGTGCATGATCTTTCTGCATACCCTTTGCTTACCCACCCAAAAGAGTGCTTCCTGCCTTTTCCTGGTATTTTTCACTGCCGTACTGCTATGGCACTGAAGTCACAGCAGATAAAGAAACTCTTTGAGAGTGTATTGTCCTTATCATGTGATGGTAATGAATAAATCAAGTGGTGGAGGTGCAGGAGTTCTGGCTGATCTCAGCCAGTTCATGAGCAGTGTCATGAGATTGAGAGCAAGAAAGCATGAGTGAAAAAGATATAGAACCATGTGCCTCTTGCACACTGCATCTGTCACATAAAGTCATGGTAAAATAAGAAGCCTTTGGAAAAAATATCCCCACCAATAAATGAAATAAATTAAACCTGACAGATCTTAGAAGTGAATAAAAACATGATCAAAACCTGCTGTACTACCTCCACATGAGTACCCCTATTTACCCTTCTGTGCTTGCAACTGCCAAGCGCTACTCCCAAATTTGCAATGAGCGTTTACAGACAGTGCCATAGCTTTGCCATAGATCTTCTTTTTCCAGCTGTAGAGTGGAAATAGTGCAGTAGGTGAAAATACAGAATATAATCCTAACCATGCAAATGTTCAGGGTTAGGTGTTGGAAATTAATTTATGCAAGCAAAGCCATTTGCAAGGTGTAGCAGTGTTTACCACCAAGAACAATCCCATTGATTTGACTGGACTGAGGTCATGAAGACAGCGAAATCAAACCAATCAAAACCCAGAGAGAGGGTTATGGTGTTGTCTTTTTCAAAACCTCAAAATTTTAAGGGGTGTTTTTCCTAAGAAACAGCAGCATGGGATTCATTTACTCCTGACAGAGTGCTTCCTTTAAGGCTTTGTAATAATTGTAATACTTACAGCTTCAAAAAGCCAGCAACTACCTGTCTGTATTGTCAATCCAGCACAAGTGCAATAACATTTAGATGACAAAACATTTATCTATTATTATTATTTTTTTTTTTTTTTTTCTAGTTCTGGGATCTGTAGCTGCAGCTACAGCAGGAAAGGCCAGACTTTTTCAAAAGGGTTTGGAAAATGATTCTGCTCCTTTTGTAGTGAGTAGTAATTCCAGGTCTAATAAATAATAAAAAATGCAGGTCAGGTTTTAGATCTAATCCTAAAGTGATTTTTTTTTAATGTGCTTTGCGCGGTTTAGAAGGTTTCTGATGACTGTGTGATTTTAACGTTGTTACATGAAGCTGTTCTTAACGCTTCTGCTATTTTTCCTATCTTAGTGCCTTACTTCAGGCTTAATGACTAAATATGTGCAATAAAATTATACCTGTTTTTTTTATAATCTGTAATAATATCACTGGTAATCTAGGTGATTAAAACAGTCTTTTTTATAATTGTTACATGCAGATTGTGTAAAGGCAGTCTGTACTCAGGATGCTTGTTTTGTTTTCTATGAGATCTATTAAAATGATATTTTATTTCCAAACAGTACACAGACTGTTGGCCAAAGCTTTGACTAGAAGGTATGAATGGGTTGTTAACCATTAGGCTTGGACCGGCATGGCACAGTGTGAGCTGACTGTGTTTGAGATGATGAGACATCTTGTGGATTGCAAAGGCTTTCCCATCACTTGGCTAATCATTACCTGCTGGTCCGTGTTGTGCTGCTCTCTGTTCTGCTGCACGCTGTGCCACTTTACTGGGAGAACTGCTCCTAACAAAATATGAGCTGATATCTGGAGAGAACCCTGTGAACTAAAGATAAATATGAAGGCGAAAAGATAATATGAATGCTGTGAAAATGATTAAAGCATTTGAAAGGCGTATACAGACAGACGATTCAAAGAGAGACTTCAAACACAAGTTATGACTAGAGAAATTTTCCCACTGTGTTACTGGTATTTATACTCCAGTTGCTGGGAGCACTAATTCAGGAAACTTTTGCCATTGCTTACAATAATAAAGGCTTCACTGTTATTAAAATCAATTTAATTTATGCTGCAGAAATCCCCACGCCCCTTTATTTTCACTTCAGTCTTCTGAGCCCCAACCCAATCAACACAATCATAAAATGGAGCAGGCTCCTTTCTTTAGCTGCACTCTGCACAGGACTGTGGAAGCACTTCTCTATAGTGGTAACTTAAGGTAACTTGAGGGTAATGCTTTCATACAGCATTTTCTGGAAGCTGTGAAATCCAATAGCATTTGGCTCATCACTCTCTTAAGTCATGATTTTACAGTTGCAAGGTTGCTATAATGATGCCTTCAGCTTCTGCATAGTCGCTGAGATGGTTAGACACCACCAGAATTACAGTTTGTACAATCATTTACAATTATTGTAAACGAAAAATAGGAATCTACTGTGCTAGGATAGGACTGCATACAATATAATCAGCCATTGACATGGATGAGGTTTGTAAAGTAGCAAGGGAAGATTGCAAGGAAGATTTCAAGGCTTTCATGACTGTGTTCAACCAGAGGAAGAAAGACAGCTGGTTGACTAGAGCCAAGAAACAGTCCCAGAAAAACATTTAATAATTCTTATAATTACAGAAGAACCTGTACAGAAGATGGCTATCACCATGACCTCATGAGGCTCAACAAGGCCAAGTGCAAGGTCCTACACCTGGGTTGGGGCAATCCGCAGTTTCAGGAATGGAAGATGTGTAATGCTCTACAGTGTCTTTTGCTTTGTGCAGTTTTCTTTAACACATCATACAACTGTATACGTAAGATCTACACAAAGATCAGCTAATGTTCAGCTACCTTGTTTTTAAATATTTTTTTTCACTTGTTGATCTTCCATTTCCAAAACTATATTTCTGTGGTAAATTTGATTTGAGTCTTTTGGAATAATAATGCCCTGGACAAATCTCTCAATATATTCATGCCTCAGTTTCCCTAAGTATGGAATAGAGAAAAAAAAAAAATTCTTTTTGCTTTGGTACACAGATAGAAAATACTGTGTTCATAAATTGATCTGTTTGATTAGTCTAGTCATTCATTCTCTGACAGTCAGTGATGCTGCTAATTCAATACTTCCTACTTTCATTTGCATCTTGGACACCCTACTTGCATAAAAGTGGCGTCCTCTGCTAGTTTAGAAAAGAAAAGGTCTTCCATCCAGAAGAACACAACACAGCTTCCAATCCATCAAACTGGCTGTCTCTTTATATCTAAATCATCCCTTTTTGTTTAGTAGTCTCCTATTTGACATGGTGATATCACTTATTTCCTCTGCTTAACATGCTAGAATTTCATTTAGTTCTGTGGTCCCTTCTGAGACCAGCAATTATGCAGAGTTGAAGTTTCTGAGTTGTCCATTGCTAGCTTGATGGAATACATAAAAATTGGCAAAAGTAGCTTACCAGCCCATTGGCCTCTTATTTTAGGCAACCATAACATTATTTATTATTCTAATTGAATTAGAAATGAGTCATTCTTCTATAATATGGTAAAGGATGCTGACTTTCCTTTATCTTCCTGAAATGTCAGCTTTAAGCATTTTTCATCCCAGGAAGACATGAGGTGATTTTGTAGCTGTTTCAGTAGGCCTATTCATATTCCTATTCAAATCAATATCAAACGCTTTGGGTTCCTGTCTGCATTAGCTGAAGACTGATATGAAATCCATATCCTCTGCCCTTGCTGACTGATTGCTGAGTCTGGCTGCTAGCATAGACACACAGATCCGACCCTAACTATCCCTCCTTGTAGCACTGGCAGCCTCCAACATGCCCCTCTGCTTCATTTTCAGGGTCAGTGCTGATCTGAAAAAGGGTTCATAGGATGATGGTGCAAAATCATGGCTGTGCAGAGGAAATCTTTTCCTTCCTGTCTCCACCTTGTAGAAAGACACTGATTTCTGCGTTTGGTCTCACACTTGACAGCCTGGTACACTGCACGGTGGACATAAGGAGTTCTTCAAGGAATAAAAGTAAAAAATAACATATTTTTGTCTTAGTGAGGTCTGACTGCTGACACCAGACATGTTTTTCTTTCCTTTTTTTTTCTGTTGTTTTTAGTCTAAATCCTACTCCTGCAGAGAGCCACCTGTATTTATCCTCATGGGTCTGTTTCTATCAGGCTCTGGAAACAATTAGGTGTGGACTCATGCTGATCACGTCTTGCAGGGTCGTTCATACTCCTTAGAGATCTCTGGTATTGCACTGGGAATGAGGGATTATTTTAATTTTATTACGACAACAAACAAAAAAAAATCAAGTGAATTTGGCAGTTGTTGCATAATGCAAGGGGTGAGGTACACCAGGCAAGTGGAGAGACCTGCTATGCTTTATCACAAAAGGGCAGAAATACTTGAAGTCTTGTGGTGAAGGGAAAAAATTACTTTGCTACCTCCAGCAATACGATGCATTTTTTAAAGCATATTCCTTAACCTCTCTAACCATAAACCACTGTGGCTGCAACAAAATGACAAACCTGCAGCTGAACAAAGTCTTGCAGATTATATGAAGCCTGACAGCGAGATTCACAGGAGTTTTCCAGACACTAAGAGACCCAGGCTCTCACTGTCCCTTCATCTTTCAGGATCTCCTACCTGAAAGAGATCAAGGACAAACAGCGTCATGCCTTGCTTCACATAAAGGTAGCCAAGGAACAACAATTAATGAGAAAATATGCCTTTCAATTTACCTACCTGTTTCTGGCTTGCAAAAGTTGTATTACTGTGTAATTGATTTTTAAGTATATTTTCCTTTTTGGTTTTTTTTTTTTTTCTTCTTTTTCTGTCTCTAAGCTACTGTCCCTCTCTTATGCTGTTTACATATGAGCTTCTTCTCCCAAGGCCAGTCACGTGAGGTTATGACTACAGAAAGGAGGTTGTTGCTAGTAGCTAAATAGTTGAAATAAGTGTCATATATTTAGCATTAGCTGATGGATATCTGAGTGATCCAAGTAGCAGCTTGACACTAGGTGGCAAGTGGCAAATTCCAAAGTGAAGGACAAAGCACGGCAGTCCAACCAATGACATCTTCCTATGGTTTCCAGCAGTGTTTCATAGTATAACCTGCTATGTAGTCTCTTACTTCTGCTATGAAAATGCACGTGTAGTTAAGTGAGAAAAAAAAGAATAAATGTAGTACAAACATATAAACATATACACAGTGTGGACTTGTGAATATCATCCTTCTCTGAAAGAGGTGAACACTTTACTCTCCAGAAAACTTCTTATGTTGGTCTAAGTACCCTAGAGCTGATTTAATAGCAATAGTTTCAAAGTCACAGTAGTTTAAATCCTTAGAAACTTGGCTGATCTTTTATATCTAATAATTACACCTGGACCATATTGTCAGCTACTTTAAAATTATGTAAGTAATGTGATTCACTTAGTATTTTTTTTCAAAATAACTGCAGAGGAATTGAAATCAACCATATTGCAAACTTGCCACATTTTTAGATATTTCTACAGTTCCTATGGCGCAGAACACATAATTTCCATTTAAAGAAAACACTACTGAAGAAAAGTGAAAAATTTTGAAAATTTAAGAAGTTTGAAAAGATGAACATGAAAAAAGAATGTGTCACTATGATACTGTGAGGAACCCGAATTTAGTGGTTTGGGGTTTTTTTGTTTTTTTTTTCTTCTTCCCTAAAACGGCATGATTCACAAAGCCTTCATAAAACAGTCTTTTGTGACTTAATTTATACCTTTAAAATACTTTCATAGACAAGGCCTGGATAAATGTTTTCAGAATTGTAGCCTGATGTATCTCATCTTTGTATTATCTGTTGTCCTTAATGTCCCAGGCAGCTGTAAGCCAAACCAGCAGAAATCTTTAATATTCTGGCATAGATAAAACCCTTTCAGCAGCACATCTGTACTGTTGCTGTTATTAGTACCTTACCCAATAATGTAAAGGTTAGGTAACTGACCTTTAGATATTTCTTATTATTGTTAGCTTTCTTCCAAATTGTTTTGACCTTGCCTGACTGTTCAAAGGTTAACACTTCTCCTGAAGTATCTGACGAATAGATTTCTTTCATGCTACCTAAAGTTGCAAAAAGGTTGTAATTTCTAGTGTAGTCTTCTCTAATTTGATGTCACAAAACAAACCCAAGATACCATCAATAACCCATTTTTTTCTCTACATTATTTTGAAGATTCTGTTTTGCAGTAGTATTTCTAAGCTTTGAGAGAAGATAAGAAAACAGTAGTGGGGCATACCTCATTGTGAAACAATGCAACTTGTTTTGAAAGGAGGTGAATCAATAGAGCCATTTATTTAAGCCCACAGACCAGTTTAAACTGAAATGATTCATCATGTATGTTAGGGAGATCCAGCTTCTATTCTCTCTAGAAAAAAGCATTGCTGCTCTATTTCAAAATCCTTATCTTCAAAAGCTTAAAATGCAGCAAGTTCAAAAAAAATCCAAAAAAAGGAGATATATTAACACTGTACTTTCTGAGGATAGGACTGAAGTCTCAAACAAAATCAAACAGTAGGATATCTCTCCTTACACTACCAAGAAATATGTGAGTAAGACAGCCCTTTGCCCCCAGTACTGTTTCAGAACTGAATCATGACAAGGATGACAGAGATGAGAACAGGTGACTTATGGAACTGTTCATGTTCCCAGAAAACGAGCTTTTTAAATTCTGTTGGTTTTTTTTTGTTTAAACAATATCTTTCATTTATGTGTGTGTGACATGTTCTATAATGTTAAAATTGTTATCAGTTTGGGGTCAAACACAGAAGCACTGAAATTTGAATTCAGACACCTTATATCCCACCTAAGTCCCTGCATTTTGTTGTGGTTTGAGCAAATTAGAGTCAGTTTTGTTACAACCTCAGTAACTTTCTCTGAAACATAACTGCATGCTTTTGAGACAGTGTTCTTCTCCCAACATGATAATGCAAGGCACTGGTATGCAAAAAGGCCAATGCTTATACTTATCCCTATGGTAACCAAGGTCATTCTCAAGCTGGCGGAAAAGGGGCTGCAGCTCTGAGGAGGGGAAAATAGGGCAGGTGACCCTAAATTGACCAACACAGTATTCCATCCCATGTACGTCATACTCAGTATCAACTGAGAGGTCATGAAGCTCTCACTGTCTTCTGTGGTGGCTGATGTCCAGTGAGGACTTTGTCTGTCTGGTTTCTTCTGATTCCAGATCCATACATTCCTGAATCCAGTTTCTGAGTCTAGCTCCCTCCTAGATGTGGACTGATTCCCTTGCGTCTGCCCTACAGTGTTTGTGGTGATGTATAGTCATTGAGGGGTGGAGTGGGGGCACAATCTCATATATTTGTATAAACTTTATTACTCCTTAATTATTATTATTATTGTTATTCATCATCATCATTTCATTAAAACTGTAGTTTTAGTTTCCAACCCACAAATCTTTTTCCTCTCATTTTCATTTCCCCTTTCCCTGGGGAGGGCAGGAAGGGAGTTGAGAGTCCAACTGCACAGTTGTAGTTGCCGAAATTTAGCTGGACTGGGCTAAAACCACGACACATTTTTTCGCCTATCCAATTCAAGTAAAAGATGTTGTCAAAAGCTCTTGCTATCAGCATTATGCAATATGTGTGCTGTGGGGAGACAACTCGCAGCCTGATCCCAAGACTTTCAGGACCATGAATCTCTCTGGAGATTTTGCAAAGCCTGTGCAGCCTGGCTTCCCCTCAGGTTTTCCCTGGATGGGATTTGGGGTGCAGCTGGAGAATAGCATGGAGAACTCCACAGGAAGATGTCAAATCGGAGCACATCTACACTGCAGCTTAGACACAACTGTTTGAGGTCTGCAAGTTATTTTGGCCCAGAAAGTGGGTACAGAGCAGCAGTCTTTGTAAATGCTGTTCAGCAAGCAATTACCCAAGGCTTCTTCTTAGTTTGACTTTTTATTTGCTCTTATCTGCGAACTTGTCATGTTTTGCTGCAGAACTGTTTTCTCCATCCAGCACACTGATTATGTCCCTCTTGGCTGAAAACCTTGGGTGGGATTCACTGCTGCAGATTTCCTGCAGCAGAAATAGATGGAAAGGTAGGCAGAAGAGCCTAAGAGTATGATTGCTTTTGCTTCCACCGTCTCAGGATTATCACAGGACCAGCTGGTCTTTAATCTTCTGCAGGCCTGTAGCAGTCAGGCAGTGGTAAGAATGTTGGAAAGACCATGGCTGATATCACTTTAATCTGTGAAATCTTGTGTTGCTAGATAGAGCTCACAATGTGCCTGCGACGTTGAGGGTAGAAGAAGTGGACGACTAAGCTGCAGTTTTTATAGGAAGTAAATTCAATGGTAAGAAACAATGAATCAAGGAATAGAGGTAAGAGCAGGAGTTATCTCCATTGGACCTTTACCTCTTGCCTCAGTTCTTCATATGGTATTTTTGGTGCATTTATGATGTTGATATCTCTGTCATAGGTTGCATTCCATGCCTGGGAATCAGCAGTGACAGCAAATGCAACCAAAAGCATTTGAAACCAATGATGTTTCTCTTGGTGTCCACCTAGAATGAATTTTTTTCATCCCATCTTCACTCAGTCATCTTAAAAAGGCTCAGGAACAATAAGCCTTCCTGAAAAATGATTCCTCTTAGATCTCATCAGAGTCTCATTGCTGGGTTCCTTTATCAGATCAGACCCTAATGTATTCATCAATACAGCAGCAGCTAAGGAGATAACTAGAAATCTATTCTTTTCCACCCTGAATGAAAAGGTAATATTTCAATAGTTTGCTGTTCTTGTGCTCTTGGACGCTTGACCAATATGGAGAGGAAATTCAGGTCTGAAAAAGCACCGTGGTGTTTGGAGATGTGATGGATGGTGTGTTATAACCTCCGTAACCAATTCTCTTTACCTTCTACATTCAGTTCTAAATGGGAATGTCTCCACTTTTTACCATAATGTAACATCAGAACAAATGTACTAAGATACAGTTCACTCTTTAATAAATAATAGAATCCTGCAACACCCCTTTTCAGTTCTCCTCACAGCCACAAACGTAAGCCACATCTGCTGATATGCAAGATATACAAGATCAGACACAACATAAACCCAAGACTAACCCTATAGTTCAGGAAGCAGGAATGGGGGGGGAGAGACAAAGAGATAGTTATAGAACATGTTCTAAACTGCCACAGTGAGACAAACCTCAACTCCATTTCTTCACTCAGAGTGGATATGTGCTCAAATAGAGACATTTTCTTACCCTTGATTGGAAAATGCCAATGTGCGCCAGCCCACAACATTTTGTCTTTGAAACAGTTTTTATGCTAATAACAACATCACTGTGATTGAGTACCCACCCTATTCACCAGACCCGGCTCCTTCTTCCCAAAGATCAGCTCGGTACTCAAAGGAACCCATTTTTTTGTTGGTAGAAGATGTCGAAGTAAAAACGATAGAGCTCCTCAACAGCCTTTCAGAAAATGATCAGTGTTTTGAATGTTGATAGCATCATATGCAGCTGTGTGTCAACTCAGAAGGGAACTCTTTTGAAGGTGATCATAGATGATTTTCTTAATTTGTTAAATAAAAAGAATTATGGGCACAGTCTCATTTTTTTTTGTGTCGGACCACATAGATGTGCACGAAAGGAAGCAATTACAAACATCTTTGTTGTATAGAAGAAATAGAAAATTTCATAACATTACTGTGAAAAAAGAATGGAAATGTGATCTAAATGTGTTATATACTAATGTATGGAGGCTGTTCAAGAGTAGCATTAAGACAAATAGTATTGCCCATGTCCTAAGTTGGAAATGGTATACTGAGAAAAATATCCCAGTGTGATGAGCTGTGCTAAACATGAGAAAATGCATGCTGTTTAAAGTCCAAAGCTTGAGGATAGCTGGGTAGAGATGTTGTAGTAGTCTCTGCAGATTCTCTGCAACAAGGGTCGCACCAGAGAAGCCAGAGAGGAGGAGATTCCACGGCTCCCTTCTTCTGCCAGTCTTGGATTGAGTAGCCAGCACAACCATGCAGCAGAAGAGGGGAAAAATGTTGTTTCAGGGGAAAAAAACACTGAAATTTCTTTCTCTGTGAATTAACTGATAAATGGCTGAGCATTAACATATCTCTCTACTGCACTTTACGCAGGGTAGATAGGCATTATAATTTGCAAACATTTCCATACTTTTACAATATACTTGAAGTATTGTGCACTGCAAACTCAGTTTCACCCACTACATCTCCCGAATATCATTTGATATTTTGCGTTATGCATACGTAGTTAAAATTACACAACTCTGCGTTTCTCAGAACTGTGCTTTATTTGCCATTGTACTTGCTCATTCAAGGGCTTTGATATACCATGTGAAGTTTTACTGTGACCTACATAATTTTGTGCCATCTGCAAACCTTGTCATCTTATTCTTCAGAAATCTCTCTCAACCACAACACATCCCTTGTAAATCTGCATTTTGGAATCAAAACAAGTAAAATTTGGTGGAGAATCCAAAAGACAGGTTTCAGTTTTACAACAAGCATTGAATTGTTGTTCACGAATCTCTGAACTTAATAAGCCTTGCTTGTGAAAAGCTTACTTTAGACTCTTACACTCTTAAGATAGCTTCAAAATGCTAGGAAATGTGCTTTATAATTATATTATCAATGTGTTATAATAATAATCATGCACAGACTGAGATAAATTCCCATTTCTGTTAATTTGCCATAGAAGACAAGGGAGTTCTACATTTCTGTTTGGAAAGTGTTGCATACCAGCTGTCTCCCATGAAGACACACCAGATGTGACTAGGATGATAATATTTGTAGGTGCTCAGCAAGAAGCATGGGATAGGAAGGAAATTTAAACTAGTAAGGTGGCAGAAAATAGTAACAAACTGTGCCGAAAGATGAATGTGCATCTGAAAAATACCAGGAAATTTATAATGTTTATCTAACATTCATTATCTTAAAACCGTGAACTTTCCATATCATTGGAGACGTCATGAAAATAAAACAGCAAAAAAATGTTGGTGAGTTTTGATTACTCACTAGTGGAGAAATCCATTTAAGAACCCAGCAGCAAGTGGAAACCCCTGTTAGGATTCCCAGGCCCACCAGTGAATCTGACGACATGTACATCAGCTTGTCTTGGCAGAAAAACTTGCTCTCGAAAGGGTAGTCTAAATGGTAGAACCTATGCTGCAGTGTGTCTGGCAGTCTTTGTTTTTTTGGAGATGAATAACATAGCTTTCCATAGCTACCCACAAGCTCACTGGTATTATTCTGGGAGGCAGTAGGTGGTAGGAAAGAAATGCAGTAAGTATGAACTTAGTTATCTTTTTTTTTTTTTTAACCAATAATTTCAGATCTTAAGTCTTTCAGTCTTTCTGTGGTGTACTTTAATACACTTACTGTATCTCATACTCCACTATAGACCAGATAAAATTTAACAAATGTATTCAAAGAGTGACGGCTGACGCTAATTTAGTGTGCAGGAGGTTAAATTCAACCACAGCTTCTAAGGTACTGGAGATGTTAAAAGTTTGCAGATATCTGAAGAAGTAAAGGGATTAAATGAGTCTCCATAGGTCCTTCATCTGTAACTGCTAGAAAGTGGCAACAGAAGTTCAGAAACATTACCTCTAGAGCGTAAGGGGGATTTTAATACACCAAGTAAACACTGAAGTCTAACGGATCCAACTGTCCTGCAGTCCCTCAACCTGCTAGGCTCTCTCATGAAAGACATTCAATAAATACTACCAAATACCCCTGTGCCTACCTGTATGTACAATGCTGACCGCACAGATCCTGTGAACTTTCCTGAATTTCAGCTGACTGTAGAAAAGTACAGTCAATCATATTTTGAATAGGAATCCTTAAAAGCATGATAAATTTAAGTTGGTGGGTCTCTGGGGAATATATACTGAAGATCTGAAAAACAGTCGATTTAACATCTGTAGATGAAAGTGGTGGACTAGCAGTCCCCCAGAGAGGCGACTATAGCCAGCCGCTGATGGTAGCTAACAAGAGACTGCAGCTGGGGCCTTTGCTAGCTGAGCCTGCCACAACCCTTCTCTATAGGACAGCAGGATTAAGAATAAGGCTAAGATAATGGAATTTGTGCGTGCCTGATCTGCTTTCTCCGCCTGACCAGAGCACTGATATCACAGTGACAGCTGCCTTCTCAACACTCTCCTCTTGCAGCAAATGGTGGGCCAGTCTGTCAGCTGCATATGTATGCTTAATAGTGACATATTGGCAATTAAGGAGAGAATGATTCACATTTGTGCTGTACTCGGGTAAACAGTTCATAAAATACTCAAACACGAAATGTAAGGATAGAGGAGTTCTGGTGCAATTCAAGAAAAAGAAGCACTGAGTTTGAAACTATCATATTTAATTTAATACTTGGTATAGGTTTGTAATATTGATTGCTTAGAATCTTGATTAAAACAGAAATTTAAAAGCCAGTTAATAGTAATCATTAACCATTCATTAAAAGAATAAAATAGAGATGAAAGACACTAGGTTTAAGTGCTAACTTTTAAAAGCTTCAGCCACCAATACTGTAGCTGTAATAAAAGCCTGAAACATTAGTGGTATTATTCAGGTCTAGATTCATACTGGTGGCTTGGTACCATTTGGTACCTAAGGGCTTAGGAAAACAATAATGAAACATTTCTTTCAAAAGAGTAGTTAGATAAACAACAATTGTCATTGTAAGTCTGGAGAAATGGTGCTTCAATCTCGCATAAACACGTCAAGGATAATTTCATATTTTTTTTTTCCTTAAGTGTTTTGCTTCTATGGAGCTGGCGATTGGCTTGTGAAAACTGGTATATGTGCTAAGACACAAGGAAGATACAGAAGCTGGTGGTTTTAAGTATCAAATAAATGAATGCTGAGATGAAAAAATATTTTATGGAAATTCTAAAATGAAAACAGACAAAAATAAGCTGGAACAGCTAGTTTTCAGTAGGAGGTAGCTCCCACTTAGTGAGAACATCCATTGAAAACATTTGAGATCATTCTTCAGAGACCATTCACAATCCCAGTGAATTCAGCGAACCTCAAGTTCTAAATTCAGATTTACTTGAGTCAGTTTATGCTTCCAGATCCACTTGTGCAGTTATTGGATTTTGTTCTTGATTTACAGTTGTGTTCTTGAATCACAGTTCTTCTTTCTGTGCTGTTTACTGGTCTCATCCTCTATCCTGCTTGCAATACAGAAAAGCCAGGGAGAATGTAACTAATTTTTTCTTCCCTTCTACTCAGGATCACCATCTGCAAAAAAGTGAGAGAAAGAAGAAACAATTTTTTAAGAGCAATTCCTGTTCTCAGCCCCTTTCTCCCAAATATGTCTGCAGCTCCGTTTGCTCAGGTACTGTTACCATAAGAGGGAAAGTCAGTTGTGCCACCATGTCAGTGGCAACGGAAGAATTTAGCAGTATTGCTACTACTACTGTGGTGCCACTCCACCTGCCAGCTGTGCTCTGTGGAAGTCACGCTGATTGTCTTGGCATTTTTTCTCATTGGAAAAAACACAGGAAAATCTTCTATCTCTTTGCTGGGGAACTGGCAGGATTTTTTGCGTCTGTCTATAGATTGATGTAAAGATTGATGCGAATAGCACATGTTTAGGAAGTCATTACTGTAAAACATTACTTGTAGCTCTGTTGGCTCACTAGCTTTTAGTCCGCCTTATAGCCCATGATAGCAGCTGTTCCTTGATCTCAGTGTATCTTTCACTCAACTTTGTATTTCAACTTTTTTGGTTTTGCAAACTGTGCCATATCAGAAACTACTTTTCTAAGTGATGTCTTCTATATTTATTTTCTTATGGTATTATAATACATAAACTTTTTCAGTCTTCCTCTTTGCTTTAAAAATAAAATTGAAGACAAATTACATCTTAAAGAATGTACCATTTTAGAAATAATTTATTCAAATCAATAGAGAAAAAAACAGCTTTTGCAGCAGTAAAAGTAGTTCTCAGTGTATAGCTTGATATTCACTATGAAGTTTCAAAACCTAGAAGTGCATCAGTCTTGCTTAATACTTCCCTGGACAGTGATGCACACTCACCCCAGAGGTCAGTCTCACCTCTCAGCCTGGTGACATCATGGAACAAAATCCTCTTGGAATCTGTGCTGATACACATGGAAAATAAGGAGGTGGTTGGTGATAGGCAACATGGCTTCACTAAGGGCAAATCACACCTCACAAATTCGATGGCCTTCTACAACAAGTCTAGAGTATTAGTGGATGAGTGAAAAGTAACTGACATCATCTACCTGGACTTGTGCAAAGCATTCAACACTTTACCACATGACATTCTTGTCTCTAAACTGGAGAAATATGGGTTTGATGGATGGACCACTTGGTGGAGAAGAGGTTGGCTGGATGGTCACACTCAAAGAGTTGTGGTCAATGACTCAGTGTTCAAGTAGAGACCAGTGATGAGTGACATTCTTCAGGGGTTGGTATTGGGACTGATGTTATTTAACATCTTTTTTAGAGACATGGACAGAGGGATTGAGGCACCCTCAAGTTTGCCAATGATACCAGGCTGTGTGGCACAGCTGACATGCTGGAGGGAAGGAAGGTCACCCATAGAGACCTTGACTGGCTGAGAGGTGGGCATGTGCAAAACTCATGAAGTTCGACAAGGCCAAATGTGTGGTCGTGCATCTGGGTCAGGGTACCCCAAGCACAAATACAGGCTGAGTGGACTACTGATTAAGAATAGCCGTGAAGAGAAGGACTTTCGGAGTGTTGGTGGATGAGCTGGCAATGTGCACATGCAACCTAGAAAGCCAACCATATCCTGCATCAAAAGAAGTGTGACCAGCAGGTTGAAGGTGATTCTACACCTCTACTCCGCTCTCATCTGACACCACCTGGAGTACTATATTCAGGTCTGGAGCCCTCAGCACAGAAAGGACATGGATCTGTTAGAGTGAGTCCAAAGGAGGGCCACAAAGATGATCAGAGGGCTGGAGCACCTCGCATATGAGGACAGGCTGAGAGAGTTAGGCTTGTTCAGCGTAGAGAGGAGAAGGTTCCAGAGAGACCTTATAGCAGCCTCCCAGTACTTAAAAGAGGTGGCTAGAGGATAGCTTGGAAGGGGCTTTTTATCAGGGAATGCAGTTTTAAGCTGAAAGAGAGGAGATTTCGATTAGCTATTAGGAAGAAATTTTTGCTTCAAGGGTGGTGATCTACTGGCACAGAATGCTCAGAAGAGTAGTGGATGCTCCTTCCCTGGATGTGTTCAAGGCCAGACTGGATGAGGCGTTGAGCAAATTGATCTAGTGGAAGATGTCCCTGCCTATGACAGGGAGTTGGAACTGGATGATCGTTAAGGTTTCTTCCAATCAAACCATTCTATGATTCTATGATTTCTGCTTTAAACTTCCTGGCAAGCTTTTAAAAAAATTCAGGGAAAATGTGACATGATTTGTGTCAGCCTTTTTCTTAAATATTGTGTTTTCTAGTGAAGTAGCGTCTTAGTTTCCCCAAGGAGCTTTCAAGACGTCCCTCTTAAGGCTGTAAAGATCCTGAAGTCCTTTCACAGCTGTAATTTTTTCTTCCTCCTCTATCATTTTCAGTTTCTACACTTTCTAAATATGATACTGCGGAGACAAAATGTCATTGACATTAAGAACTCATATTTTTCTCATTAAGCTCTTATAGTTTATAAATATGCTGTTTGATTCCTGTCTTTTGATATTCACTGCCTTATTTTCAAGAGAAATATTGCATAGAAGTACAGTTTTCCTTATTATTAACTTTTTTTTTCGTTTACTTTCTTCCCCTTTCATGACTTGTCTTGCTCCTCTTTTTTTAACGGAAAAAAAATAAGAAAAGAGAATTTGATATTTAAGGACTGTAAGATCTTGTTTGGTAGGGTGAGGTAGGATTTTCTTTACAGAGGAATGTATGTCCTCATTTAATGAATTATGTTCCTTGACACTTCTGTCATCATGAGGCAAATTTGCTTGTGGTGCTTAAGCTTTAAGTACGATAAGAATTTTCAGAAGAGTCATGCAGTGGCCAAAAGCAACTGTATAAAACAATATGTAAACTCTCTCCCAACTTATGAATCAAGTCATGAAAATAATGACTTCCAAGGTCTTCAAGGCGAACAACACCAAGCTCTAACGAACGCTCCCAGCCCTCCTTGTCTGCTTTCGCACATCAAGACTCTCAAGCATCTGAAACTTTACTTTTCTTCAGATGTTGAAGAATGGAAAGATTTTTTTTGCTTTCTCTGTGTTTCATCTTCTTTGATACAACTTAGATGACACCTGAAAGACCCTTGAAATAAAGGGATGACTTGACAGGAAGGATGAGAATTAAGTAATTGTTATTTGTATTGAACAGGTTGTTTGGATACTTGAGCCAAGTTTAGGATGGTGGTGTGGGCACACCTGCTGTCTGTGCCGTGAAAGGCGTAGTTTGAAATTAAATGTGATAGTGGACAATAAATAGTCCAGACTTTTTACCAGAGAGGAATATAAGGCCAGAACCATTCTAAGATCACTGTATTTCTGCTGTTCTGTTAAACTCACTGCTTCAGAAGCTTCCAGACCCCACAAAATCTCTACAACACATTAACTTGACTCATATGAGTTGTTCACATCAGTGTTGCTTTCCATATAAATATTTGCGTAAGAGGTTATGCCACATTATTTACAAAATGTGACCACAGGAGTGTATCTTGGAAAGATGGTAAAAGGTTGTGCTATTTGTATGTCTTTTTTGGTTTTTTTTTAGTTCCTTATGGTCTACAGACTTCTACCGGTTCTTAACAAAACTCAACAAAAGTGTCACTTGCCTTTCTCTCCTTCTGCTGCTCATTGTGGTTCTTTAAAAATAGGAAAAGGAAAGTGATAAATGTTGTGCACTCTTTTGTTGCTACTTCAAGGACACCTAACAATATAAGGCCCTCACTGATGAGAAGCAAAGAGCCATGAAAAGCACTAAATATACCAGAAGAGCTCAAGAGATATAGACTTGTTTCTTCTGATTATTTAAAATTTTATTATTCTTAGCTGAAAATCCTGATATTGTAAAATAGAAGTATGGCTAGGTAATATTTTTCTCAAATGTATGTCTTTAACATTTTGGAAAAAAATAGCAATGAGAAGGAGACTAAATGAGATGACATCTTTTATATTCAGGTCATTTTAGGTAAAGCCTTATTTTGACTCATTGTTCTAACAACACTTTAGCCCTCTCTATCCCCAATTTGAGAAAATGACCAGTGATGCTGTAATAAATTGATGATGGAGAGAGAACAAAGAGGATAATATTCAGGTTGATTGCAACTAAATGTTCATTATTGTTTGTGCAATGAACACTGCTGAAAACTACTCATATGCCATTGAAAAGTAAGAACTCCACCTTTTAAAAGATACATAGGTCAGTAGGCATTGATAGAGAGGCCTATAGCAGCATTCTTTAAGGAGAAGTGAAGATGCTGCCAGCATTCCAGACCAGCCTGTCTGTGGGAACACCCCAGAAAATGTGCCTGAGGTATAGATATGCGGTCTATCACAGAGGTCAGCTACACATCTTGGTTTTTCTGGCTAGATATTAGTATTTCCTGAGGTTAACTCTTGAGGGTCTGATTCAGTACACATATGGGGTAAGAGGGCAGCAGCCATTGAAAAGCAGCGCCTTTCTGAGGTTATTGCAGACACGCATCTTTTGTAAACTTTTTGCAAAAGCTTATTTATAAAGTATCCAGTAGTGGTACACCCTAGGTCATCAGTAAACAGCCTAAATAATAATCTGCAATCTTCCAGATAATCCCAATAGTGTTGAGAGTTGAGGGGATGGAGAACATTGGTTTTGCTTTTTACTGTATGTGTGGGGAGGATCAGTGGAAGATTTAAATATGACTTTTCTCTAAACTAACAGAAGTTATTTGGGGCATTTAAAGGGATTTTTTTTTTTTTTTCTGGTGTTAATGAGGGATTTTTTAGCATTGTATATGTCATATTTTACTTATGGCAGTCCAGCACTGCCATCTTGTAGAGTCGGTCTTAGAAACTACAAAAACTATGAGTATATGGGCATAAGAGATATCTGAATGTGTTTACTAAAAATCAGGTATTAAGTGCGTTCTGCAACTCAATTACTGCAACTGACCCTGAGCAGCAGACACTTGGGTATGCACAAGGTGCTTTGTTTGCAGCATGAGCCGAGTTATCCATATAGGAGCCTAGAGCTACATACTCAACTTCTGCCTGTCTAGAGAGAGATTAGGAAGATGAACAGCAGCAGAGGGAAAGTAAACAAGTTAAATGCAATGTGGAAAAGCAGTAACGAAAAGTGGTTATTAAACAACTGCTGTCACCATGTAATCCTTGCAAAAACTGCCCTTGATCTTGCAGACCAGTAATTACTGAAAGTTCTTATTTAATGAAGGTGAGAACACATGGGAAAATTCCTGCTTGTACTATTCCCACTGCTCCTCTCCTAGTGGAAACGTATGGCTGTGAATTCAGATATGAATCTCAGAGAGCTAGGTAAAAAGAACAGTTGAAAACAGATGGCAGCAGTTACAACTGGCATATTCCCAGTTGGTGGCTTTAGCATTTAGAAATGAGCATCTGTTCTTCTTCCCTATTGCAACGTGGTTTTAACTCAGAGGTGTTAAAAATACGTAAGTTGGTGTTTTAATGGGGTTTTTTTTTTGCTGTTTACTGACTTTAATGACTTATATAAAAAAGAAAAGTACAATGTTTACCTGTGTGGCAGGGGAATCAAAACAGAAATATATGTCTCTGATGGAGAACCTGAGGTTGTAAATTGAAATAAAAGAGTGGAGGTGAAGAGGAAATTTTGTGGTTTTATCCTAATGCTGGAAAAAAAATGGTTGTTGAAAGCTGAAGCTCACCAACATGAAGGTCCAAGCTCTGAAACAGACGTGATTCTCTTTTTAAGCATATTCTTCATTTTTTTATAGCTATTAATAAATTCTTGAGATTAAAGAAAAGAGTAATATGCGTAACCATCTCACTGCTGCATCATCTAAAAACACTGAAAGTTCCAGTTCTGGTTTCAGAGAGAACATCAGTTTGTGGGTGTTTCTTACCTTCTTAGACAGTGAAGTTTTAAATAGGGTAGAGTTAGGTATCATTAAAACTGAAGTCCCCCTCCCCCATTTCGGGTTATGTGTAGTTCATATTATCTGTTGTTTGTAACATCAGATATTTGTGCAATGCAAAAAGCATTCTAACATATAGATTTGTTAGACAACTTTATGAATATCTTTATCCATTTCTAGCCAGAAAAATCTATTGCAGGTGACAGCCTTAATTTGTTGTGATTGTGCATAAAATCATGGCAATTATGCTTTCAAGCCTGAGTCTTTGCTATGGAGTCTGGATGAGAATGAGTGTCCATCTGGATGGATCTGGCCACGGGATTAATTCTTCATGGCACAATTCTTCGCATATCTTTTGGAATATTAATGCCTATTACAGGGACAATGCAATAGGTTTTTCAGCTGCAAGGTACTGAGAATGTGCCTGCAGATCATGACAGAGGTAGACGGAGTTTTTTCTAATGCTAGACTTTTTAGCAAGAAAGTTCACAAGACAGAGTGATGGACAGCTGACCATCTGCCTGAAGGATTCTCTCATCTAGGATATGTCAGGGCTTTGTTTCTTTATGTGTTCATTCAATGTATCTTTATCCATTTTTAGCTAGAAACAGCTATTGACATGAGGAGGCAAATGAATTGTTTTAAACTAAGGTGCTTTCAAGATGATATTCCTGTCTCTATTTTTTTGAACCTTAGTGTGTGGGCTTTTTTTTGACTTTGCAAATCTCTGGGCCACTCAAACCTGATTGGAGTGGAAGTGAGATAATTAAAACTGAATCCTAATAAAATAAAAATGCTAATTGGAGGAAAAAATTTGGAAGATATGATAGACTTGATGGTTGTTGTGTAGGTTTAAGAATTTCTATCATTTTTGTTTATTTATTTCCAGGCCTGGGGATCTTGTTTAGTCTTGAACCTGGACACATACTATGACTGGAAATGTAAAATGTCACAATTTCTTAATTAGAAATTAGTATTGAAGATTCTTACTTCCTATCTATCGTGATTTCAATATTTGAAAACTCATAATCTTTTCTGAACATAATGCTATGCATTGCTTGCCCAGTCCTGTAATTCTGTGGCTTCCTTACAAATTAACTGATTCCTAGAGTTGCATGGTAATAAAAATTACAGAAAGAACTGTATTTATTTTTTTAAAAGTATTTATTTTTGAAAGAGGCTTACTGTACCTTTTGAATGGCCTCTATTTTCTACTGTCTCTGCCTCCTTTCTTTCTATGAAAAGAGGGATCCTTATGGAAGTGGTAAATATTGTGAAAGTATTCAGCAAAGAGTATTTGCTAAGTACTCTGCTTATGTAAATGCAACTACAGTGAGTTACTTTAGTGACGAGGTCATTAGCCTTCATGTCAATAATAGGGAATGACAAAAGCCATCTATCAGCTTTCCTGTGCCATATTTTGGTTTAACACCTGTGATTCTCTGCCTCGGTATTCATGCAAAAGTAGAGTACACTCAACTTTTGTGATGAAACACTTAGAGGCCCAAATCTACCCCAAACCACTCATACATGGCTATGTTGAACTTCATGTACCTGTGTTGCTAGTTGTGAATGCTTGTATAAGAACCTGAGGCTGAAGTTGCTCCCTTGTGGCATTTGACCTTTAAAGGTACAGTGAAACCAGAAATACAGGGTATAAGTTTGTCTTTTAGCTTCAGAGTTCTGTTATTTTGTGATGAACACAGTGAACAGAATATAAAATTTCAGTGGAGAAGGGGTTGATGAGTAGTAATAATAATTTACAAGTAAGTCTTTGTGGTGATTTACATCTTATGTTCCGTAGCCGCCTGCCTTTAATTTTAGTTCCAAACCTTTAACTTTGCTAGCTTATATTCTTCTTTGTCAAATAGTTCTGTTGATTCAGAATAATATGAAGTACTTCTTTGGTCTGCATTGTGACAACTTAACTGCATTTGCCTTTGAACTGGGCTTTTATTATTTTTAGAAAACTTGTTAACTTCTGATGTGTCATTATATAGATATCTTCATACTGGTTTTGGGAATTAAAGCTGGATTAACTTGTTGAAACTAAGTTTTTTATTTCTGCTAAAATATACCTAGTGATTAAGTTAAGCTAAGCGTAAACAATATTTTTTTAAAAAGGAATGTTTACGAAGAAGCTTGTATCCATTTTTTAATTTGTCTAGAAAACCAATTAAAATTAAACTACTTCAATCTTCTATGTGTTGGTAAGGCTTAAGGTGCATCATTTGTCTTAGTTGTCCAACTATCTCAACTGAAATTAAAAAATTGAGTCTGTAATGGAAATTCTCTGCCCTGTAGATGTCTGTATTCTTCACAGTTTGTGTACTTCTATCACAGTAACTAATAACATTAGCATTACAGGGTAAGGCTGATTTGCGTACACATACATATGAAGACTATAACCAAACACTGTTGTCAGCAGAAATTTAGTCATGGACTTTTAGCTTACAACCTGGATTTCCACCTGATGGTAATATACATAACCTTCTGTGTGTATTAATCATGACAATGGACTAAGACCATGTTTTAGGATGATGTTACATATTAATTTTGCAATTGCAGAGATGTGGTGTTTAACCAAAATCAGGTTATGAAAATCTTGACTTTTATGCATAGCTCAAGCTACCAGCACAGTGAAATGATGATGTTACAACTGAAATAAGGGAAATTACAGGGTCGTAATAGATATCATTAGTAGTTTAAGTCTAGGTGCAGCATTTTGGCTGTCACAGTGATATAATCTTTATGGTCATGGTTTTCAGATCTGTCTTTTCTTTCATGCCATGTGTGGCCTTGTGACAACCCCATTTCTCCACAAATTGCAACAGATACTGGAAAGTGAGCTAGGCATAAAATGAAGTTATAAAAATTTCTATCATTAGGTGATCATTAGTGTCTAGTAATGGTAAAAGAAACATTAGCGTCATAGGAATGGTAAAAAAATAAAAATTTCAAAATCAGATCTAAGTACCTATGCTGTGTATTTGAATGGCTTTCTAGAATACTGATATAAATCATGGTACAAGTTCCTGCTTCTTTCTGCAGGAGTAAGTGTATGTAAGAGCGTGCATATTTCAGTGTATATGTGCATGTAACTAAGTAAACAATTTGAAATAAATTATTGTATAGAGCTAAGTGGTATTTTTTTTGTGTTCATGTCTATAAACAAATTGCACACATTTCTAACTGCCTGTTCATATGGAAAATTCAAAACATTAATCAGTAATTACTGACTTTGTGATACTGTTTCAATTATTGACTGGAAGGGTTAAATTGTTTAAATCAGATTGTTGACATGAATGATTATGCAAAGTGCTTTTGATTTCTGTGGATATCCAAACAAGCCATTCTCATATTTGCATATGTAGTGCATGCATACTGGCAGAATGCATTTGGATCAGTCTGCCTCAAGAGGGGAAGTAACAACTGTCAATAACAAGTGGTATTGTGACAATCCTGTCCTTGAGACTCAGACGGGTAACCTTGATTCCCTCCACTTTCTTTCCACACATGTACAAGTCCTGTCACTTGTATTCCTGGCCACTTCAGCCCAATTAGGATTCTAAATAGAATTAGGAAGCAGGTTCTTTCTGTTATTGCAGACTTGTAAGTGGAATTAATACTCCAAGAGTTATATGTATGTCTGTGGTTGCAAATGGTGCTGAGTCAGTTCTGCCACTGACATAGTGGTGGAAGTGTCCAAAGCTCTTATAATATCCTCCTTGTCTATAAGAGCTTTTCTGTCTCATGCTCGTAAACTAGCCCAACTCAAAATTGGTGGCTGATTTCTGAAGATCCACTTTTAAGATGAGGATTTTTACTGATATTCAATAACAGACGTTACAGAAAGATTCTCAGAAGAAAAATGTGAAATAGTAAGCAAGGTCTGATGCTCTGACAGCAGGCAAAATTTCTCTCAAAGTCCCTGCTGTAGAAGCTTTGAAGAGTTGCTCTGCTTTGGGATGGTCTCTCAGATTCCCAAATTCAGGCATATTGGGCCAACAGACCTCACTTTGTCCTGGTATGCCTAATTGTTTGCATCACTATTGGGGTAAGATAACATTAAGAGAGACTGCATGATGCTATCCTGTGTAGACAGAGCTTCATACAAGCTCCCTGAGGGAGCTCATGTAGTCCCTGCAATATACCTTAGGCTATCTTATGAAGAATACTCCCATTTCCTACTGCTTATCTTATTTGTATGGCAATTACTCTCATGAGACTACCCACAGAGATCGGATTGGTGGGAAAGTGGGTATCTGAAGTAATTTTTCTGAATTACTTTATTTTCAGTCACAAACACAGCAGTCCTTTGGAATTTTTTCAGTGTAGTGGCATATCTGTTTCATTACCCCACTATAAATGTCAAGTCACTCTGATAAATTTTATTCCTGGAATTTCGTATAACATTTATCATGCAGGACTAGTGTACATATTTAGATCTATTTTATATAATTGTATTAGTATCCTAGGTAGGGTTTTGTTTATTTGTTTTGTAAATGTTCTTTTAGTGATAAGGATATATCTACCTGTGGAGATGTTGTGGGAGAACTTCCAAGATGCAGAGTAGGCTCTAGAGATCCATACTTTTGCTTGTCCGAACGTGGAGTCTGTTTTTTTTTGTATCAGAATGATCACTTAGTCCTTCTATTTCCATCATGCCCCAAAGGAAACACTCCTTCATGGTTTATTTGTGGTTACCAATCCATGTTAAGAAAGAGAAAAAAAGTATTACAGGGAGACAAGTGGTCTGAAACCTCAAAAAGGTTTTGACAAGGAGCCAAAAGAAAAATCTGTTGCTTCACCAGTGATATAAAAATTCAGGCTGATAAAGATTAAGCATACAATATTTGGGTTTGTTTGCATTTTTTATTTATTTGGTTGATCTACTCCCAAGGAAAAATTGATAGAATGTAAAATGGAACATTCCATTATTCATTGTCTGGGCTTAATACAAACTCTTAATAGAGCTTATGTATTAAATATGGATGAAAGGAACTTCATGTAGTAAAGTTGACTCAGAGATTACATTTTTTCATAGCTGCAAAAAGGGATCCATTAATATGTCAGTATTAACCTGTGTGTTATTTGCTATATGGTCAGATTTTGATATCATCTGAAATTGGTTGGAGTAATTTTAGACAGATGATTTTGTTCTTTTAAGGGCCCTGTATGGTACATGGTATCATTATTATACTGTGCAATGAATTCTGCAGCATGATTTTTTTTCACCCAGTAGTCTCCATAAAGGGCAGCACTTGTGGCTGTGCTTCTGAGTAGTATCCTTTCCTGCTCCTTTTTGCTCTCAGACAGTAACATTTTGTACCACCCTTTCTGTGGCTATGTATTGTCTCTCTGTAGTAGGCAGCCTCTGTGCAGAGGAGCCACTGCAGTCAGTTGTTGCTCTCCTGATTGGAATAAACTGTCTTGTGGGTCTTTGTTCCCGGCACTGCCGGTGGGAGACATCCCACCTTTTCTGCCCACACTGAAGCCACAGAGAAGACTTCTTATCTCAAAGGGGGCCACCTATGAGTAGACCTCTTTCTCTTAGAGCTGCTGACTAAATGCCACAGAAAAAGATCCAAAAGTGGAGCATGTGTTGTCTTTGGGATACTGGTACTCTCAGCAACAATAAAAGAGTGCTGGAGCAAGGAAATGTAGCAGGGATACAACTTGGCTTGGAAAGAAAGTGTGCATGAAAGCACACTTTGGGAGGGACCGGATTTCGAGCTTATTATGGTACTAGTACACGTGTGTGACAGACCTGTGACCAACTCTGGGCAAAGATAGCAGCTAAAAAACAGGACAGTATCTGGCTCACTGAGCCCTATCCCTCCTACCTAGAGACCTCCATATGCTGCAAAGTCATCCTTGCAAAGTACATTTATAAGACCCTCTCACTTAGTTCCTTCCTTCCTGCAAGATCAGTCCAACTAATTCCCATTCTTAAGTGCCAAAATCAGAATTTTGCATTTAAACTAACAGTGGCTTGACAGCTGGAACATAGATGTTGGCTTTTGTTACAGCCTGCCTATCTGCACCTGCAGCAATTTGAGGCCTTTAGGCCACTGCCGAAGTTGTATAAATCAGATCTCCAAAAGAATAGGGGGAGGGAGATTTTATTGTCTTCTCTGCCATATTGTTTAGAAATGTGTTCAGAAAGGCTTAGGGGGGGAAAAAACCCCAAACAACTAAATAAAAGGGACTGAGTGCCCTGTGTTGTACAATCTACTGTTCTGCTTGTCTATTTGGCTTTCTTTTTTTTTTCTTTCTACCATATGACTAACCTCACTTCTTTGTGTTCAGCAGCTGAACAAAATGCACAGTGCTATATTCAGAAGCACCCACTCATTCTGTACAGCTTTTATGAAAAAGCTGTCCCTCCACATGTCCATGTTGGCCTCTGACCCTACACGTTTACTTCAAGTAAACATGCCAGATGGCAGAGAAAAGTGGTAGGGCAAAGAACAACCCTCTGGGGGCCAGGAGTCATGAAATCCTTCTCCACAAAGCAAACTTGAAAGCAACAATTTCAACAAATGCCTTAGAGCAAGTTCACAGTTAGAATGAAATGTAGACACAGAAAAAAATAAGCAGAAGAATCCGCAATCCAACTCTCTCATTACAGATTTTGTTTTATGTACCACCAGCTACATTAGTAGCAAAAACAAATAAAAATATAAGCAATTATTAGGAAAGACAGACAGATGAACTGAGATTTTAAGCAGAGAGGTGGAGGCGGGTTTGCATTTGGAAATAAGCATTCAAATCTGGAGCTTGAATATTACAATGACCCATGCATCCCTTTCCTGCATACCTCTCCCTCCACAGGAGCACGGCCAGAACACAAAGGGCGAAGTCACTGCCATCATTACTGAGCCTGTTTCTCTCCTTTACACAGAGGAAAAAGTTGAAATCACAGGATCCTTCATATGTGGGGCCATTGCTTACTACCAGTGATTATGTAACAGTGATAGGTGTTGTGGAAAAGAATAATGTACAGAACAAGAGGAGTGAATTTCAAAGAGTAAGTGGTACCTCCAATTAGCCTGGCTGACACAGCAGGGAAAAGTAGAAATGTTTATGGTGCAGGTTGCAGCTCTAGCTAGCTGGCCTGGCACAAGATACTGCTTCTACTGGTAGACAGAACTTTCCTTACAGCCCTCGGCTGTCATCCTAGGAACTTTGGTTTTGTTGTGGTTTGGTGGACTATTTGGAAATTTGTTCAGTTTATTTAGTCTTTCAACTTTATCCTGAAGGAGATGTTGATTCATCTCTGCAGCTCACCTCTTATTTACAGCCTTACGATCAAATCCTGTGCATTTATTCTCATTTGGATGATCAGTCCTGGATTCAGGCTGAGAGATGGTAGTGTTTATTCCAGGTCCAGACAGTGATTTGGTTGCCTAGATATAGAATTAGGTGCCTAAAAATAGGTTGCTCAGTAGTATCCTTCTTTTCAGAAATGTTACAGATGGACTGACCCATGCAGAAAAGCTGACACACCTCATAGCTTGAAAGCAGCTTTTAAAACTAGTTCTCTGAAGAAGTATTTTTCCTTGTCAGCCTGAGAGATTTTGGTTGTAAGGTAAGTAGCCATTGACTTTTCTTTTACTTCTCAGGCAGAGAAGGAGAAATGTGCGGAACAGAATCGCCTTCCCAGGGCCAAACCGCAAGCCAAATTGCAGCTTGGCTGCCCTCCTGCCAAATGCCTTTACTGTGTCCTGAAATACCCTGGGAAGGAAGTAGAAGCTCAACAAGGATTCAGACTGCTCCCTACATAGCTAGCCACAGTTTACTCATTCTGGTTCACGCACAGTACATCTTAGGCCTTCCTGCTGCCATCTTTTTTCCTGACTGATGTTTTGTTCTGTAATTTTAACTGTCTCACTTCTTCTGGCAATCTGCATTTCAAAGAGATAGCTATGAATATGACAAGAGCAGGGGACCTTGTCTGCATCTAATCTACCAAGCTGTAGTTCAGCTGTTTTCTCTGAAACAATGTCATTAAGCACTCCTGAGTATCTGGTTTGCAAACATATTGTTTCAAAAAATAACTTCACCTGCAAAATCCATAAAGGAAGAAAAAGAACATTTTCAGTAATGTCTTTAAACTTTCCAATATGCATTGAAGACATTTCATACTTCAGAAGGATAATAATTAACTTTTTTAGTACCACCCCCGTCTTCCCAGGATAGAATTAACTGCTGATATTTCTTAAAATTTGGAACGGAAATCTTTTAATTATAAGAGAGGCTAGATATGGAGATACTGTCACACTCCTGTAGTTAAAAGGAAGTGTTCCCCCTTCCTTACTTTGATTTTTAAGCAAAATCTAGAGGTAGTAATTGTTATTTCATAGGCTTAGATTAGCCTAAGAAATTGCTATTGATACTTTAATTTCATTATTGTGGTTAACTACGTAGTTTTGCCTATGTACTACACATGATTGTGCAAAATATCTGTAATTATTTGTTGTAATAATTTGTGCTATGTTTAAACACAAGTATCAAATAAAGCAGGACAGCTGTTTAGCTGAATCAGCTCTATAAGACCCCTGGAGCATTCTGAAGCACAAAGACAAAGAGGGCACACACAGGTGTCGGTCTTATTGTTCCATCTTCTGCCACTATGTCTTCCATTACAGTTGTCATGAGGGATGTAAAAGAAACAATGGACCAAACTCTTGCCAAGAGGACTTGGACTCTGCAAGTCATTTCAAACCTCTGAGATGACACGACAATGATGTCTGTAAGGAGCCAACAAGACAGGAGATAAGTTGGCACTTTCCTGGAATATCTGAGTTAAAAACATGGAAGTGCATTTAAAATGGTGGCCTTACCTCTTCCCCACTTTCTAGACACCCTGGCCCCTAAGCTGCAGCCAGCCTCTTTTCTCAACTGATCACACAATGCAGCCTTCCTGCTTCTGAGCCATTAGTATGCACTAGAGGTATGTGTTTGAATTTTCCTCACAGGAAATTTAAAGTTTAGCCTTTTTGAAAAGGAAAGCAGAGATTCTCATGGACTTACACAATGGCTTGGGATGGATATTAAAAAAAAATCAGTTATCATATGACCTGAAATAGAACTTGACATTACCAGTACTCATGGGCCCCAAACCTTGTTTGAAAATGAGAGCAGCTAACAGTGTGCCCCACTTGTGTTAGTGGAATGCCGTAAGAGGAGCATAAGAGCCATGTCACAGCCCTGACTACAGGGTGAGGGTCAGGACTTGTCAGCCCTTCAAAATAAATTAGCAGTACCCTTTCTGGAGGCAGAAAGTCATGAAATTTACTGCAGTCAAGCAACAGTGACCATCCCTCTGGCTTGGGAGAGTTGGAGAGAATGTGGAGAAATGAACGGCAACTTACAATAAAGATGTTAAGACAAAGATGTTTCAGGACAAGTGTTTTACTGTGAAGAACGCAAGTTTATGTCCTGTTGCCAGTTTGCATCTACTCCTTCTCAAACAGACTTTTTAATGCTGGACTTGTTTATCTTCTTACTGTAAGCAAATGAAAAGGTGCTCCACTCTGCAACATATTGTTTTATCGGATATGAAGCTTCCTATTTAGCCTTCACTGAACAATGTTTCTGGTTACTTGGCCACCAGCCAAATGCTATAATTAAGGATTTATTTCTCCCTTAGCTACAACAGGGCTAAGCATCGGTGTATAGAGCACTCCAGTGCTGTATTTCCTCTTAAAATGTAGGTTGTTTGCTGCTGAGTTTCCTTTAGCTCTTAGCTTTTACAGAGACAGGGGAAGCTGAACTGGATTAGAGGCTGGCCAATGTTTCTGAGCAGCTTTGACGGGGTTCTTGAGAGGTGCAAGTTGGGCTAAGATGACTGAAGTACTTGGGCTCTCTGCACAGGAGGTGTCTTCACTGGGGTTGGTCTGCTGCAGGAAAAGCTGTATCTCTCCTTATGCATTTGCAGGGCATTTCTGGTAGCAGAGCAATGTGTTGGCCTGTACACAGAGATGTACCTAGCAGAGATGATAAGGAATCAGTTCCCCAGCCAAGAACTCCAGAACCATTGAGATGAACTTATTCAGTGGAGCAGGATCTCTGCGTGTTACTTTGCAATGAGAGGCTGTGAGGTGCGGGAGTAGGTTGATCTGAACAATGCTGAGGTGATAGAGCGTGTATGAGTGGCTGAGTTTGAGAGGAGGACAGAGGATGTCATGTCTGATTGATTGGGAGGATCAAGAATGTGCTTTTCCTCAAACACTTAAATTTGCTATCCCTGCATTGGTGTTGTTCTTCCTGGGCCAGAAATTATCATCCTCCTAGGAAAAGTGAATCTCATAATATATGAACCCAAATACAGTTAGCAGTAAAAATCTTGATAAAAATAGAACCATCACAGGCTTTTTACAATAATGCAGAAAACACAAATTAAGCTAAAATGAGGGGCTTGGAAACTCGAACCTTTCCTTGTGGGAAAGGTGCACAAAATATTCAGCCTTCTAATCCTTATATCTAAAATTACTGATGCAATTCTTACAATAAAATTAATAATTGATACACCATAATAGTTTTGTATCTTAAAACATTTGGTTGAGATTGACGCAAATGGTTGTGACTAGGGAACACTCAATGCTGCTAGTGCCCAGCAGTTGTTAACTAAATAGAAACATTACTCCTGGGCATCCCAGCACTTCTAAGCATCCAAATATCACAAATAAATCAGTTTCCTACTGTACACTGAGCTATATTTGGAACAAGTTTATTTGCAGAAATTGTAGTTTTAGCTGCCTGTGCATTTATGAAAAATGAATAGAAGCTTCACTGCTCAACACACATGTTAATGGCAAAAAGTTTCTCAGCAATAAAGCTGGTCAAACGATATCCACAAATTAACCTATCTGAAGTTTTTTCTCCTATCAGTATTTGAGTAATTTCTCATTCTTAAAACCTGCAAAGCAAAGCAATATTTTAAATAATGGCATCCCATGGTCCTTCCAATAATCTGTAAACTGCAGTATAGGTCCTGTAGAACTGGAAGCTGCTGAACAGCCTGCTTATATTTTAAGCAGTAGGTTTTGGGCCAATGTCTTGGGCCTTTGACCTTCAAAGGCTCCATTTTGATATATGGGTGTTCAGCACTTGCAAGGTTGTGACACTTCCCTGAAAGTGTTTAATCATCATCTATTATATGTTTAGAAGTTCCTGTTTTTTCCCTTGGGCTTTATATATAACAATACCACAGAAAGGATGAGCACAGCTAATGTAAAATGTAATGTGTAATGTAAAATGTAATGTGTAAAATGTAATTTTACTTCTTTGTTCCTGTTACCCTCTCTTCAACTCAGGGAGGGAAGAGATGTGCACTGCCGAGCTATACATGTTGCTGTCAGCAAGAATGAATTGCATACTGTACCTGCTTTGAGTACATATAGAATCTCAGAATGGTAGGGATTGGAAGGGACTTCTGGAGTTTATCCAGTCTAATGCTCCTGCTAAAGCAGATTCAGTAAGGAAACTTTTCCTAATGTTGAGATGGAACTTCCCGTGCTCCACTTTGTGCCCGTTGCCCCTTGTCCTGTCACTGGTCACTGATGAGAAACACCTGGCCCCATTCTCTTGACACCCGTCCTTTAGATATTTATAAGCATTGAAAAGATCTCTCACTCTTCTCCAAGCTAAACAGATCCAGGTTTCTCAGCCTTTCCTCATAAGAGAGACGTTCCAGTCCTCTCATCAATTTGTGGCTGTCTGCTGGACTCTCTCCAGTAGTTCCTTGTCTTTCTTGAGCTGCAGTGCCCAGGACTGGGCTTGTTACTCCAGGTGGGCTGTCACAAGGCAGAGTAGAGGTAGAGGATAATCTCCCTCCATTTGCTAGCCACATGCTTCTTAATGCACCCCAGGATACCATTTGCCTTCTTGGCCATAAGGGCACATTGCTGGCTCATGGTTAACTTGTCTACCAGGACTATCAGGTCTTTCTCCACAGAGCTGCTTTCTAGCAGGTCAGCCCTGTACTGGCGCATGGGGTTATTCCTCACTAGATGCAAGACTTTACACTTGTCTTTGTTGAACTTCATTAGGTTCCTCTCTGGCCAACTCTTCAGCCTGTCAAGATTTTATTCAATGGCAGCACAGCCTTCCTTTTACTTAAGATATATCTGCTGCTGATGCCTTCATGTGAACTTTGTCATAAAATCAGTAGAATAGTTCTGGAAAGGACTTGCTTTTCCTGAAAGACAGATCCAAGGCAGGATACTGCATCCCTGCTGATGTAGGTTGCAGATCCCCTAGACCATCTAGTTCTGTGCTTTAATATCTGTTATCGCTGAAAGTTTTTCCTGATGTCAAACGTTAGTCTTCCATTGCAATCAAAGTCCATTACTTCTTGTCTCCACAGCAGAAGAGAGCAGTTGTGTTTCCTTTCTTCTTCTTGCAGCTGTTTTCAGTGTATTTTCATTAAGAAATGCATACTTCTATTTTTGCTTCAATAAACCAAAAATTTCTGCTTTCTTCAGTATTTTCTCTTATCTCATGTTTTGTAGAACTGCCATTAGTTTTCTCTAGGTCATCTCTTTTTGATAAACACTTTCTTTTGTGCTCTGACTGAGACTCTGCCATTTCTGAGTAGATTGCTTTACATATCTTACTGTCAACTCTCCTGCTCTTCCTATATATCTTCCTTTGTTATTTGCATTTTTTTTAAAACAAAACTTTATTGTTGACCTGTTGTTCAATGTACAATTTACTGTTACTCCCCCATCTTCTTCAGCAGATCTGCTTAATCAGTTCTTCCCTACCTGACAGCTGCAGGATTGATTATTCTTGTCCAGGTATATAAACTTCAAGTTAGTCCTATTCCATCAGATCTGTTCTCCAATTTTTCAAGACCATTTTGACTTCTAATTCTGTTTTACTCAATGTGTGTGTAATCCTTCTAAGCTCTGTGAACTTAAACACATTTTTATTTAAAAAACCGAATAATACAAAACATACACCTGCAGAACATTCAATTCTTCCTTCAGATTTGGTAGTTCACCATCAATAACAACCTTCTTTGACTACTATCTCCAGTCTGCCTAAAAGTTTGTACTCGGTCCTATAGTATATTAACCATTATTTTTTCGCTTGTTCCTAGAAAGGTCTCATGTGAAGAGCTCATGTCAAGCTTTAGTGAAGTTAACAACTAACACCTATGCATTCTCCTCTGTGTAGGAGGAATGCTGCTCTACTGTTGAAGTAAATCAGTCTTATCTGAGAAAATTTATTTTCAGCAATTGTACACTGAATGTTATTCATATCTTTGTTTCCTTCTGCTTGCTTTTTCTGAAGTCAGGTTTATGTTGATTATTTCTTTCAAATATTATCCAGGACTGAAAGTAGGCCTGAAATTTCCTGGGATGCCTTTTCCTTTTACAGCAATTAATAATGGTAAACACCTTATCTGCCCTATTTCAACCCTTTCATATCATACTTGGCCTTCATGGTTTCTTAAAAAACTCTATATCACTAAACGTACTGAAAATGTTTTCTTCTTTGAGACAAGTAAATTTGTAAACATAATTTCCTTAAATGATGTTCAACCTATTTTTGGTGTATTCTGGTTTCTTTTCTGCTTTGCCACTCGTGTTGATGCTCATAGCAAACTTATCATAGCTGAACTATGCAATAAAACTAAGCTCAAAATGTCACTAGTAATGACTTTAATACAAGTAATAAGAGAAAACAACCAAGCAAAAAGGCAGTTATGCTAATCGGCTGGTAATGTTCTCCAAGTCTTCCAACTTGTTTATTTCTTCACTACAACCTCTCAGTGTATTTAGGTATTGGCTTAAGGAGTAGTGTGTCCTCTCGTTATGAAATGCATTCATTTCTCCTCAATTTTCTTGCAGTGATACTTTTTTATGTCACTAACCTTTTGGATGTGATTTAAAATTAGATAAGATATCTATTGTCTTTCATAAAACTAAAAGAAAATAATGTAGCTGTAAAGTTTATTACCAGGATATTTTTTGTGGGTAGTTAAATCTAAATGATAGGTTTGCCATGGTCTCTGAAAGCCCAAATCTTCCATTGTATCAAAACCAATGACAGCTCAGTTCTTTTAAGTTAAAAGTAAGAATTTTTAGGGACAGAATTTGTATGGAAATCACGAAGTATCCTATAAATGACCAAAGCATTTCTGATTGTTTTTCTAAAGCTAACAAATGCAACAGTGCATTTGTAAAAACATGTGCTCTTGGTCTCTAGATTCCTGTGAATAGATAACTTCATTTATTTTGGGGCTCCAAAGCAAAAGTAATATCAGCAACAATAGTTTTAACTTGGAATGACGTCTCTAAAGAGTGTAAAAAACAAGTGCAAAAGCTACAGAACATTTTATTATAACTGGAAAGTTTACATTTTCTTCTGATTTTTTATTGCTAGTGTCCTCTAATTTATTGACTTTCGGAACCAAAGCATAATCTATGAATGGTAGAGAGGCAGAATATTTTCATTTCAGTGCTTTCTGAGAGCTAATGCAAGACAATACTCTTTATGGCCTGCCTGGGAATAATTATGCTTGGTTAGCCAGAACTATTTCCTTAATCCATTCCTTGAAGGATTTTCTCTTCTCTGTTGTGGTCATGCTTTTTTATGTTTTATATAAAGCAATATATACTTTTCACAAGATAAATATAAAATGATACTATATTGGGTGTAAGAGGGCAACACGGTTGCCCTGTGTGAGAGAATGTATTAAATTCCTCCTTGGGTTGTGATGAAGGCTGTGTAAATGAATCTTTTTTTCTCCTCAGAAGCAATCATTTAGTGTAATAAACTATATCTGAAGGAGAATGTAAACCTCCACACAAACCTACAACCTTTCTCTCCTGCCTGTCAATTTCCAGTTTCTGCTGCCCACAGGGCAGCTCTCTTTGTCTCACTTATCTTGTGAGGGCAGAGGGCCTGCCAGAAAATCCACTTTTCAGACTGTGTATCAATAAGCTACAGGAAACCACCAACACTTTTCCACTGCAGAGATGTGGGGTGTCCCTTCTGGAAATTCCTTGTGTTACAGATAATTATGTGTGTAATTCTTACCTGACTGTGTTGTCTTTCCCTCCTGACCAAATGAAAGGAGGAATTATACCTAAATTGTATTTCTGTTACTAAAGAAAAAAGGTATTCTCAGCTGGTTACTGGTGTGAAGTGAAGTGAGGTGGCTTAACTGCAAAAGTGTGAAAAATACTGAGCAGGAGAAGCTTCTCCTTCAACAGCACCTAGGAAAAAAATAAAATCTTTCCATCTAGCCTGGTCAGTTCAAACTGTGAAGTGACTGATTCACCTACAATTTATTAAACCAAGGGAGACAATATTCTCCCACATTGTCTTATTGATACTCGAGGTCCTTACACTGATTAACAAGGCATGAGTCAGGTGTTTCTGTGTAGCTGGGACATTTACATCCCGAGGTTATTGTCCCATGTAAGGTTAGAGAGGCTTTATTATTCCACCGAAGATATATTTCCATTGAAATAACTTTAATTTTTCATTTCATACAAACTTTTGAAACTATATCTTTTCAGGAAATGAGCCTCCTATTTGTGTTTTTTTTTGTTTTGTTTGTTTGTTTTTTTCCCCCTCTTCCCCCCTCCCGCCATCCCTGAAAACTCAAACAGTGCTCAAAATTAAATTTGCTAGAGGATACCTGCCTGGAACACAAGACTCGGGATACATTTTTACAGTTAATTGACCCTTTGATAGCAGTGTTGCTGAGACTCCGGTGGTGGTTTGGAAAAACCCTGTCAATTTTCAGCTTGACCACTTTAGGAGGGCAGACGATAAACATTATTTTTATGCTTTGTGTAAGAGATGCACCTCCCACCCCAGATTTTGTTATGCATATTACAGGAACAGAGAGCTTAGTTTTAAGTCAGGACAAGAGGGAAAACTCATCTCAGTCTGTATTTTCAGAATGACATCAGTAAAATATCTTAACAATTACATAGAATTAATGTTTAGAATATTGTGAATTATGAGGTTCATTATGAGAACAACACCTGTTTGGGATTATTTAGTTGGGTTAATTTCATTCTAATGAAAGTTAATAAAAATAATATTTTTCAAGGTAGTCTGAGTCTTGCAATATCTTCTCTCTTCTTTTGCAGGCCTGTAATGCACAGTGCTATTGAATTACAACATTAACCTGTAAAGAAAGTTGCAAAAAATAAAGCTATGTAGTTTTACAGTATTAGTTTTGCTCGGTTAGGAAGAGCTTTTGTATTCTAAAGCAGATGTTTGAAATGGAACAAGGAGAACAGGCTGAATACACACAGAAAAAGAGGATTATAAATTGTGGTGAGTTTCAAATAGAAATAAAAAAATAGATGAGAGACAGAAAATATACTGTTCTTTATGCTTTTGTTTACAAATCATCTTAAACCATTGCTCTGTATGGTCTGCAGGGATTATCAAAGCAAGCACACAAGAAAAAAGTGAAGTGGCTGTCTCTCCATAGCTTTATGCAATGACTTTTGGCAATACTTCAAGATCAGGTGATGTCTTTTCTAGAATTGTTACAAGAAGCAAAACAAAGATTCAGATTTCAAATGGCAAACGTCCAGTCATCCCAAAGTCTGATTTTTAAATCGATTATTTATGCAAGATATTCTTGTAGCATTCACCCTCCTAGGTAAACAGATTAACCCACATCTGCGTACTGCACTGCTATGACACCTTTTTCTGTAGCATATGGTGTTATGAGCTACCATCATAGACAGAAGAGTGGGCCAGATGGACAAGTCTTGTACAAAATTGTAGTTCGTGTGGGGATATGCACAAACTTAAGAGGTGGTTTTTGGCATGACAAGTACTACTGCAAATATTCCTCTATAGAATCTTTATTATGTAAGTATAATAACTGTTTGCTCTTATGACATTGAGTGCACACACCTTTTCTTTTCCTCGCAATGACAAACTACAATTTCTTTCTACCTTTTTTCTTCCTGCCAGTTTTCATTCTGTGGCTCATTTATTGATGTTAGATGTCCAGACTACTGATTATATTGAACTTTATGTACATTTAAAAAAAAAAAATCTTCAGATTTATTTTCTCATCAACTGGTAGAAAATGCATAGTTGTCCATATAAGTAGAGCTTGTTATTAAAAATCAGAAAAGTTCTTATGCCTAAAATTAAAGCCTTTGAAAAAGCTCTATAATGTGTTTTTTTTAATTACCAGAGATTGGTTAATATTAGTACTTGCTTCTTGTACCTAGACGTAAAATATCAGCATTTTTTCACTAGTTTTGCTGACTTTCCATGAAAAACAACGCAATAGTGATCTTGACCATCTATCCATTTCAGTAACTATACATCAGTAGGCATAAAATATTGTGTATGTGTCCATATGGACAGATGCATGTTTTTCAGTTTGTATGTCTATCTGTATAGATAGATACAGATAGATATGAAATCTATAAATTTTTTGTGTTGTTGATGACTGCTGCTACCTTAAAGTGTTCCAATTTTCCAGGGAGATTTTCAGAGCGGTCAATAGTCTCTGAATAGTGACTTCCCAGAATAAAGTTAAATTAGATAATGAATCCATGTTTTAAACTTGGGAATTTTAGAAACGCATATTCAAAAAAAGATATATACAATCATTTAGTTTAGTTTCTTCTGTGTATACATAAAGTTATCCCATTTCTGAAAAGAGTGCAGTTCTATTTTATTTTTCTCCAGGTCCTCTTATCTAATTTATACAACTTCAGTGATGTCAGTTGGAGGCAGTCTCTGTATTGTGTTGCATCAAACCTTGCTTTCAAAAAAAGGCTACCTACTGCAGATTCTGAGTTAAAAATAACAATTATAGCACAACATACAGGAGACTCTTTGCTCAGTGCTGCAGGCTTACATATAGCTCTACTAAGAACTCATCTCAACTAAGATCCCACAGACTAGAAGTCATCAGAGGCTGTGCTATAAACCCAAGCCTAGCATGTGAGTCACCTTTTGCACGGTGCCACAGTTATTTGTGTTGCAGCTGCTCTGATTCCCACTGTAGATCCCTCCTCTTTTTTTTTTAATAAGTTATGTTACCACAAGAAAAGCTGTCAGTCAGCAGTGTATTTAAGAGGGAAAACAACAAGCAGAGAGCATGCTTTTAACTCTCCAGTCTTTTTCTTTAAAACTCCAAGCACAGTCAAATGTGTCAATAAAATCTAGCTGACATACTGCAAATAGTTCTTATATTTTTTTTACTGCAGCAGTCAAAATAGTGTCAATACTGGGGTGAGCTGACATCAAAATATATTTGAAAGCCTCATGAATATCAATCTTTTCAGACAGGGGCTCTCTTTAAAAAGCATTTTCTATCAAAGACTCAATTTGAATTCTTCTATTTGCTTTGAATTCTACAGAAGATATCTTTGAAGAACACGACCTGCTTTACATCATTCAAACACATAGTACAGGAGAAAATTTTTCTTTTCATATGACCTTGTGGGAGATGTTGTCCATCTCCAGTATATATGTCCTGGTACTGATACAGTAGATGACACATAAATGGAGTGACATCATTCACAACTTATGAGTAAATACTTCCTAGGTTCTCAAAAAATTGTTCTGCAGAAAATGAAAACAGAAACTAATTTATAATTGGAACTTTCAGGCATCCTTACTCTTCTGAATTCACATTTTTTTTTTTCCTGAATGTGTTATTCCTGCATCTTACTTCTTTACATTACATTAAATATTTACTTGCTGTTTATTGGTACTTTGTATGATTTAAATGATTGATTTGTTTCTAAACAAGTGAAATTATGTTACTGTTCAGAAGAATATCTGTTATGTCTTGCTCTTTCAGTGACTTTCATTCAAGGACACTTCATAGCACTACCTTGAAGACATTAGCCTAATATACTTATATATGATATTTCTACAATAATTTTTCAGGTAGGTAAATTGGGAGGTGAGGAGGGCAAGGACAGCAACAAGTATGGATATCAGAAGTATCTCGAGTACTGTTTCTAGCCATGAGATTCAGCCACATCTACGGTTTTCTCTGAAGACCAAACGTCTTGTCACACCTATGACCTGAAAATAGCATCAATTGCAGAGTTCCTGTGAGCTTCTGGTATAATTTCTAACTAATTAAACAATACATATCCTAAAAAAAAGAAAACATTTACAGCATCTTTGGTGTCGATAACAATTCTGAATTTATAACTTCACAAAAAGGCTGGTGGTGTTATTTGATGTAGTCTTAACTGTATGTAGTTGTGATATGCGGGTGGAAGTATCCAGTAAAGAAGAATGAGGGAGATGGTTATTTTACTATTAATTAAGATTTTTCTGTATATAATGTTGTATATTTGAGGTATGATAAACAGTTTAGCTGAACATGTGAGATAAGTTAATCCCTCTACCTTGATCTTTGGTATACAAAACATGCGCTTCCATTAGAGAGTGCAATAAATACCAGGTCCTTTGGGTACTAGCTGTTTGCATTAATGTTTTCCATGCTGTATCTTAAGTCATAGATTTTCTGTCAGCAGGTCTTTATACTTGTGATTTGTAATAGATTGAGCTGGAAGCAGAACACAGTGCTCGGTGCTGTTTATGCTGACATTCTGAGTATTTTTAAACAACACATGTATGGTAAAAATACACTTTTTTTCCCCTCCAATTACAGTTCTGTATGGAAACTTAGAAGGAATTACTCACTGCATTGTGTAGGGAGTTAGTTATGATAGCATCAAGAGAAAAATGAACACTTATCAATATGGCTAGAGGGACTACAAGAAGGAAAGGGGTGTATGTGAGATTAATTGACCTATTCACTATAAATAAATATGATAGCATAAATTTTCTGTCATCTAGCTTAGATGTCAGATCTTTTGGAAGAGGAGGGAGAGGCAGAGCATAAAGCAGAAAGGCCTTTGTATTTCTATGAAAATAGGAATATCAGAGTAACTGTTTCCATGACCACTGCCTACTTCGCTACATGTATTCTACTAGAAGTCTTGTGTGAGAATAGTAAATTTGTTGGGATTCACTGGGCTTCGTTTTATGCCTCTATGAAGACTAATTTAATCTGCTGTTTTCTTAGCAGTTGCTTGATTTTTGCCAGCTTTTGTGGGCATATACCATTGCCTTTCCATTTAGTCAACAGAAGGTATAAGATGCCTTATATCTACATACCATATGTCTACACAACAATTACAGATCAATGTGTTTCTTCTAGGTAAATGTCACTTTAAAAATGCATGAAATAACAATAATAAACTTCCCTCAAACCCTAAACTCTTAGAGCTATTATAATTATTTATTACTTTTTAATATACATAGAAATGTCTGAGATTTGAACTCAGTTTTACATATGTGCTTTCTAGACCATTAACACTTGATTTTGTTTTAATAGCTAATTTTAATTGATTTTATTCTCTTATTTTACTTGTGTAGTTAAATCTACTCAATTTTCTCTTGTCAGAAAAAAACCAAAGCTTTACTTTTATTGTAACTACAAAACTCTGACGTTTGGGGAAACCATATTGTCCTCAGTAAAGTCAACAGTCTTCCAAGCAAGTAAGCTAATCAATTGCAGAATAAAACTTCACAATAACAAATTTGTCCCTCAGCATTTCTGTCTTGCAGAATGACTAACAGAGAAGCAGGACTTCAGGCTTCTACCTACAAAGTATTTAAGTATGTACATATATCAAATCTTATGAATACTTCTATTGAGTTCAGTGGGGCTGTTCGCATGCTTCATGTTGTGTGCCTAATTAAGTGCACTGGGAAACTGAATCCTAGCCTGGACCAGGGTACATCTCCTGGTGTTGCTCTGAGTAAAACAGGGATTTATTCAGAAGTGGTCATACAGTGCTTTTGCTTTGTTTCTCTTTATAGCTAGTAAAATGCTGATTTAATTCTCCTTTGAAAAATAGTAATTTAATTTTTGAGGGAGTGACATTACAGGGACTCAAAACTCTGCATGGTTCTCCCTGTTTGTTTTGGTTATGTGTGTGAAATGAGCTTTTCTGGTTAACTGTTAAACAAACATTTTTTTCCGAATTAGCTGTTCTTCTCCCTCCTATTTGGCTCCTTTTGTTACTGTGTGAGCATGGCTCTATTTCAGGTATCAAATGCCAGATATTAAAATGAAAGCATTCTGTGCTTCCCAGATAGAATGGTTTTGATTAAGATATCTTTTAAGAGAGATGGTGAAGCTGACGTTACCTTTCTGGCCAGCAGAATGCTAACAGGCTTCTCAGTGCCTTTTCCAAAATTATCCCTGTGTAAACTGTGCTCTTAAGTCAAAGTTCCATGCTGGTATTTACTCATTCAAATCTGGGGCACTGTAATGCATGGACCATATTTACTCAAAATTAAATAATTCCAGAGATTATGAGAAATTTCTACAGAAGTTTTAATTCCTAGATAATTGCTAAATCTAAAAGGAAGTAAGAGCTACAATGGTAAAAGAGGCAAAGCACTTTAATATAGCGAAGGAGTTGTCTTTGGTGTTCTTTGTAGTCATTCACACTGTATGTGGAATATTTTTTTCTGTTTGGTTGATTTTTTTGCAGTTAAGACATAAGCAAACTTTTGTTGAACATTGGCTAACTGGGTACTTACTCAGCTCTACATCTCTTTTACCTACCTATAGAGTTTTGAAGATGACTGACTAAAAAGGAAAAAAATTCCCATAAAAAAGGCTCTTTATTTCTTCCTTTGAAAATCAAATTTTAAATAGTTCATATTGACAGATAAAAAATTGTCTAGTTCATTGAGCATACAACCTTTTCCTTGCAAACATGGTAGGATGTTCTATATTGCTGAAAAAGCCATAGCAGACACAAAAATTTCAAGAACTATACACAGAGAACTTCATTATAATTTGCAATTACTCTTTAGTTCTCATCCCTGTGCTCAGGAATGACGGATAATTCTTCAGTGAGACTACAATATTACCTTTCCAAAATCTCTTTCATGAGTGAATGTGAAATATATGAAGTCAGAAGCATTTGTGCTGGTAGAACATTATTCGCAGTATTAGGTCTTTCTAGACTGACTGTATCTAAAATGAATGAATTGGCCTCAGAGTCTTGCGCCCAAGATGTATTGATCATTCCATCCACTTAGGCATTAGGCAAAAGACCAGAAACTGAATGCAATGACCTTACAGACTGAACTTTATGACATTACTGACACAAAATATGATACTGTTGGCCATGGCGGTGTTGGAAAACAAGAATGGAAGAGAATTTAGCATTTCTAATCTCATTTTAGGATCAGTGGTATCAGGCTACATTAATTTGATATTTCTATAGCTGATGACTACATTCCAAGCTGTAGGCCTAAACAACAACAAAAAAAGAAGATCATTGTTCCTTCAAAACAATTGATTTTGCAACATGAAGTAGGGTGATTGTTTGACTTGAGCATATTGTAGAGCAGGAATGGTCAAGTAATTCCTTTCTAGCCTATGTCTTAAAATATGTCCACCAGAGATAGTACATTGAGAGTTCACAGTGCTTTTTTAGGAACACACTGATGTGTTTTAGTTATTTTGAAACTACACCAGTTATCAGCCCTTGTGTGGAAGGGAACTGCAGTCGTGTAAATGGATCAAAACTATGTTCAACAGGGACATTTCTTGTCTGCTGAATAGAAAGAATGTGTTTCAAAAATGTATGCCATGGTGTTCCTGTAGTGGGAGTGACAGCAAACATGCACACTGAAAGTTATTTTTAAAAATGACAGTGTTAGTTAAATAGGATGGTGATTCAACACTTAATCATTTAGTGCAATTTTCCCACTTACTTCACTAAGTACTTTATTTACTTTGAGCCAATTTAGCTTTGCCAAAAAGTTGGTTTTCTTAATTTGTGTCTCATTAGTTTTAACTCACTATAAACTGTCTTTAAATTCTCTTTAAACAGAACCAAATGTATTTTAAAAGATAAACATGGAATTGCTTATATTCTCCATATACAAACACAATGCAAATGAAAAGGGGAACAAACAGAACTAATTAATTTTTTAAAGCCAGAAGTATATTATCTGGGTTTTACCTAGTAAATGAGGGGGGGTGTCAGTCAATTTAACATTACTTTTTAGACATTATGTATGCATAAATAATGCTATGTATTGACTGAATATAGGTGCTGTCAGAGATTAAGGAAGGAAAAATATTTATTCCTTTTCTCACGGTGCTTCTTTCAGATGCTTGCCTCCCTTACAAAATGGCCCTTGTACTATGCAGTGGTGGCTAAGGCATGCAATAAGGTTACTTGACATCGTGAATAAATTCAGGGAAGCAGTCAACTGAGTAGACTGTAGCTATGGAGAATTTTTAGATAGGATCATCACAATTATCTTATTAAACTGGTAAAGAACACTCCATATGACAATAAATAATAAGATTTGGTTTTGAGGATGTTTGCCTTGTTGCTATTTCTAGTGTTGAATAATCTTTTCCTGTGATTTGAAAACTGATTCAACATGCCAGCATGGTGTAGTTAAGAAAAAAGTAGCACATTAGCATAGGACAGAACATGTGATCCGAGTTGCATGTTAAAAGCATCAGTAAAAATAATTTTAGAAAGTTTGGTCATCACTCCAAATCTTGTGCTTGTTTCACACCTATTAACTAAGCAAACTGGCACAGAAAGGAGTGGTACTTGATTTTTCTATTAAAAATGGCTTAAAAGCCTTTGTTTCCTTTTTATATCAAAGCCTAAGCAAAATGTGAGACGAACTAATCCTGTACCAGTGTTTTTTTTTAATCAGATTTCTTTGTTCATCATTCATTTTGAAGTTCTAAGAAATAACACCATCGATTCATATTTCTCTAAGAAACTTCTTGCATAATGCACACTTCATGGGTGCACAGCCCTACTTATACAGTGGGAATTAAGCTTAATACCTTATTCTATATCTTTATTCTTAAATTAGAGGGAATGATTTCAAGATCCTTATTCATTGGCTTGTCAGAAAGTTGGACAAAATAAAAATAATGTTGGCACTGAAATTATTACTTGCTGCTTTAGTTGTCTGATCATTTTCCAGCTACCCCACAACAGAAAGACTATCCTAAAAAAAAAATAACTGACACGTATACAGCAACATCGAAGCAAGGTAAAATAATAAAACCCAACAATGTTGATGCAAAACTTCTAAAACTTCTAATCCTAAACTCTCACCTATGGATTTTAATTTCTTTTTCTTTTCCAGTTTTTTTTTTTTTTAATCTAGAAATGTTAGTCTGTGAGGCAAGTGATTTCAGAAATCACATTTCATAAAAAAAATCTCTGTAGAGTTGTTCTACTTTCCCACTTTTGTTGCCTTCTACAGTGGAACAACAGCTGAATCAAATGGCAGAGGTCTTGGAGTCATTCCCCTGCCGCAGGTGAAGCATTTTACTAATGTTTATCAGTGGTTTCAGCCAGCCATTATTATTATACTAACCATGAAGATGTGGAAAGCAAGGCCCTCAGGAACTGTGTGATACAACAGCATGAGAGGTTTAGAATTTTTCCTGCTGGGCTGCCAGTTATCAGTATCTAATTGTCCATAAATAGTCATGAGGGAAAGTCAATGGTGGAAATAAACAGAGGCACTGGGACAAGCTGCAATTCCAGCTGTGTAAGTGTAGCTGGTAGTGCCAGCTCAATCACCTTCTCAGAAAGCTCCTATGGCCTTTGTTGGTGGATCGGTCATGTAAGAGAAAGAAAATACAGCCTTGGAAGACGTTTGCTATACCTTTAATTCTCCCTGTGGCATACACACGTGATGAAATACCAATTGTGAAAGAACCCTGATAGCAATACTGTTATTAGGAAAGTCCCTCTCCAGAGCTGTTAAAGGAAATCTTGGCATTCCTCTGCATTAGGGTTTTTACAGACCTCTGAAAAGACAGGAGAACTACTTTTAAATTGAGGTAGTCACAGTGTAACCTGGGTCTGCATATTTACGTGAGAATGTTCTAAGTGAGATATTATCTTCTGAAGCCTGGCTGGTCTTATACACAATCTGGCAGATGGAAGTCTCCAGGTAGCAAGGAGTACTTGTATTCCAGTACCATTTCTTCCAGGTACAAGCCAATTTCACCATCAGATGTTCATCTTTGAAATGTTGTGAGTCTGGGATCATGCACATGGGCCTATAGAATGAATAAGTGTATGGGAGATTAAGGATGTCCTGTGTTGATGACTTGCAGGTCTCCATCTCTAAAATTCGTAGCAGTTACTCCTTTGCACTGGTCACATAGGAACGATTACACTGTGTATAACATGTATGTTACAAAAAGGCTTTTTAAAACACATTATTTCAGGAGAGTTTAAAACTGGAAAATTAGTTTATATAGATATGTATGTGAGCACGTGTGTATATTTTTCTTTCCAGCTGTAGAATTGTATGTCTTTCTTATCAAATACAAGATAGGAATAATAAAACTTAAAAGGTCCTGAATGTCTGTAATAGATTTTTTTTACATAAAAAGGACCAATTAGGAGGTATATCAGAACTTTCCAGAGTTAGAAGTTACTGTGTGATTGCTATTAGAAAGCTGAAGATATGCCGCTTTTCCAGTGAAAAGAGGATATGGTTTTATCTCTCTAAATGAGATTTGACTGAAAAATGAGGACTTTTTTGTCAAAGAAAATTTGTCACAGACACAGAAATGAGCGTCATGCTCAGTGAATCTTGGTTGATTTGTTTCATTTTTCTGGATATAAGAAGTTAGAAGATCTTTTTTTTTTTTACTCTCCAGGTGATATAAAATTATGATGGCATGTATCTGAAGCCGTTCAGGGCTTTGGATCCTAAAGAAAGCCTCTGTAAATAGATTATTTGGCAGAGGCCAAGTAAGGCAGTGGAAAGTACATGATAAATTCATTTATTGTATGGCTTTGTAATTTATCACCTGATTGTGCAATTTATCACGTGGCTCTCAGCCCTACAAATGGATTGTAAGTGTTTGTATATATAATTCATTGGGAACAGTCTGCCTGCACAAGGTGGAATTCTTCAATGTGTATCTCCTCAGAGGTTTTCTTCCATTTCTAAAAGATTTCACTTCAATGTAGAGTTTTAATTATGGTGGCTGTTACCGAATATAAACTAAGTTAGTATTGAACCAGCAGACAGAAAAATCCTTATCACTAAACAATGAAACAAGTTGATTTTTTGACTTGTTCCATCTTGTATCTATGCTCGTATCTCAACTATTCACAGAATAGTTGTTTGACAGTTCCAATTGTTACACCCTTTTTCTGAGGATCAATGCTTTATCTTTTTGAAGATAGTCACAAATTACAAAGGAAGACATGAAACTGAACCTGACAGCTCCATAAATGCTGCAAAAAAAAGCACAAACTAAAATGTTGTACACAGAAATGTATTTCACTGTTTCTTCCATAATCCAATCATGCAAAGGTTAATGAAAAGTATGAGGCACGAGGCATGTTCAGGGACATGGTTTAGTGGAAGATAGAAATGGTTGGACTCGATGATCTTTTCCAACCTGGAGATTCTATGATTCTATGTTTCTTTGTAGGAAAATTCTCCATTGTTCTAGTTGATGGCAAGAGAAGAAACTCAGTTGTTACATGAAAAGAGAACAAACCAAGCACTGCCTGTGAATGAGTCTATGTACTATGGTGTCATCAAGTAGTCGCCTATGATGAAGCAATATTCAAAGTGGCGAAAGAGACTTAAGGGGTTAAAAACTTCTTCCAAAGATATTTTAAATGAAATAGAAATGGCTGAGAATCAAGAATAAATGTAAAATTCTTAGAACTCAAACAGGGTAATAAGTTCATAATCTAAACCAGTTAGGATTGTGTAGGAACTTGAGAATTCCTAGCATGAGACAGACTTATTATCCTGTGTCCTTTTGTATTTATATTGGCTACTTTTTCTAGTTACTTGCAAAAATGATAAAAGTTCTCCTAATGCATCTCAACAGTTATGCAATACAAAAATCTAAATTATCAGGCACTGAAATGTGTGGATTTAATAACCTTTGACAGATCCTATTTGAATTGTATCCCTGCTAATACTAAATTATCTTATTTCTAAAAATATGTAATTTCAATATTTTGTAAAAGAAAATGGCTAAGCTGTTGACCACATTAATATCTGAAGATCCTATGATGGTGCAACTATCATATTCATATGATGGTTAGACTGGTATGTTCATTATATTCATTCTCATGAGAACTACTATAGTGGTCTGCTACAGGGAAAATGGTTTTTAGATTTGCTTCAAAAATTCAGTGCCTAGACCCTTTTCAAATGGTCAGTTATGTCTATTTTTGATAGAAAACAACCATTAAAAATACTCTGAAGTGACTGAAGAGAGAGGGTGTGGATATTTCATAAATGCAATTTCACTACCTGGTGTTAGGGATAGGAGTGAAAAGAAAAGGGAGTTACTCATACTGAGCTGGCTTAATAGGATGTTTGAAGGCTCAGCTAACACGGTTAACCTGTACATTAAATGTGGTATTGTTAGCAAAATAAAATAAAATAAAATAAAATAAAATAAAGTATTTGAAATATCCAGCACATGCTTTTACTATGTAGAAATAAAAATAATTAGAAGTAGAATAAAGAAATATTTTCGTAAGGGCAATGTAAGAGACCAAGGCACTTGGAAATAGAAAATTTACTTAATGGTTCGTGTAACTGAAAATGCAAATATTCCATCAGTTTTTCAAAATAGTCAGAATAGCCCCTGAATTATATCCTAAGAGAAATGCCAACAATTCTATTTAATCAAGGGGTAGCACTTTACCTCTGTGGGTATCCCACCAAAATTTTTAACCTGTGAGCGATTCCAAGTGAGTGCTAGATATATTTTGGTATGTGCTAGATGTATAAAATTGCAGTAAATTGTTGGTTTATCTAGCCCTGATATATTTGAAAATAAGAGCTATGAAAAGAAGGTTTTAAAAATATCTGGTAATTAGATAAAATATATTTGTATAATAAGCCTTTTGTAAGTGATATACATATTGTTGTTTAAATAATTTGAATAAATAAATTAGTCACAGGTACACCAAATATCCAGATTAGGAATTAGTTCAGGCTGAAAGAAAATCCCAACCCAATCAGGAATTAGCCAGGCTAAAAAAAACATTTACTGAACACTGCCAAGAACTCAGAAAGTTAATGGAAAAGATTAGCTAAGTGTTTTGAAATTACTGAAGAACGTTAGTGTTTCACTTGAGTCTATAAAATTTTAGGAAGTGTAACTTCTTAAACATGAGCATTTTCTTTTTCTAGTTTTACACGTCTGAGAAAGGATGTCTGTAGCTCGCTTATTGCTCCTGAGGTTTTGATGAGATTTCCCTTCTTTACAAGGGTACACTTTGGTGCCTGCATGACTTTCAGCCCGTTTAATCAGAAGTAGCATCTCCTGATATTGACAGCCAGCTAGAGAAGGTCCTTGCAACCAGAAGGTCCTTGCAAATGTACCTGAGGTCTTGGCATATGTTGATAGAAGATGAGTTCCAAACTGATCCCTGAAGGTAGAAGGTCAGCTGCTAAGTCCAAGAGTGTGGAACAGCTCTTCAGGCCCTGGAAGCAGCTTTTGTTTTGTCAAACCTGGAGAAGATACTGAGTAAGAATAGTTGTTACATTATCTAGTACTGCTACTGCAAACCAACAAGGCATTCTCCACTCCTCTGCAATTCTTGGAACTTTTAACTTTAAATCAGATACCATATCACACTTGACTTCAATAATAAAAAGGGACCAGATGCAGGGCTGACGCAGTCTCTAGGCTCAGGCTTGTAGAAATGAAACTTGTGCAATTAAGACATAAGTTACTGATCCTTTTTCTTTTCCAAATGACTTAAGCAGGTCATTCACTGAGCCAGTGTTTCTTTATGAACCTCATGAAAGTGGAACACCTTGCTTTAAAGCTAATGCAGCTAAATAGAACCAGCTATAAGTGAGTATCTAATGTGCACCTGAGAACTGCTCCACACGCAGGGACTTTTCCTCTAAGTACATTGGATAGGGTATGTAAAAAACCTTTTGCCTTCATTAATTGGCTCTGTATGTGGCAATTTACAGTTTATGTGCAGGCAATTTTTCCTCATGAAAAAGCTGATTACGTTACAGCTCATTAACAAGAACACCTTTGTTACTGAAAGTTTCTTTTAAGCATAGCTAGGGCTCCCTGTGACCTACTTGTAATGCTTTTAGAGTTCTCAGATTTCTCATTTTTATTTAAATATCTACCTTACATATGATTGGCTGCAGGATAAGATAGGCTCAGAGTCTAATTTTAGATTGGAAGATGTAGGTTTTGTTCTGTGAGAAATAAATTCAAAAATAACTTTTTAGATCATAAGATGCTGGCAAGTTTACGGAAATAGTTCACATTTCCATTCTAGCAGTTGAGAAAGGGGAACAGCAATCCTGAACATTTATAACCATGTTCTGATTCTTTGTATTCAGTTGAATACATATTTTCTCTATTTCTGACCCCAAAGGAGTTCCTCCTCAGGAAATTTTTCCACTGCTTGTATTGCCAAAAGCAGTATCGCTTTCTGGAACATTCTGTAGAATTGAATGGGAATTAAAAATAAAAGTTGTGGAGAAATGTAATGGGATTTAAAAGCAATTTCTGTGGAATGCTAAATAATCTAGCAAAGAATTAATGCTTCTTTAATTTTTCACTAGCTACAAAACCCTGAAATAAGAATATAATTCTGTTTAATATTTCTGTTTAGATACACCAAAGTTGCTGAAAAATTCTGAAGACACAGCAGTATATAGTAATTTCTATTGGCTTTTGTATATCTCCCTTATGGAGAAATGGACTTCATTTCTTATTAACATGCATTATTTAGAGATTCCTAAAGAAATGCATCACCACGAGACTTTGGTTTTCTGGGGATTTCTAGATGAATGTTACCTATAGCTTCTATTCAGTGACTAGATAATGGTACTGCTATGTCTACAGACCCTTAATGTTCTAATGGTAGAATGAGAGGGGTAAGACATAGCAGACATGTTTCTGGCATATCTTTTTGTTTCTTATTGAGTTATTTTACATGCCAAAAATAAATTAGCACTTTGTGCGTGATCTTCTACATATCCTCAACTTCAACCACAGCAGCAAGGCATACTCAGACAATAATTCAGGGATATGTATTTAAATTAATTGTCTTGCTTTGAGGTATATTCTTCCTTCAGATTTCATTATTTCCATTTTCAGCTTTGTGCTTGCATGCAACTTGCTTAGTACTGAGTGTATGAATTACACATGAACCTGGAGACGTTCTTCAGTGTCATGGAAGCAGCAGTTCAAGTGAACACACCTACAGTTCTCAATAAAACCATGCTTGAATAAATTCCACACAGAGGTCTACGTTCAGAGGTCTGCATGATTTTCCTCTGATCAAGGCCATAAATCCTTAGATGGATCTCCTCAAAGCTGCACAAATCTCAGATTTATACAAGACTGTTATTCATGCTGTGCGATGTCTTTGCTTTTATTGGTTTTGCCTTAATACACAGTTAATCTGGGCCTTTTTCTACTATATTGCAAGTTCTTTGTTTCTCTTCCTTTGAATTTTATATATATTCTCTAAGGGTTGCTCTTTGCAGATCACCTTTCATGTTATCAAAACATGGGAAATTAACAGGTCTAAAAGAAAGCCATTTGGATTGGAATAATCTGTTTTGTATAAATAGATTGGTGTCAGTGGCTTTAAAGGGTTATCAGAATCCTCTGTATTTACTGTGGATTTTCCTGTGAAGATGGTCAGGTGATTAGGGAACATAAATTTCACTAAGACACCTGAATCCAATGAATTTGCCATTCAACTTATTTACAAGGTAAAGATTCTGTTGCAGTCTGCTTAGGATAGTGTCACATACAGCATTCGGCCAGTTTGCAATGGAGATATATTGTTACAATTAGACAGCAAGAAGTCTTTATACATAGATATGTAAAATTTTATCAAACTCTGTATTGCTCAAGGACTTGATCTCAGACCCTATGAAATTTCAAGGACTATATTCGGTACATGACAGTATTATTCCTTTTGACTGTATTTTTTTGTGTCAAAGGACTACACGTGAAAGAACCACACGAACACTGCAACAGCACTTTGCTTCACATTTGAACTACAGACAGTAATAAGTTAAATACCTTCTTCACTCGTGGTCTAATCACTAACTGTGGCATAGTACTGATTTCTTTCACAGAAACGCAAAGATGACCAGGAGGGTCAGGTGGTTCCCATGGGGGTGGCAGGGCAGGACCTGGCGGACAGGACCATTCTACTGCCCTTCCAGGAGGCAGTGCAAGTGGGGGAACAACAGGGTCAGCCCCAGCCCCAGGCATCAGGCACCTGTCTGGGGACAGGGAGGTCCTGGGCTGGGCTGAAATAGGGCATATCATCTGTGAAGTAGAAGTTTCCATGATCCCTAACTGACAGTAAGAGCAGGATATTACTAGCTTGAACACTGAAGGTGTGAATACTTAGTCTTTTGTTAAATACCTGCTTTTCCTAACATCACTGTCAGTGAATGACGCTATCCATATGGGAAACTTCTACTTACTGATTTTTGAAAAAAGCTCAAGTCTTATAACCCATTATACACAAGTGGCTTTCATAGCGCTATTTGTCAAGGACTAATATATTTAGAAATTTTGTTCTAATAAACAAAATAAATTGTAAGCATCATTATTTTATGAATCTTTGTTATGAAGCTAAGATTAAATCTATAATTGTACTCCTGAATTGGGGAAATATTACAAGAAAAAGTTCATATTTTCTATGTAATATTCCTAAATGACAAATGAACAGCCAAATCCCATCAAAGGCAATCAGTTTGTGGACGTGCTCAAATTCACTACCTGCAAGTGACTTACTGAATTGATGTCTTGGCTGTCAAACTGTTCAACAAAATATATAATTCTTGTCCATTTCAGGAATTCTGAAAACAGATTGGGTTTTTTTAGGTAATAGAGGTTTTAATGCTAATTCTTTTGAATGTTAAGAAATAAAATTAAATGGCTTGCTTAGTGAATAGATGCTGTTCACTATGAATGACAACATGTCCGTTTTTGGCGAAGAATACATCCTATCTGTGGTTCATGATAATTTTCTAAAGAACATAGTGCAGAAAAATCAGTGTGAAGTCCAACTGAAATGTTTAGAAAGATGTTTTCTTTTTCATGTAAAACTTGATTTCTGTAAGTCAAGCTTTCCATATCTTAAACAATGGCATTGAAAACTAAAATAATTTAATTTGTTTTATTTTCTTGTGCGCTTTACTAAGAGATGTTGTTTTGTTTGTTTGTTAGTTTTCCTTCTGCATGCTGGATTCCTCAGCTGCATTATGTCTCCCAAGCAACCCCATGGCTGGAAGATATCTCATTTCAATTGCCTTGTTTTACCACAAGCAAGATTATGCTTCATAACAGCACAATGGGCAGTAACAGAGACATCAGGAAATCCAGTTTAGAGAAGACCACAGGAGGAAATAACCCAAACTGCAATTCTTTCATGTCTCTAAATCTCATTACTGCTTCCATTAGTGTTCAATTTTTAGCTGGCAGCATGTCCATGGTCGCTTTAGTAAAAAATGACTTTTTAGAATTTTATCATGGAATTGTCGACAGAGAATAAATCTGCCTTCAGAGGCTGATGATTTTTCTTTATGTTTCATTTACAACTTAGCTGTGATTTGTTAGGCTCATGAATCAAGAAATCTATTTGTGGAGAAATATAGGATTGGATAGTTAAGCCTAACAAGGACCCACACCAGTGACAGAGACAGCTGCCCATACAGTCTGCCTACCCGAGTAACCTGACAGTTAAAGGCCAGAAAAGATGATGATACCCATGATTTTCACTGGTAGGAGTGGCCAAGGCAAGATAGTGTTAATATCTAGCTATGCGGATGTTCAAAACGCAAGTTTGCAGCAATCTGTGTTCTCAGATTCTTGATTCCAGCTACGCTTTGACATGTCCTTGAGTTCCCTGGATATGGCTCCATCCTGACAGAGGAAAATAAGCAGTTAAACTTACTTGTAGCTTAAGAAAAAATCTAAGTAAGAATCAGAGGGAGTGATATTATATGATGGAATAGAAAACTGTTGGAAGTAGATAACGAAGGCTTCGTGTTGTTTGAGAGGTCAAAGCTAGAGCAACATGCATAGTGATCTACAGTTTTTCAGTGTTTAGTATTTATGTTCAGGATAATCTCCAAGACAGTAAATGACTAGATGAGCGTTTCAAAAGCTATGGTAACAACCAGTGGAAAGAAACACCATTAAGTTAGAGGTAGGAACTTACATCTTAGTAAGTAAACTTACATCTTAGTTAGCAAAGACTAACAAGAAGGGCTTTTACAGGTACGTCAATCAAAAGAGGAAGGTCATAGAGAACGTACCCCTGCTGGTGGTTGGAAATGGTGATCACGTATCAACAGATGAGGAGAAGGCTGAGGTACTTAACAACTTCTTTTTGGCCTCAGTCTTCATTGATAACTGTTCTCCTCTCCTCTCCTGGGTCGTGGGAGGGCAAGATGGTGACCAGTAAACCCCCTTCCACAGGAGAGGAGGATCAGGTTTGTGACTATCTGAGGAACCTAAACATAACATGGATAAGTCCATGGGACCTGATGAGATACATCCCAGAGTCCTGAGGGAATTGGCAGATGTGGTTGCCAAGCCACTCTCCATGATATTTGAAAAGTCATGGCAATCAGGAGAAGGCCCTGGTGACCAGAAGAAGGGTAACATAGAAAAAACAACCCTGAGAACTACTGACCTGTCAGCCTCGCTTCTGTGCCTGGGAAGATCATGGAACAGATCCTCTTAGAAGACGTGCTAAAGGGAAGACGTAGACTGATTAATGGCAGCCAGCATGGCTTTACCACTGGCAAATCCTGTATGACCAACTTAGTGGCTTTCTATGATGCAGTAACCACAAGAGTGGACATGGGTAAACTGATGGATGTGATCTATCTAGACTTCTGTAAAGCCTTTGAAATGGTCCCCCACAACATCTTTCTGTCTAAATTAGAGAGATTTGATTTGATGGGTGGATGGTAAGGTGGATAAAAAACTAGTTGGATGGTCCTATTCAAAGTCCAGATGGAGATCCATGACAAGTGCTGTCCCTCAGGGGTCCATACTGGGACCGGTGCTGTTTAATACCTTTATCAATGATATAGACAGCGAGACTGAGTGCACCCTCAGCAAGTTTGCGAATGACACCAAGATGAGTGTCCCTATTTTCAGTACACGGTGGGAGATGATGTGATTGAGAGCAGCCCTGCAGAGAAGGACTTGGGGGTGCTGGTCAATAGAAGCTTGACATGAGCCAGCAATGTGCACTCGCAGCCCAGAAGGCCAAACGCATCCTGGACTGCATCAAAAGAAGTGTTGCCAGCAGGTCAAGGGAAATTATTCTGTCCCTCTATTCCTTTCCTGTGAGACCTCATCTGGAATACTGTGTCCAGTTCTGGAATCCTCAGTGTGAGAAGGATATGGAGCTGTTGGAACAGGTCCAGAGGAGGGCTACAAAGATGATTGGAGGGCTGGAGCGCCTTCCCAACAAGGACAGGCTGAGAGAGTTGGGCCTGTTCAGCTTGGAGTAGAGAAGGCTCAGGGGAGATCTTATAGCAACTTTCCAGTACCTGAAGGGAGCATACAGGGAAGCTGGAAAGGGGCTATTCATAAAGGCTTGTGGGGATAGGACCAGCGGGAACGGGTATAAACTGGAGAGGGGCAGATTTAGACTGGACATTAGGAAGAATTTCTTCGCTATGAGAGTGGTGAGACACTGGAACAGGTTATCCAGGGAGGTTGTGGCTGCCCCATCCCTGGAGCTGTTCAAGGCCAAGTTGAATGGGGCCTTGGGCAGCCTGATCTAGTGGGATGTCCCTGCACATGGCAGGGGGGTTGGAACTAGATGATCATTAAGGTCGCTTCCAACACTAACTATTCGATGATTCTATGATTCTGTGATTGATTCTGTGATTGGAGAGGACCACCAGTACGCCACAACAGGGCAAGTGAGGGCTAGTACAAGTGGGGACAGTAAGGATGAAACTGGGTCTGTGGAATTAGTTATTCCAAGGACCAGTCAATCGAGAATAAACTCTCTTCCCTTTATGAGGGCTGAAGGTTCATCAGCCCAGCTGAAGTGCATTTACACCAATGCACGCAGCATGGGCAATAAGAAGGATGAGCTGGAAGCTGTTGTAGGGCAAGCTGACTACGATGTCATTGCCATCACAGAAACGTGGTGGGATGACTCACGTAACTGGACTACAGCTATGTTGGGATATAAACTCTTCAGGCGGGACAGGAAGGGTAGGAAAGGAGGCGGGGTAGCCCTCTATGTCAAAGAGTGCTTTGATACTCTTGAACTGGATTACGGTGAGGACGGGATCGAGTGCCTATGGGTTAAAATCAGAGGAGCCCACAAGAAAGGGGACTTTGTGATAGGAGTCTGTTACAGACCACCCAGCCAAGAAGAAGCTGCTGATGAGCTCTTCTATAAACAGCTGGGGATAGTCTCTAAATCTCTGCCTCTTGTCCTTGTGGGAGACTTTAACTTTCCGGATGTCTGCTGGGAGTACAATACAGCAGAAAGGAAACGGTCTAGGAGGTTCCTGGAGTGCATTGAAGACAACTTCCTTGCACAACTGGTTAGCGAACCAACAAGGGAAGGTGCCTTCCTAGACCTGCTGTTTGTGAATAGCGAAGGTCTTGTTGGGGATTTGACGGTTGGAGGACGCCTGGGATTAAGCGATCATGAGATGATAGGGTTTTCAGTTCTAGGTGGGATTAAGAAGGGGGTTAGCAAAACAGTCACATTAAACTTCCAGAGGGCAGACTTTGGCCTGTTCAGAAGGTTGATTAGCAAAGTCCTGTGGGAAACAGTCCTTCAGGGCAAGGGAGCCCACGAGGGTTGGGCGCTCTTGAAAAATGAAATCCTAGCAGCTCAAGAGCAGGCCATCCCTGTGTTCCGGAAAAGGAGCCGGCGGGGGGAAAAGGCAGCTTGGTGGAGCAGGGAGATCTCAAGATGCGTCAATAATAAGAAGAAGCTCTATGTGCTTTGGAGGAAAGGACAGGCATCTTGGGTGGACTACAGGGACGAAGTGAGATCGTGCAGGGAAAAAATCAGGAGGGCCAAGGCCCAACTAGAATTAAAACTCGCTAAGTCTGTGAAAGACAACAAAAAGTCTTTCTACAAGTACATTAACAGGAAAAGGAGGACGAGGGAGAATATCCAGTCTCTATTGGATGCAGAAGGAATAACAGTGATAGGGCATAAGGACAAGGCTGAGGTACTTAATGCCTTCTTCGCCTCAGTCTTTAATAGCAAAGAAAGTTGTTCCTTCTGTTTACAAATCCAAGAGTTAGAGGGGCAGATTGAGGCTCCCATGATCCAAGAGGAGGCGGTTAGAGACTTGCTTGCCCAGCTAGACGCCCACAAGTCTATGGGGCTGGATGAGATCCACCCAAGAGTATTGAAGGAGCTGGCGGATGTCCTTTCCAAACCCCTATCCATCATCTTCCAGAGGTCCTGGCTGACTGGGGAAGTTCCACTAGACTGGAGGCTGGCTGATGTTGTGCCCATCTACAAGAAGGGTTGCAGAGAGGATCCGGGGAACTACAGGCCTGTCAGTCTCACCTCAGTGCCAGGGAAAGTCATGGAACAGGTAATCTTGAGTGCTATCATGAAGCACACGCAAGAGAACCGGGTGATCAGGCCCAGTCAACATGGGTTTACAAAAGGCAGGTCTTGCCAAACTAACCTGATCACCTTCTATGACAAAATCACTCGACTACTGGATGGGGGAAAGGCTGTGGATGTAGTCTTCTTGGACTTCAGTAAAGCCTTTGACACAGTTTCTCACATCATTCTGCTGCAGAAACTGTCAGCCTCTGGCCTGGACAGGCGTACACTCTCCTGGGTTGAAAACTGGTTGGATGGCCGGGCCCAGAGAGTGGTGGTCAATGGAGTTAACTCCAGCTGGAGGCCAGTTACAAGTGGAGTTCCTCAGGGCTCAGTACTGGGTCCAGCTCTGTTCAATGTCTTTGTCAATGACCTGGATGAAGGCATCGAGTGCACCCTTAGCAAGTTTGCAGATGACACTAAGCTGGGAGGAAGTGTGGATCTGCTGGAGGGTAGGGAGGCTCTGCTAAGGGATCTGAACAGGCTGGACTGCTGGGCCGAGACCAATGGGATGAGGTTTAACAAGGCCAAATGCCGGGTCCTGCACTTGGGGCACAACAACCCTATGCAGCGCTACAGACTGGGGGAAGAATGGCTGGAGAGCTGCACAGAAGAGAAGGACCTGGGGGTGCTGGTTGACAGCCGACTGAACGTGAGCCAGCAGTGTGCCCAGGTGGCCAAGAAGGCCAACGGCATCTTGGCTTGTACCAGAAATGAGGTCACCAGCAGGTCCAGGGAGGTTATTCTCCCTCTGTACTCAGCACCGGTGAGACCGCACCTTGAATACTGTGTTCAGTTCTGGACCCCTCACCACAAGAAGGATGTTGAGGCTCTGGAGCGTGTCCAGAGAAGAGCAACAAAGCTGGTGAGGGCGCTGGAGAACAAGTCTTATGAGGAGCGGCTGAGAGAGCTGGGGTTGTTTAGCCTGGAGAAGAGGAGGCTGAGGGGAGACCTTATTACTCTCTACAACTACCTGAAAGGAGGTTGTGGAGAGGAGGGAGCTGGCCTCTTCTCCCAAGTGACAGGGGACAGGACAAGAGGGAATGGCCTGAAGCTCCGTCAGGGGAGGTTCAGGTTGGATATCAGAAAAAAATTCTTCACAGTAAGAGTCATTGGGTACTGGAACAGGCTGCCCAGGGAGGTGGTCGAGTCGCCTTCCCTGGAGGTGTTTAAGGAACGGGTGGATGAAGTGCTTAGGGACATGGTTTAGGGAGTGTTAGGAATGGTTGGACTCGATGATCCAATGGGTCCTTTCCAACCTTGTGATTCTGTGTGATTCTATGATTCTATAATCTTTTGGACAGTCTATAGTTGAAGGAGGGACAGTGGAAAGTCAAGCTCTCGCTGCATATGAATGAAATAACTGTGTAACACATACATATTGTGTATATAGGATCATGTGTATTGGTTCAACAGAATTTGATGCTTTCTTTTATCTTACTGCAGTTTCTAAAGGCTGATCAGCATTCACATTAAACTGTTGATAACATAGTTTGACTCACAATTGCTATCAGTGCTGAGATCATGGAAACAGAACAACCTCTCTCCCCCAGCAACAAACAAACAAAGAAAACCCAAAAAGCCCAACAAAATTTTTGAGTTTTACAAGCTGATAGCAGGAGAATGTAAAGGAAAGAAAATCCTTCATAAGGGAATTCACAAAGGCAAGTTATATCTGGAAACCAGTAAATACGCAAAAACTATGATGTTATTTGTTGCAGCCTCTTTGTAGATTAGAAATGCACTTTAAGGTAATTCAGCCATTACCAACTATGTTTAATTACTCCTTTGATAATAGATTTCTTCCTGGTACATTAAATGATGATATTATACAATGCAAAGCCGTTATTGGCCTAACTTCATTGATATAAAAAGATGGTGTCAGTAAGTTAGTCTTTTCCCACTCCTTGCCATTTAACACAGTGTTAACGACAACCTGTTCTCTGACAGGTTTATGTGGTGTTTTTATTCACATTGATGAATCTATTATTGTAGTTCCACTCACTGAATTTTACATGGCCAGATTTGTGCAAAATAGCAGCATGGATTTTAAATATTTTGAATCAAACAAATGAAAAAATATTCTGTACAAGTATGCAAGTTGAGTGTGCTTTTTCTTACAGTTAGAATATATTCACACAAGACATGATATTGATATTAATATTATTAGCAGAAGGTATTTCATAAGGGTATATTTTGTGGCAGTTTCTGAATGATATAAGCCATGTTGCCTGGAACACATTTTACATCGGCTTACTGTGTTGTTGCATAAATCTTGGTTTTTAACTCTGTTAGAAAAATGAAAGTATAAACCTTCTTACACTCTGAGAACTTTTCTTAGCAATATTTGCTAAAAGAAGATGTGGCCATCTATATTCATGTATATTATCAAGAAGATTGTACCTTTATCTCATTCTTAGTTTCCTGCAGAAGAAAGAAGCTAATTAAAGACACCCTTATTAGTGGTGATGTCCATATAATGACTCCATAGTTTTTAGCTCAAAAATCCTTTTTGTGTATTTATTGCTGAGGTTTGGACCATGCAAACACAAACAAAATCACAGCTCCAAATCTCATTAATGAAATTAGGATTAATGACCAAAGATGATAAGATTTCCTCATGCTCATGATATAATGCTGTTTATAGCTTGGTCTAAGGCCAGCCTAGACCTACCATTGGCTTTTTCTGTCTTTGTAATGAGGAAGTCAGAGTTTAAAAAAAGGCAGGAGGTACAACTAATTCTCTTACAGAACAGGTTTTGCATGCACTTTTAGGCAATTCAGTAACTTATTTTGAAAGTGGGAATCTTAGACCTTTTATGTTCAACTGAAAGACGACTGTTTTCAAATATTGTAAACATGGACTAGTTTCTCTTTAGAAAAATATGGAGAGCAACATATTCCTATAACTCTACATATCACTGTAGAATTGCATGAAGGTCCCAGTTCTGGTTCGAAATAGCACGATCATCCCATGCAACATTTTTGTCTTTATGGATTTCTTATTTTGAGCAAATGTTCAGGTGCATGTTGTGAACAACTTGTAGTTACTTGAAGGTTTTTAACAATTTCTCTAGAACTGAAATATGAAAATAAAGAATCAAGATTTTTTTTTTTTTTTCAGTAGAAAGAATTTCTTTTCCTAAAATGTGCCTGGACTTTGTTCAAAATTTCTAACAAAAAATCAAATAGACAAAGTGAGTGTGATCTCAGTTTTTATAACTCATTGTAACCTGAGGTAAGAGTTCTCCATTTCATGAGTGAAATCAAGAATTTAAATAGCACAAGATACAGAAAAGATGAGACAAATGCCCACATTCACATCTAATGTCAGTGGCATAGAAAGAAATAAAAAATAGGTCTATAGCACTCTCCTGAGCGTTTTACTTCACTTGCAAGTGCATGTTGTTCACCTTGGAAAAGGTTTGAGAGTGAAATACTTTCTTGAATATTTATTGTATTAAAGATGCTAAAAAGAAATAGTACCATTTTTCATATGTCTTACAGAAAGTTTTTCAGGGGTTCTGTGTATTCCAGGATTAAAATATTTAACCAGAGTTAAATAACAAATATGTATCTTTTCTTCTTCTCATTAACAAAATAAGTAAATGTAGAAGAACAGAGGAAATCTGCTCCCTTGTAGCATTTAAAATAAAATTGTGAATGGAATAAAAGGATCTTTAGTAAAGTTTTTATAAAAGATGAAGAACAATGCTCTAACAATTACTGTTCTAGGAAAACAGACTAAAGGGGGGAAAATAAAAGGAATGGATCAAGGACATGTGATAGAATTTACTAGGGCTTTTTAAAAAATTAACAATTTTAGGCTGCATTCAAAAATGATTAAAAAATCAGCAAAATTATCTTAGGGTGATGCTTAAGTTGCTAAAGACATTTTTTATTTCCTGTGAATTGCTCTTGCTATTCTCAGAGGTTCAGACTGGATGTAAGGTGGATGCTTGCCATATAAATGAATTATTCATAGCTACTGAGAGTATCTTACTGTAGACACTTAGTTCCATATTCTACTCATTCCAGGTAGAATGAGTCATTGCATTTCTTCTTGGAAGAACTGATATGATATTTGTCTTAGGACTGAGAGAAAACTTTTAGCTAAACGATGGACATAACAGTGTCATTTTTACAGGGGTTATATTGGAAACAGGCTAATCTCTGGTGAGGTTAAGATAGGTTAACTGGGAGAAAGAAAAATAGGCCCAGTTAGGCTATTAATAGCAATATCAGGATTAAGTGCAGAGACAAAACAAATGTTTAGTTGTTACATGGTCTTTAGAGAGCTGGTGCTTTTCAGGAAAGGTTTTCTTCAACTGTGGTTGACAAATAGCCCTCTTCAGAAGGGTAAGAGAAAGTAGTGTTTAAGGCCAAAGGGAAACATGAAGTAACTGCTTAAGGGCAAGAGTTGAAAATAAAATGTTTGCTATAGAAGGAACAGGTAACTATTGTTAAGAGTCTTTCCTCTTTCAAATAAGTTTGCCAATTGAAAATATTTACCGTGAGAGTTATTTATAAAAATCCAAAATGCTGAAGAAACTTTTAGCCAGACTGCAAGAAGTAGTCAGATAGCCAGCACCTTCTTTTTTTGTCCTGTGATGAATAAATGACTGAAATATGTTCTGCCCCCACACCCCTCCAGCCCCCCTCACCCTTTTTTTCCCCTAGAGTATTTCATTGCTCGCATTTTAGCTTTAAGAAAATGGAAAATGTCAAATGTAATTGCCACTGATTCAGTTAGAGAATCATTTTGCATTCTCTGGGATGTCTAATGGAAGGACTGGAGGAATAGATCCGCAAAGATCTCAGTATTTATAGTCTTAATGAAACATTACATTTAAAGATGGCAAAAATATTCATCTTTGAGTTAAATATTGCACTCTGAAAAAGCTGTGATTGAAATGCTTCATGCTTCTCTAAACACAAACTCTTCCAGCTTTTCATAGAGATTGCTACATTTTTCTCTATTAAACCTTTACTGACCTTCAAGACCACCTTTTTCTAGGCAAAACCATTCCTATTCCATGTTAATCCTTGAATTACAAAGAGAAGTGAGGCATTTTCAGTGCTGCTTTCATTTGGAAAATGGCAATGGACACACCAGACGTTCTAGTGAGGACAGACACTTTGTAGTTTGTCTCTACTAGTCTAAGTCTTACAGATGTAGACAAGGGCACTGCAAGAAAACTTACCAATTCACGTTGTTGCTGCTTGTTAACTAAACTGTTATTCCTTGCAATGAAAACAAAGTATGACAATAATTTGATGTCTTATCTGCCCTTCAAGATTTTAACAATTGTCCCTTCAGCATTTAGGATTAAAAAAATATCATACAATTTTAAGCAGAGAGCTCTCAGGCTGCTTTCTATTCAGCATAACCAGATTTTAAAAGGACTCTTATAACTCTTTGTCTTTATGGAAAATTCTGCACCCCAGAGAGCATAAGACAAAATATTTGAAACACTATTAGACAATATCAAGAAACAGATGTTATGAAACAATAAATACCCTCTCCCTTTAGTAAATTTGGCATTATAGGGTTTGTTTCTTTCATTTTTAAATACATCATCTATAAGGGGGAATAGCTAAAATTAATATTTGCAAAGACATACAGTCAAATACTGCAACTAACTGCTTGCGATAGGTCTACAGAATAGACAAGTAGTCAGGATAGTGACTTCTCTTAAAAAATGAGTGCTATAATTTACAAAGCATGAGGGATCTATTTTCTGCATTGTGCACAGGATTTCTTATACAGACCTCCCTTCACAATAAATAAAGGGACTTGTCTATCTAAAACTCTGCACATGCTTCTGAAAATCTACCATTCAATATCAGTAGAAGATCTGATCATCTCCAAAAGAGAAATCAGATATAATGTTTTTCTGCAGTTGTGACTAGGTGGATTTTCCTTCTGTTCATATTGTAGCAGTCAGGTAGTAGTCATAGTTACAGTTATATGACCTATTTATAATAAAAATGTACATTGCTTTCTCTTTTTATTTTTTTTCTTCACATTATATACAAATGAAGACCTGTTTTTTGCAGAGGTTTATATGGAATTATGTTTTGAATGTTGCATCCTTACCCACTTCATCTTCTATGTTACTTCCAAATTAAACGTGATCTAGTCTCAAAACAAAGTTTCTTAATAGGTATAATGAAAAGATAGCATAAGAGGAAGTACCAATAGGTAGTAGATTGAAAACTCAGAGAAAAGAATCATATCAGTAGTAAGACCATGAAAAAAAGGGAAAGAGGAAACAAATCAGCTCCTTAAACACCTCATCAGGTTCTGGTGTGCTTTTAATTGCTTCTGGAGAAGCTCTGTGCATTTATAGGTCAGCCAAAGCAGTATTTCAGGTCTCTGCTTCCACCTCTTTGTGTCGTTAGTACTCCTTCAGCTGCTAGCAGAGTCCTCCCAGCCAGGACCTTTGTACCATACTGTCTTACAGACAGACACACATCATTGCCAGTCAGTACGTAGCCCTCTTTAGCATTATCTCTGCTAGCCCTGGTGAAGATCCCAGCAATGGCTGTTTCAAAGACCTGTTTCTAATAGTTCTGTTTACATGATGGTGCACTAAGTTCTGCGTGAAGATGAAAAGTTAATCTCTTGGAAACACATGGAAGGAACGGAAAAAGACTATTAACTACTGGTTTTGAGCCACTTCCAAAGATTCAGGAGTAAATGGGACTCTAGAGAATTCTTTGGAGCAGGAAATATTTGAAGTGAAAACTATCCCCCTTCAGCTGTTTGTAAAGATGCAGTCTCTGAAATTCTATACCCAGCATCTCTCAAATTTCTCTTTAGCCATGTTTAAAGCTTCCTGTCTGCCAGCTGAAGGCCATTTGACAAGGGAAGCAGAGAACTGGCATTTGCAATACCTGTTTAATGTAATCAGAGGAGAATCTTATGATTTGTAGTATGCATAATGAATCCTAGAAAGAAAAGTCAAAGCCAGGCTGCAGATTAAACAGGCAAGTAGAGTAACTAATAAAACTGTGTTTCTTGTAATGTTTACTTGAACATAATGTTCAATTCTGAATCAGAAATCCCAATCTATAAATACCACAGAATAGACAGGATCCATTTGCATCTTTGTAACTAGTTTAAATTATAGGGTATTGCTTTGGCTGTACAGTTGTAAGACTGTATTAACTGGACAACTTTGACTATGCACAATGTGTTAGAAGAGTACTGTGAACTGGCTTAAACTGTAGCACATTGAGGTTTACAGTCTTAAATGCGAACAGTTAAGTAGTTGTGATTTGCTGTAAGAATATAACTGGTTTGATCCATCACACTTGTTCCTTACTTTTTATTCCACAGCCTTTTTTGTTATCTCTTAGATTTCCTGAGTATGGGAACCAAACGGGTGGAACAGACTTCGTGAGTGCGTGGCACCTCTCCTCACCTTACCTGAGTATAAATCATGCCAATATGCTTAGGAACTTGCTAGTGTCCAGTTAAATGATTATTAGCATTACTGTCACTGACAAGACTTGCATGAAGAAAAATACTGTGATAATTGTAAAAATGTTGAGAAACGGGCTGTGAGGTTTTGATAATTTCTTAGTTTATACCAAGAAAAACAGATTCTGAGCTCCTCTGACACCACTGGCATCTGCAGAAGTTGGATCAAATGGAAACTTGCCAAAGACCTCTAAAATTGCCTCAGTTATAATTATTGATATTAGTAAATGAGAAGGTGCATTGCTCATCTTCCATACTGTTGTTGACATAGTACTATTTTTCTCCCCTATCGTAATAAAAGTCACTGTCAGCAGGGCATTATGCAAGGTGGCATCTTTGTCCTGATATTTCATTCAACTGCTTTTAAAAAATATTTGAAAGCTGTTAAAGGTTAAAACTGTCTGTTGATACTACATGTCAGCTAAACTTCAAGGTATTGTATAGTATAAATGTATATAACTTGTGGTTTGAATTACTGACTGACTGTATTGAAAAAAAAATTTAGGGTATTTTTGTTGGGTTTTTTTAATGATGTTGTTAAAATCCTTACCTGTGAATTGTAATTGTAAATAATTGTACCTGATACTGATAGGTTATGGAAATAAATGGTGTTCTGACCTGTGTTCAATACGATGGTATTTCTTTTGTGACTGCACTTGGCTTTCTGGTGTGGTACCTGGTGTCCAGAACACTGTTAAAAAACATTGAGATAAATGCAATGAGTCTGTATCTATACCAGTAGTTTATATATAAGAGTAAAAATAACTACAGAAATTGTACTGAGTTCTAATACCTGTGTAAGCTACAGTGAATTCAATAGAGTGAGCACATATATATGTAGTGTTATTCTTAGGAATCTTTTACAGAACATTAAGTGTAACTAATGTGAACCTTACTCAGACAGTGTAATCATTATTGTATGTTGTATTAGTATCAGTTATATTAATAATCAGGTTATATTGCAGGGAAAAAAATCAAGATACATGAAGTATACTGAAATAACATATATGTATAATTTCTGTTGTATTTTACAAATACTATGAAATATGCATAAGTTTTGTTGTTTAGTTGTTAACTTATTTAGATGGAAAGGATTGTGTTCCTTCCTAACCATTTTGTGTGCCAATTATCAAACTGTCATAGTTATAAAGTAGTTGGTTAGCCACATAGTTATTCTGCGATTATATCTCTGCATGCGCCTTGAAGTAAAAGCAATACAATTACAAGATTCCTGTAAAGTGGAGTTAAACACGTGTGTTCATTTATCAATCTGCATTTAAGAAGATTGAGAAAGGTGTCAGTTCCAATTTAAACACGTGTGAGGAGGGGTAAGATCAGTGTTGTCAATGTCTGATATTGTCTTTGGTAATTGCTTTTGATAAGAGTGAGGTATTAAACCACTAGCAGCTAGGCTAACCGTGGGGCTCAAAAGACCAGAGTGGGCAGTAGTCAGCCAATTGTTTGGACTTCTCTGGCATGATTTAGCATTTATTACTGTTTTGCTCACTGTACTAACATAATTCAGTGACCTTTAATCTAGGATACTGTTTTGTTTCAGAAAGGAAAAAGTTCTTTTAAAAACTGGGTTATGCATTTCCATCTGGAGACAGGAGAGTGTTTATGTTGCTTTGTTCAAGGAGCACTTGTAGAACCATATTCCTCTCTGATGTAGGACCAGGAAATGCCCTTACACCTGTGAATTTGGACGGTTGTAACAGTATTGCCAACAGTAGGCTAGGAGGACTGGAAAGCTGATTTCACCTTCAGTCCCCCTGGGGTTTTTGTAAGTGTCTTAGAGGACTCAGGAACTGTGAAAATGGATAGATGAAAGCTGTAGTGTATTGGACTTTGTTTTTTCAGACCAAGAAATCTACTGAATCACTGAGAAAAGACAGCAAGTGAAAACTTCTTAACTATGAAGACAGTGGAATGTATGTGTGCATCTCTTCCATGTAAGTTGCACAGGCTTTGACAAAATAGTGGTATTTTGGGCAAAGCTTTTTTAAAAATGCTTTTAACAAAGAAAATTCCTACTTAAAATGACTCTTACCACAAACTCTAAGTCTCTTTCATGTAGTCCTCTATTTTAGAATAAATGTACCCTTCTGCAGTCTTAATGATATTAATACATATAGTATTTGTTTTATTCTTATGTACATGTGTGCAGGTAGTTGTCAATATATCTAACAAAAAAAGCCCTACATCTCAGCAGTTTTACAAGTTTATTCCCTCTCCACCTCTTGCCATGTCATTGTATATAGCTTAACTTAAGTTGCAGTCTTTTGGAACAAGACCTGTATTTATGGGCTGGGTTATTTTGTGGTTTTTTTTCTGGTTTTTGTTTTTTTGTTTGTTTGGGATTTTTTTTCCTGCTGGTTAATCATTGCCAAAAGAATAATAGCTTTATTTTTGGTGATATCTGATTTTTTTTCTACTGGTTTTCAACATAGGTGCTTCAGCCAGACTTTCTTTCATAACATGTATTAACTCACATTGATTTCTCCTTCTGTGATTATCCTCCTCTAAAAAGTCACCTCTCTTCTATAAATAAACTTTTAATGGGGGTTCTAATATATTAGACTTTTTTGATATGAAGGACTAATCACTATATGTGGACAATTTTAAAAACAAAATTACATGTTTGCTCTCTAAGCTATTTATGTCATTCTAGCTCTGTTTCTTTCAAATCCCTAAGATTTTTAGAGCTGTAATTGACTCTCCACAGAGTTCTTCTTAAATAGGTAATTTGGATTTCACTCTCCCCCACACTGTTTGTTTGAAAGGAAAGGAAAATAAGCAGGGAGTATTTGCATCAAATCTCTGTTGTTATCTTTTATCTATTCACTATTAAAAATTGGAGAATCTATTTTTCTTCCAATGTTTTCAGTCTTTCTATATCTTATTTATTTATTTTTAAATCTCAGAAAGGAAAAGCAACTCTGAGGCAGTCTTAAAGGGAAAACGAGTCAGATGGCAGAGCTGACTGTGAGAGATTATTTTAGTCGTATCTAATTTTGCCTCAGAACAATGGTTTATTTTTCTTGGATCCCTTCAAACTCTGTATTTCTATGTTGTCTATGAATATTTGGAGTAACTCGAATTGGCGTGTGTCTAGTTTTACTACAATATGTATAAGCTATCAGAACAGAACGGTAAGGTTAAAAAAATGCCGACTTACAAGTTGGAAAAGTGAAGATCGAGATTTCTTGTAGGAGTGTTTACCCACCATGGTTCCTTTCTGTGCATTGTTCTTTCATTTTGATTAAGTTAGTACACTAGAAACTCTAGATTAATTTAGCAGCAAAATGAAAATACCAGAATACATATGACTGATTTTAAATTCACTGCTAAAACCTGCAGAAACTGAGTAGTTGTGCCAGGTGTTACTATCATAAAGGCTGTAGAAAACATAAGTCATAGAAGTCATAGCACACATTGTGGATATCTACTTGTCTTTGCACAGGAAGCAAGATAAATTCCAGGGGGAGCAGAGCTGGACATCAACTGGAAGGAGCCTAAAGAGGTACTGAGGTGATGTTTTATGTATCTGGGTTTTGGCAGCTACTCCTTCAAGAAATGAAAAACAAGTAAGAAAAAAACCACAGTGTTACTGTAAGGTAGTGTAAGTTAACGACAAAACTGCTAACATCAAAATCTGCCAGTGCACCCTCTGATTCTGTTTCTACTAAATGTGTATTTAGGAATATCCTAAAAGGACTAGAGGCTAATTTCTCTAATTACTTATATGCCATTGAACACATCAGTTACAGAATCATAGAATCACTAGGTTGGATAAGACCTCTGAGGGCATGATGTCCAAATGTACCTGTCCACTACTAAATCATATCCCTAAGCACTTCATCTACCCATCTTTTAAATAACCTCAGGGATGGTGACTCAACGACCTACCTCCCTGGGCGGCCTCTGCCAGTGCTTTATAACGCTTTCTGTGAAGAAATTTTTCCTAATGTCCAATCTGAACCTCCACTGGTGCAACTTGAGACCATTCCCTCTCATCCCATCACCTATCACTTGGGCAAAAAACCAACACCCACCCCTCCACAACCTCTTTTCAGGTAGTTGTAGACAGTGATATGGTCTCCCCCAGTCTCTTTTTCTCCAGGCTAAACAACTCCAGTTCCCTGAGCTGTTCCTCATAAGACTTGTTCTCCAACCCATTCACCAGCTTTGTTGCTCTTCTCTGGACACACTTTTTTGTCTTTTTTGCAGTGAGGGGCCCAAAACTAAACACAGTATTCAAGGTGCAGCGTCACCGCTGCTGATTACAGGGCCACAATCACTTCTCTGGTCCTGCTGGCCATGCTGTTTCTGATACAAGCCAAGATGCTATGGGCCCTCTTGGCCCTCTGGGCACACTTCTGGCTCATGTTCAGTTTGCTGTCAACCAGCATGCCCAAGTCCTTCTCTGCCAGGCAACTTCCCAGTCACTCTTCCCCAAGCCTGTAGCTCTGCATGGGGTTGTTGTGTCCCAGGTGTAGGAGTCGGCACTTTTTCTTGTTAAACCTTATCCCATTGGCCTGAGCCCACAGATCCAGCCTGTTTGGATCTCTCTATAAAGCCTACCTACCCTCAAGCACATTGACCCTTCCTCCCAGCTCAGTGTCGTCTGCAAACTTGCTAAGCGTACATTAAATCCCTTCATCCTGGTCATTGATAAGGATATCATTTCTAATCCTCTCAGATATAACTGTCACTCTTTATCATAGTCCCTGGATTAGAGGCTCTTACTCAAACAAGCTGATTCTCTGCATTATTCCACAAAAATATGCAGCAAGAAATGGCTTACAACAGGACCAGAGTTAAGATCACGCTCAGCTTCAGTTCTTGTATTTCTTGGCAGTGGAGGTACTACTTACACCAGCTGCTTGCTGAAATAATTTATAAGCATTAAGACTGGAGCACTGTCCAATTCTTGCAAGATTGGGAAAGCGGAAGATGTTTTCATGGAAAATACAATAACCGAAAAGCATGGTGAAAGCCATCATTTTGAGAGGAGGTGAAATTTATAGTAAAGTGAAAAATCACTGTGTTCTTGTAAAATGCCACAAAAATTTCCTTGAACTCTTCATTCTCTTGATAGTGAAGACTATAGGAACATAGAAGTATGAAGGCTCTGGAGCGTGGGAGCCTTGGAGGCTACATATTTGTCACACTGCTGAATCTTTGTAACAGAAATATCTTCCTTGCCATCTCTTGCCCTTCAAATAGCTGAGTTTTGAACTCCATAACCCAAAGGAAAGCATTTTTTTAATGTATGTAAAATAAGGATGGAGTGGACACTGATAGAAAGTCATGTATATTGGGCTTTCCAGACCAACAAGACATTGAAAAGAAAAGTTCTAGGGGTGTTACAGCCTTCAAAAAAGTAGAGGACTGAGTTGATATGCCACCTTATCCACAGTGACACTACCGGGTGCTGTAATATTCCTTTACCACTTCAAAAAACTGTTTGAATTGAGGTAACGTGAATCCTTCATAATCCTGGGCTGGTTTAAATCAATGTGATGTTTTTCTAGCTTGTGAAAATGAACTTTTCTAAAATACAGCATAAATACAGACAGTTTTTACACTTCCTAATAAAACTCACTGGAAACAAAATTTCATGATGCTCTGGGATACAAAAGATATTCCTTTCCCTCCCTACTTTTGTTGTTTTTCTTCAACTTCTTCCACTACTTTTAAAGCTGGGTTAAATTTATAATGCAGGAAGAGTAGCTTGGAAATTACATGTTTAGGCAAATTTACAAATATTGAGAAAAGATCCTCCAAAATTGCTTTGGACTTTCTGAAAATGCCAACCATCTTACTTTTAAAATGAAGTTGGAGCATTTAGCTGGAGCACTGCAACCCAGGCTTGATAATTTCAATATTTAGTATCATCCCAAGAGGAGAGACAAATAGCTTAACAATTAAGAACCTTAACTTATTGAAAGTTGTGCAGTTGAAAAGTAATACCATAAAACTATAAGGACTTGTAACCTCTGCAGACTCCTATCGGCCCAGGAAATGAGCATTAATCATACATTTTTCTATCCCTAGATTCACTTATCTTCAGGAAAAAAGCTAATTATCTGCACATATTTTAAATGGGCTACAACCTATGACAGTCATTGTAGAAAGGTAATTTACAGGTCTGTGCAAGTTTTCTTCATATGCTAAGTATCCTTGAAGTCAAAACATAAACACACTCTATTATAAAACCTGTATTACTCAATATACTCATGCTAGAGGGCCATATCCTCATAAGAATACGTCCCATAATTATCTTCTTGTTAGTAAAGGGAAGAATAACTCTTTCTAGGAAACTAAGTGTATTCCTGCAAGAATTGCAGAATTGATGCCTCTTCCATTATGAGAAGTGACACAATAAGTAATTTCTTCTAGGCACTTCTCTTTGTCAGTTTTCTAGAAGAATATACTATCAACCACTTAAGTCACCTGCCGTCAGAAATTGTGTTCAGTTTTTGGGGTCAAAATGCAAAATAGTCCCATTCATTGTGGTTTGCAATTGGGTCCCCTTTTTTTTCACTACAACAATCCCAGATGTACAAGAAAGTAAAATCAGTCCTATTGTGGCCTTGGGATTACATCATACCCTCTTTCTCAAGTAAGAGTTAGGTTTAATCCTGATTGAAAACTATGGAATATAGAATTGAGTACATTCCTGCTGAAGTTTCTAGTGGTATCATGAACTGTATTCCTGAAAATATTTTTCACTAAGGCTTTTATGAGGGCCAAACATGAGGACTCCAAAATGAAGTATCTCAGTATAACCACAACTTCAATTATTGATATTAGAATATTCAATGAAGGTGTCTTGAGTGAAGGAACCTGATGAACATTTGTATATATCTGTGGGAGCAAATCTACAATTCAAATGATGGGAAAAATCTTCTTGAGCTAGTCATTAGTTAGTAGTCTGAAATAATGCCTGGCTGATGTTTCTTGTCACCTCTTATCAAAATGGAAGTTCTCATCATGCAGAAGGTTTTATGCGAGGTTAGAAACAATGAGGAACATTTAGTTGCGCTTTCTATAATGTATTTATTTTTTTAAATACGAAGCTGAGATATTAAGTCTCAGCACTGAGACACATCAGAGGCAACAAGCAAATTTGAAACTGAATTCTCAAAATCTCAGGAATGACTTCAGACTCAAGGTAAATCCTAATACCTTTGCAGGGTATATTTTTTACTCCAATTTAAAACAACCATAAAATGATGGCATCATGGAATCATTAGGTTGGAAAAGACCTTAGAGATAATCAGCTCCAACTGTACCTGTCTACTACTAAATCCTGTCCCCAAGCACCTCATCTACCCACCTTTTAAACACCTCCAGGGATGGTGACTCAACCAGCTACCTGGGCAGCTTGTTCCAGTGCTTGATAACCCATTCTGTGCAGAAATTTATCCTAACATCCAGTCTGAAATTCCTCTGATGCAGCTTGATGCCATTCCCTCTTGTGCTATCACCTACCACTGGGGCAAAGAGACCAACACACACTTCTCTGCAACCTCCTTTCATCTACTTGTAGAGAGCAATAAGATCTCTCTTCAGCCTCCCCTTCTCCAGGCTAAAGCACCCCAGTTACCTCACCTGCTCCTTGTAGGGCGTGTTTTCCAGCCCCCTCACTGGTTTTGTCACTCTTTTCTGGACATGCCTCAGGATGTCAATGTCTTTGCTGTAGCGAGGAGCCCAGAACTGAACACAGTGTTTGAGGTGCGGTCTCACCAGTGCAGAGTACAGGAGGAGGATCACTTCCCTGGTCCTGCTAGACACACTGCCTCTGATATAGGCCAAGATGGCACTGGCCTTCTTGGCCATTTGGGCACACTGTTCACTCTGTGTGTGCCATTTGGGCACACTGTTGGTTTGAACCAACACCCCCGGTCTTTCTGTGCCAGGCAGCTTTCAAGCCTGTAGATCTGCACGGGGTTGTTGTGTCCTAAGTGCAGGAGTCTGCATTTGGCCTTGTTAAACCTCATCCCATTGCCCTCAACTCATTGATCCAGCCTGTTCAGATCCCTCTGTACAGCCTCCTTACCCTCCAACAGATTGACACTTCCTCCAAGTTTAGTGTTGTCCACAAACTTGCTAAGGGTGCATTTTATCTTGAACTGGACCCAGCACTGACTCCTGGGGAAGATCACTTGTGATGGGCCTCCATCTGGGTTTAATTCCATTTACCACCACTCTTTGTGCCTGGCCATCAAACTGGATGTTTTTTAGCCTAGCAGAGGTTGTGCCTGTCCAGGCCAATGGCAGCCTGTTTCTCAAGTAGAATACTGTAAGGTACTGTGTCAAAGGCTTTACTAACATCCAGGTACACTATATCCACAGCCTTTCCCTCATCCATGATGAAGGTCACCTTGTCATAGAAGGCAATCAAGTTAGTTTGGCAGGACCTGTCTTTCATAAACCCATGTTGAGTGAGGCAGATCACATTTTTATCCTGCATGTGCTATCAGATGGCACCCAAGAGGACCTGCTCCATGACCTTCCCTGGCACCGAGGTCAGACTGACAGGTCTGTAGTTTCCTGCATCCTCTCTCTCTAGCCCTTCATGTACATGGGTGTGACATCTGCCAGCCTCCAGTCCAATGGAACTTCCCCAGGCAGCCAGGACTGTTGGTGATTGAAAAACTGGCAAGTACCTCTGCCAGTTCCCTTAACATCCTTGGGTGACTCCCACCTGGCCCCATAGACTTAATATCTAATTGGCCTAGCATGTCTCTAACAACTTCCTCATGGATCAAGGAAGTTTTATTTTGCTCTTCCTCACTGTCTACTTGTTCATGGGGTTGTGTATCCAGGGAACATCTCACCTTACTATTAAAGACTGAGGCAAAGAAGGCATTAAGCACCTCGGCCTTATCCTCATCCCTTGTCACTATTGTTCCTCCCACGTCCAGTAAAGGATGGAGATTTCCTTGGTCCTTCTTTTGTTATTGATATATTTGTAGAAGAATTTTTTAGTACCTTTTACAGAATAGGCCAATCTAAGTTCTGGTTGATCTTCAGATCTTCTGATTTTCTCTTTACAAGATCTCTTCATCTTTGTAGTCTTCATAAGTTGCCTGTCCCTTCTTCCAGAGTTCATATATTTTCCTGTTTATCCTGATTTCCATCCAGTGGTCTTTACTCAACCAAGCTGATTTTCTTCCCTCATTTTCTGGCACACGGGGAAGGCTTGCTCTTGTCCCACCAGGAATTCCTTCTTAAAGAACACCCAGCCCTTGCTGACTCCTTTACCTTTAAGGACTATCTCCCATGTAACTTGGTTGAGCAGCCTTCTGAACAGACCAATGTCTGCCCTCCAGAAGTCCGGGCTGGCCGTTCTACTGACACCCTGCCTTGCTTCTCCTAGAACCTAGGATTCTAGCATCTCATGATCACTATGCCCTAGGCATCCTCCAACTGTCACATCTCCCACAAGTCCTTCTCTGTTAACAAACAGGAGGTTCAATGGGGCACCTTTTCTAGCTGGCTCACTTACCAATTTTGTCAGGAGATTGTCTTCCATACACTCCAGAAACCTCCTAGACTGTTTCCTCTCTGCTGTATTATACTTCCAGCAGACATCTGGTAATTTGAGGTCTCCCACAAGGACAAGGTGTAATGATAGTGAGACTTCTCCCAATTGCATGTAGAATACTCCTCATACTGGCTATGTGGTCTATAGCAGACTCCCACCATGCAATCTGCCTTATTAGGTGAACCTCTGATTTTCACCTATTGATATTGAATCCTATCATCACTGTCAATGAGTTCTATGCTGTCAAAACTCTCTCTAACATAGAAGGCTACCCCACCACCTCTCCTGCCTTGCCTATCTCTCCTGAAGAGTCTACAGCCTTCCAAATTCAGGTGTGTACTGATTCCTTATTTTATGTTCTTTTTATCCTTGTTTAATAATATCCTCCTATTTTGTTACATGAAAATAACAGTATTTTAATTGAATGTACTTCTTTAAGTCACTGCAAATCGAGCCATGACTAAGGAGCTGTGCATTGCTCTGCCTTTTATGACACTAAATAAACGCAAGGTCAGTAAGTCCTGGTTTGGATTTTTTTTGGTGGATAATTACTCTCACCTAGTCTTTGTTTTACTGGTTTGGACTGCTGCGTCTGTTGGTTACAGAGATAGGTTACACCACGTTTCCTTTCTTGCTTCCACATTTGTTGCAGTACAGCCTTTAACTCCATTTCCAGTTGTTATTTACTTTCACCTTGAAAATCTTTCTTTCTCTTTAGCATTCATTTTCTCAGCAGTATTTACATTTTCTGACGCTTTGTTCCTTCACCTTCCCTCAAGGAATCCACAGCCTCTTTTGTCAGCTTCTTACTCTTTATGTGTTTGTAAAATCATTTATTATTTATAATTTCACCCTGTGCTTTATTATTATTCAATTTTATCAGAGCATTCTTGATCCTTGTCATTTATTCTTTTACTCTAATCTTTTCTGCAACCTCTTTGAAGCATTGATTCTTCTTGTTGTTGCTCTTTCATTAACTTTTCCTCTCCATTTATCCTGTTATCCTTAGTCGTCACTTATTGTTATGACATAAAAATTTTCATCTGTTTCTAGAAACTGCATATGCATTTATAATTTACATGTCTTGCATTTATTTCCTATGAACCCCTGTAAAACTAATCATAACCTCTGTGTCACCGAAATAAATTGGGGATACTATGAAGTAAAACAAATTTACAAGCTCATGCAGTGAGGCTGAGAGTATTTGAAGGTATTACACAAATAATAACATCCTGTTAGAACTGTCTAATATACCTGTGTTGTCTAAATACACCTGTGTTTTCTTTAATTTCTGCAGCCTAGTTGAAGGAATGTCATGGGTTTCTGGTAAGTGTGGACAGGAGAATGACTGAAAAAGGGTATTTTTCATTCTAGTCTTCAAAAAATTGACTAGTTTTTTATAGCAGTTTTTAGCTGATGATTTAAAGAACCATGTCTTGTATCCTCTCAAGAATTTGTCACAGTCCTTGGTATTCTTGAGTAATTTTTGCTTGTATTTGATTGGGTGTATTAAAATTTCTTAGACTCAGAGAATCATTAAGGTTGGAAAAGAGCTCCAAGGTCATGAAGTCCAACTGTCAGCTCAACACCACTATGCTAATAAACCATACCCCAAAGTGCCCTGTCTACACAAATTTTTAACACCTCCAGGGATGGTGATACCACCACTTCTCTGGGCAACCTGTCCCAAAGCTTCACCACTCTTTCAGAAGAGAATTTTTTTCCCAATAGTCAATCCAAACATCCCCTGATGCAACTTGAAGCCTTTTCTTTTACTTCTATTCCTTGTTGCTTGCAAGAAGACACCAATACCCACCTCACTACAACCTCCTTTCGGGTGGTTGTAGAGAGTGATAAGGTCTACCCTCACTCTGTGTTCATCTCTGCTTTGTATATTAATTTAGATTGAAAATACTTTTAAGGTTTCCTACTGTATATCTAGTATTTTCTGTTGTGTTGGAGAGGTGTTTTCCTCCATAATGTATATTTTTTTGGTTAAATTGATGCGATGGAAGGAGGAACAACACACAGTGACCAATACAATCAGAGTGAAGTAATTTATTCTATTTTTCGTTCTGGTTTTCTACCTAACTAAGCTCTAATTAGTAATGATGTTAATTGATGATTGGTACGACACATCCTAATGACAGACAATGATTGGTTACATTTCCCAAGTTACATGTTTCCTTGGAATCAAGATATTTACAAAACATTCTAATCGCAGTTACATTGTTAGATCACACATCTTTGTTCCCATGCCTAGTTCTAATTATCTTGAGCCAGCTCCCTCATTCTCATGGCAATAGACACAATTCCAATAGACACAAGAGGAAAATTTTTCAGTCACTTTCAAGATTCAGGTGGACTGGGTACTAGCCCATCTTGTCTAGACTGTGCTTTTGTCAGGAGATAATGGACCAAATCCTTGAGGTCCCTTCCCACCTGGTATTCTACGATTCTATAGATCTTTTTGATGCATGTGGTTGCTGAAAAATATGTTTGAAAAATATAGAGCTCTGAAAAGCACATTTGTGCTTATGACTACTGTATCTAATTTGAATAACGTATTTATCTAAGTTCTTTCTGTTCATGGAGGTTACATAATCAAAGTTTCACATACACCATTAGCCATTGGCCAAACATGTGTAGTATCATTATTGAAGGAGACTTAAATAATAGATTGATAGACTTCTAGAAATGTACTGAGATGAAACACTGGTGTTGATTGTATCACAAGAGAAGACTAGATTTTAATTTTTTCATCTTTTTTTCCTATTTTTAAAATATCTTTCTATGTTGATATCTGTAGCCTCTGTCATGTACAATAATGCATGTAAGTGTACTTTCTGTTCTCTCAGGTACAATGTCAGGCCCTCCCACACCCATGTGGCTAACAAGCTGCCATGATTACTTTATAACCAATAGAGTTAGTGTGAGTCTAGCAAGTTTCTAAGGGTCGATCACACTGGAGTGTCATACTCAAATTACTTTTGTCAGTAGGTGTGCTACAGTGTCCCAAGTGGTCACAATGAATGTAGCAGCTTATGACTGAAAAAATTATCTGTCTGTAGATTAACTACCAGAAGCTGAGAACATTTTCTTCTTGTAAAAAGTCTTTTAAAGATATATTTCTTTATTTCTTTCAACCTTATTCCTCCCGTCAGTTTTCTTCTGTAATTAGAACCTCATCCGCAGATGTGTTTATAAAAGGTACTTGCAGAACAAACCTAAAGATATTATTTGATTCATGTTCATTTTGACAGGCCTTATTTAATTCCTTTTCACTCAAGCACTCTGTTCATTTCAGAAATCTGAGTGGAGGCTACAGGTTTTTGGCTACATTTTAAAAAGGTAGTCCATTTCTTCTCTAGGATATAATTATTCTTTAAAATATAGGAAAAAGACCTGAGTAATGAAATGTTTCCCAAAACTGATGACTTGCTGGAAAAGAAAGTGCCCAATGCAGCAGTAAGTAATCCTTGAATTTAGTATATCAAACTTGCTAAATGAAGAATGGGGAACAGAGTTCTTCCAGCACTGTAGGCAATAACGAATACTTAGGTGGCTTAAAAGGGACTTAATTCTACTGCCGTGGATGACACTGATGAGATTTAAAATAGTGTGCTGATGTGCCCATCCCTGTTTTCACAGAAAAATCTTAAAAATCAAAGACAGAGAAGCTTTGCATGGCTCAGTGCAGCTAGTTATCTAACTTTCTGTGTTTTACTAGGACACTTAAAGAGAGCCAGAGCCAGGAGGTCACATTTTCTTTTGGTTTGAAGAGGAAATAACTGATATTTGCACCCTCCTAACACTTGTAGGTATTTGATGTTAGAAATGAAAGCCTGACTTCACTTCAAAACTTTATTACCAAATCCTAAAGTTACATTGATGAGACCTGGACAAGCTGGAGAAGTGAGCCTGTGTGAACCTCATGAAGTTTGACAAGGCCAAGTGCAAGATCCTGCAGTGGGGCTGGGGCAATCCGTGGTTTCAATACAGGATGGAGGATGACATTATTGAGACCAACCCTGCGAAGAAGGACTTGGGGGTGCTGATTGATGAGCAGCTCGACATGAGCTGTCAATGTGTGCTTGTAGCCCAGAAAGCCAGCCATATTCTGGGCTGCATTAAAAGAAGCATGATCAGCAGGTCGAAGGAGGTGCTTTTCCCTCTCTACTTCACTCTTGTGAGAACCCACCTGGAGTATTGTGTCCAGTTCTGGAATCCCCAACATAAGAAGAATATGAATCTGTTCAACAGTTCCAGAGAAGAGCCATGAAGATGATCAGAGGGTTGGAGCATCTCTGCTATGAGGAAAGGCTGAGAGAGTTGGGCTTGTTCAGCTTGAAGAAAAAGCTCTGAGGAGACTTTATATTGACCTTCCAGTACCTGAAAGGGGTGTACAAGAAAGCTGGGGAGGGCAGCTTTCTTTTTTTACAGGGGCATGTAGTGATAGGATGAGGAGGAATGGCTATATATTGAAAGGGGGAAGATTTATACTGGACACTCAGAACAAATTCTTCATGATAAGGATGGTGAGGCACTGGTGCAGGATGCTCAGTGAAGTTGTGGTTGTCCCATCCCTGGAAGGGTTCAAGGCCAGGCTGTATGGAGCCTTCGAGCCTGTTCTAGTGGGAGCCGTCCCTGACCATGGCAGGACAGTTGGAACTAGATGATCTTTAAGGTCCCTTCCAATCAAAATCATTCTATGATTCTATTTGCTATGATTGTCATGGCCAGGCCTAAATTTTCTGCTCTTTTACCCAGTATGAAGACTACTACTAAATAGTCTTAAGAAAAAGATGTGAATTAAGGGGATTTTGTGAGATCCTGTTGAGTAGTGAAAATCAGCTGTGAGTTAAAAGTATCCTGCTTTCAAAAGAGACTTTCAATAACTGCCACTCCTCTTCTGTGAATGCTTTATTTATGCATTCATTTTGCAAAGTATTCAACAACTAAGTTTAATTTCATTTTTGTCAACAGAATGTAATTTCACTCAGATCATTCTGTCAACAAAAAGGCAACAGCATATAATCTTTTCATCCACTGAACTAAATTGTAGATTCATTTTGTGTCTGTGGATCAAATACTGGATGTTTACTAACTGAAAGCGTGATATCTCCTCCACTCTGAATAAACTATGGTTAAATGCTGGGAATTTTAAATGCAACTAGGTTCTATAAAGCACCTTTGCCTTACCACTTCAGCCAAAATCAGGTCACTGCTGACACACCTCTAGCTTTGGCTCTCTGTAACTGTCTGTGGGATTTGGGCAACTTCAATACAGCAAATTTGCTTTTTTCCTATAAACATTTCCTGCAAACAAGAGAGTAGATGTGCTCATAATCTTTTCATATATAACCTTATTTTTTACTGCTCTGTACATTCCTTCCTGAATATATGAGGAGTTAACTAAAGACAACAAACCCCTGGGTTTTCATTTCTCATGTTGCCTGTTTTGGCAGAAGTACCTGTCACAGTGTCTATTTTTAGGTGTGATTTTAAAACTGAACACATATTTTGAGTGTCTGTTACCAATTTAATTCTTTCATTATTGCTCTGTTATAACATTACATTTCTTGTTCAGGATGTGTACTGGAGTGACCATAAGAAGAAAATCCATGCAAAATTGTTACTACTCAGTTTTATGTCAGGTTATAATACTGTTCTGTTGAAGAGATGGCCATGTTGAGTTACTTGTGAGGGTGTTTCCATCTCCTTCACACTGATTCAATGGTAGAGGCAAAACAAATTCACGGCTATTTGTGAAAAAGACTGAAACTGAAGATGCAGGATGACCTTGAACTTGGAGTGTTTTACTGGAGATCAGGAGATGCAAGTTTTCTTTCTGAATTTTCCATAGCAAGCCTTATGACCTCAAGCAGCTCTTTTTAGTGTGCCTCCAGTTTGCAATATTCTGTGAAACACCTGGAGATCTATGCAGTAACTGCTACTTCTCATCACATGAATGCAGCGGAATGCTTTCTTGCAGCCTAGAAAAAATGCTTTTAACAAAATAGCAGTGTGACATTAAAGGGACTGCAGAGGTTCTGACAGAGATGATGAGGATGCCCAGATATGGTAAAGACAAAATGCTCTATGAAATGACACATTTTTTGGTGAGAAATATATGTATATTTGTGATATTATGTTGGCTTTTATTTTTCTCACCTGTTGTTATTATACAACAGAACTAGGATTTTGGTTAACATGGTGTTTGAGTTACAATGCTACAATAAGTTGCAAGCTAAAGAATAAGTGATAAAATATGTTTGGGTTTTTTTTTTTGCACCCTATGCAAAACAGTACCTGTTAATCATTTTGAACCTTTTTTTAAACAAGTAGGAAGAACCAGTGCCATGAAATATCATTTTACTGAGAGAATTAATGGTTTAATGGAAAGTGAATGATTGCAGTGGTAATTAATTATTTGTATCCGATGGCAGATACTGCACCATTAAGAAAAAATAACATTACAAAAAAGTGTTTCTTCCTTTAAAGTAGATAATTTGTTTTTACTATAGGCTGTTCTCATTTTTGTTAACTTTCGTGGTAGGTAATAGTTCTGTCTTTGGCCCTACATATTTTTTTAAAACTCTATTTTCCCACTCTGGGTGTATGCTTGATATGTAAAATTTCCTTTCATACTGCATTAATAAAAAGTGCTTTCTGCTACCCAATATCAGTTAATTTACTTCCTCCAATAAAGGATTAATCATGAAAAGTGGCATGAAGTTGCATTGTGCCAAAAAGTACCCCTGACATTCTAACCACTACAGGAAAAAAAGAAACTCACATACTCTTCATCAGACAGCTGTTGTTCACATATAGTGAAGACATCTGCACTGTCAGTACTGTTACCCCAGCATTCAGGCAGCTACAATAATCATGTTGCTCCATAGTGTACAAGGTACTATGTTTTCTAGTATAGATAACAGCTAGAAGTATTTGCAAGACTGCAAAGCATATTTTGCCTCCATGAATTCTTGACATTTATGGTGTAGAATAGAAATTGGCAGAACCCTAGGCTGCAGAAAGTGACTTTATATTTTGTCTGTTTAAATTACTGTTTTCTAACTTATAGCTATTATGTATGTTTTTATATGCATATTTATATATGTACAAATATACATATGCTAATTGCAGAGAAAAGATTTTGCTGAGTGCAACTGCTCCTGGTTTCCACTGACTTATGCTAACATCTCAAGATATATGAGGTCCAACACACAAAAAATCCCAAGACTGTACCCGTAACTCTTTTCATATGACTAATCAAGAAAATCAGCTATAATCACCTTCAAAATAATTCACTTCTGAGCTGACACAAGGTTGGAATGTTCAAAGCAATTCTGCAGTTCATTTTCTGAAAGGCTGTTAAGGATCTCCATCATTTTTGCTTTCATGTCTTCTACTGACAAAAAGTGGATTCCTCTGAGCACTGACTTGATCTTTGGGAAAAGGGAGCCACGTCTGGTAAATAGGGTGGGTGGTCAAGCACAGTGATGTTCTTATTAGCTAAAACCTGGTTCACAGACAAAGCATTGCATTGTGGGCTGGTGTGCACACTGACGTTTTGCTACTGAGGGTAAGAAAATGTCTATATTTGAACACGCATCCACTCATATTGCACAAAGCTATCGAGTTGAGCCTTGTCTTACTATGACAAGTTAGAATATGTTCTATAACCATTGTGCTAAAGACACTTCACAAGTCTCAAGCACTAATTTCTTCCTCTTTTGCTCCTTTTTTTTTTCCTTCTCTGTTTGTGCAGCGTATAACAAGCAGGCTGTTTGTTTTTCTGCAAGCAGCTTTGACTTGGGTATCTGTGAAAGCAGTGGTTTTATTCCACAGTGTGACTCTATAGGGCCATAATTTTTCATAAGTATATAGGCATATGTTTCTGTTCTCATATCTGTTGTAGGAGGTGCCCTCTATTGAAATGACATCCATCTCTAAAAGCCTAAGCTGTAGATTAGACATTCAGGGCATCTGTCCAAATCAAAGACTACCATTTTGATAAAGCTGTACAAATAGTAAATAGTCCTCATGACGTAAAATTTATAAAAATATTATGACAGCTTTGAAAACATTTTGACAAGTAAGAAAGCTATTTAAAATAGAAGAGACAGCCTGATTTAATTAAAAATAGGACAGCCATCTATGGGAAGGGCTGTAGTCTTGTTGCTTTGCTTTGGTTTATAATAAAGAGATTTAATTTAGTTCAACCACGTTTCCTGTACTGGAATATTGGTCCAGTAGTGAAAGGACCAGAAATTAAGTTTGAAATTAAAAGAAGTGAAAATAGAAGTATTTTGTCTTGAAGTTCTGAGTGGGAAGAGGGTATTAACTGGAGTGTCTGACTCCCATCAACCAGTCCATCTCTCAGATTCATTCAGTGATTCAATATTATTGTTCCATGTAATTGGCATCTTTATATTTAATATCTATGAACATTGTCAAGCATCTTAGAAAAAGATAGTTATGAATTTTAGGTATAATCTGAGGACATACTTTGGTATTTCTGATTTCTCTCTTGTAATCCTACTTCCAGTTGCGTAACTATAGATTTAGTTGTCCTCTTGGCTACAAAAAGCTGTCAATATTTTTACCTTTTAAGCTTGTCTGATGTTAAGTGTGAATTCAGGTGAAAATGACAACACCGGACGTATTCTGTATGTATTTGTTATCTTCAAAGGAAAAAGTCTATGCGCAGACAACCCCTTCATGGGGAATACTGGGAGGTCCTAAACTTAAGATGCACTTTGGAAGTTGGAATATTTTCTGTATAAGAGTTACTTTGAATGGTTTCTCTGATCTTTTCCCTCTGTCTCCTCACTATAGCAGTAGATGTAGACATTAATTCATGTCAATCTGTGCAGTGTAGCATCCAAAGCAAAACTGACACTTTACAGATGCATCAGAAATATTATTTCAATGGTTATATAAGCATGAATTGTAATTTAAGATGTTTGTGCACAAATGCGTATTAAAATTATTTCAATCTAAGAATACATGAACCTGCTGAAGTGAAAACTCCAGTACAACCTCAAATATAGTGTTGCTACCTTGCCATAGACTGTAATGTGCATATATACAGATGTCTAATGATACAGTTGAAGCTGACAGTTATTATTACCTCAACCTTTTTTTTGGCAATTGAGTGAACTGCTTTATATATTTGACTCTGTCCTGACTAAGTCTGTTTTATGCTGCTCTTAAAACCGTAAGATGCATTTGACAGGGCACCAGGTATTGCTTTTTCCCTTTCCACCTTCAGTTTTACTCAAAGAGTGTCTCATTTCCATTTCTAATTTAACATTGTATTTTAGCTCATTGTGATGGTATCTGCACTTGACAGATTTGTCAAAGTATTTGTCCTATTTCTGTCAACTATCAGATTCCGTTTCATTTTCTTGTTCTCCATATTACGTTTGTCTCACTGCCTGCTAGTCACCATATCTGTCTTACCAGAATGTAGTGACTTGAACTAAGATTTGTCTCATTCACTGGCACTGGTTTATTTGGAGTACATTTATGTTTCGGAGTGGTTTCACAACATAAGTTTTATATATATTTATCAGAATATTAATCCTTATCTTACTATTTCGCCTCTTAGTTTAGTTGGGATTTTGAGTTGTTTAGGGCTACCTTTACAATGGAATGGTAGAAAAATGAATATAAAAACCCCACAATAAAATAAATACCATAAAACAGCTGTTTACTAAGTAGTTTCCAGTAAACGGCCCCAGTGTACCGTTTTGGCATATGAAGCACTAGATAGCCAGAAATAGACTTATTGTATAGCAGTGGCACTTCTCTCTTCTTCTGAAACTAGCAATGCCATGTTGGCTATTTATTATCTCCCTGTTTGGTTTCTATTCTATGTCTTTAATTTTTATCTCTCTTTGACCTTTTCCTCCTCTAGTGACCCAGAAGTACAATTCACATTTCCACACTGGCTCCGGCAATGGCTGAGTTGCACATGCATCTCTAAGACAGGATGTTGTGCAAGGCCAGAGCAGCAGGGCAGCATAAGTGAATGTAAATGTAGAAGTTCTTGCTCTGGACTTTGTAAGTCCAATGAATGAGCTGTGCAGTAATGTGATCTGTTACTTGTGGGAAGCCAGTATGGTTTTTTCATTATTGCTTAGATTTAGAGGAAGCTTCCCTTCAGATATAAAACTAAAATAGGTTGGCAGATGTATTGCTTATTTTTTAAAGGACGTTTTAAAACATACTACCTGGAAGTAATTTTGCAAGGAAGAAATCTCAATTTTCCACACCCAATTAGAAGATATTTTATTATAGGGGATCTAACAAAAAGCATCAGTGAAAGTCAAATGTACGTAGACTACTATCTAGAAAAAGGAAGTGAGTACCTTCTTTTAGTGTGATGGCATAAGACATCCAGTAGGCAGAAGAGTCAGAACAAAACATGTTAATGGGAAATAGGTAATTTCTAATTATTTCTGTCATGGATAGAAGTTTGAGTGTGAACAGGATGTGGGGGTGAAATGCAAAATGAGGACATGAACTATATATTGCATTAGTGGTGCAAATAGGGGCTGGTGCTCTCTTCAGACAGACTGATTTTTTCCTCACTCAGAGGGAAATTCACACCTCAAAGAAATATTCCAAACACTTGTTAGGAGGCTGTTTCTTAGACTTCTGTATTTTAAAACATATCGTAATCTTGACCATGTTTTGTAAAATCAGGCGTTCTGTAAAATCTTGTAGAAACATTTTGTACTAACGAAGGTCACAATGCCCTTGAAGGACCATGAATGGTGTAGTAAGAGGAAACAATGGATAGCAACAGTGAGATATGGCTGTATGCCCAGAAGCTGAGAGGGAAATGTGAGCTAGAAAAGTAGAAATCATGATAACTTAGGGGAAAAGCTTGTAAAATATGCAAAACTAATTAACCAAGTAAGCATTTGATCTAGTCGTGTGGACAGTAACAACTAACCAATAGTAATATAAACTTATACAAGCGAACAGTTGTTTGTAACCAATCAAATGATGCCAAGTTATAGATGCAACATAACATTGTGTATATAAGAAGCTCGCTAAGAGCAATAAAGGTCTTCAATCCAAGATATCGGAGTCCGTGTCATTAATCTCCTCAAAATCTAGATTCCATTGTTTTCATTTTTGTTCTTAACACCTCTGTGCTTTTAATTGAATACTATCAGTTAAATTGCTCAGAGATAAATGAGAAGTATAATGGATCAGGACTTAAAATGAGGTAATTTCAAGGTATCAGATAAAGCTAGTAGTTAGAATTCAACTAATTACCAATTGTAGTTTGCTTCTGACTGATAAATAATCATTGTTCTACCATAAAAATTGTAATATAAGTGCCTAGCTATCTATACATGTTTCTTTCTCTTAATGATCGCATTAACAGGACTGTCTTGATCCAGAAAGGAGGCCTGGGTGAAAAGCAAATTGGATCTACTCCTCTGTTCCTTAAAAATATACCTGTAGACTGTGGTTCTTAGTTTCTGACAGACTTTGTAGAACTGCATTTGATACATGCTAGTGTGTGAGCATGCCCTTCAGCACATGAAATTACTGTTGCCGTCAAATGTAGCTCACTCTGTTTTATGTGCATGTGCTTCTACACCTCATTCCTTGCCTGAGAGAAAAGGTATTTTTGAAATTCAGTTAGCTAAGAAGATATGAAAGAAACCTTAATACTCACTATTAAATAGGAATTAACCTTTACAATCACAGTAAGTGCTTATGTGTGGCTTAGATTTAAAGAATAACCAGCTAACGTGGTTTTAAAGATGTTAGCCTCTTTAGTGTCAGAAACATCACCTCCATGAATTCTGTGAGTTATGTCTCAGGAGTTATGAGCCTTTGAATATGTACTCAATCAGAAGCCAAATAAAAATTTTAGTATTATTATTTTTAGCCCTCATGCTTGAGAAATATAATATTGCACATTAAACAGAATAAAACTGAAATACAAATACTTCTGCAGTCTGAGTATGAAGAAAATATGATTATTTGTGGTCTTTTGGATCAAACTGAAGGAGCTGGCAGCACAAGCTAGATGTTAAGAGGTACATTGTATTATGTTGAACATGTTTCATTCCTCAGTTTCTATAGGCACCGATTTTCCTTGTCACGTTCTAATTTTGGCAGATCCTTAAGGAGATACAAGCTACACAAGTTCTCGACCTTGCTCAGAACAATTTTCCAAGCCACAGGAACTTCCCTGATAAAAGGAGTATATTTTGAAAGTTAGTTGTGCTTGGTTTGAATCAACATTTCAACTTTAAAAATGTGCCTGATGGCACATAAGATTTATGAGAAGTATTTTTTAATCTCTACCCTGTAAGATACCCATGGTTATTTTAGTTTGGTATTATTCAGTCTTAGCTGACAAATTACCTAATAGAATATCTGCTGAAAATGAAAATAAAAGGACTCTGAATAGATTAAGCTTTGTTTGCTTTTGCCTGGGTAAATAAAGTTTTTGTGTAACCACTAACATTAAATCTTTTGACATGTTTCTGTTCATCAAAAGGAAATTATTTGAAAAATATATTTAGCCACAGCATCACAGAATGTATCTATTGTATTTCATTGGTTATATTTGGTTTTCTTTGCTGCTGTTCCATATGAAAATTTATTAAACAGAGAAAGGTTGTTTCAATAAACTCATACACAAATTACGGGTTACATTTTTAAGATATGTGCATATATACATTCAAGAAACAATAAAGCTGAACCTGAAGAGAGATGTAGGATGGAATAAACTTTAGATATTACAAGTAAATAGCAGCAATTACTAAAGGGATATAGCCCTTCACATGTGGATCAGTTTTCCACAACACCATTGTCTTGGTGGCAAAATGGATATATGTGTTTTTTTGGCTGGTGTCCTGTGGACAACCATTATTATCCTGTCATTTAGAATAGCAAAGATTACAAACAATGTCTGAAAATACCAGCAGAGTCTCTCTGATTTTTACCCATGATTTCTCCAAAGGTTTCCTGCCATCTACTTAAATATGCAAACAGCTGGCCTCTGAACATGATCTGTCACTTGCAGCATTATGCAGGCTTTCCATCTAAACTAAATATCATTTGGGACCTGAGCACTAGTCAACAAGGAGAAGAATGTGTAAGCAGGCATAATGCCAATGGAAGATAAAGGCATGAGTGGAGCGTGCCAAAAGACCATTACATGGTCAGTGACCATCAAGCATTACTAGTGAAAATCAAAGTCCAAACTGGAAACATCCAGTTTGATGTCCAGATTCAGATTTAGTTGCTACACAGACAGTCCAACACATGTAAGCCTGCATGTAACAGGATATGTAAAAATATGGAGAGGGACACAAATTAATTTACAACATTTTGATAATACTCTATTCTCCATGGCACTGATATGACCTCAACTACCAGTGAATTTGCTTAGGAATAGAATATAATAATAATAATAATAATAATAATAATAATAATACATTATTATTTATTATTATCATTTTGTTTCTTTTAAGGTAAATTGATTTCAGGAAACAGAAAGAAAGAAATCCATAGATTTGCCTGTTTGCCACAGCATGGCAACAAACTTTTCTATATGTCACTGACATGTATGGAACACAGTGTACAAGTCTGTGGTATAGTGGCTTGTAGATATTTGTGATAAATATCAGTAAGTGAATTACTCAGGAAGAAAAAAAAATGAAGCTGTCTTTTCCCCAAGGATACATATTTTGTCCCTTCAAAAAAAAATCATGTTCTTGATCTCCTTGCTTTTTTTTATTTTACTGCAGGGAATCTATCAATTCTTCTGAGAATTAATGGTATCGAGGGGAGTGGTCATTTCATTCTTTTCTTATGACCCTAAAATTAATCCACTTCTAATCCATCAGCCAGTGGTCACAGTTTCAGGCTGGTTGTTCTCGTGGCAATAGAAAGAGTCTCATTTAAATTGATTGATAAACTGGGAAACTTTGATAAAAAATGGCCTGCTTTTATTAATCTTTCTACTTAATAATGAGCTGTCCTATTTTTTTTCTCGATTCATCCACTCCCTTCTTCCCCCAGCATTCCTTGATATATATTGCATTATAATATGACTGTGGTTGAGGGCTGTTTTTAGTTTCATGGCTTCTCTTTTCTGAAAAAAATAAGTTTTTCCGGTGTGCTAGAAATTTTTTTCTCTGCATTTTATGTACTGTCATTCTACTATATTTTGGTGTGGCTGTGCAAAAATCATATGAATATCTGCAGTGAATCAGATCAGTGATTTACCTGTGCTGGTACAGTCTCCTTCTCAGAGGCAGAAACAACGGAAGAATGTGTGAGAAACACCTCTTCCTGCAACGACCTTTGAAACATAAGGACTATTGTTACTGCAATAAAATAACCTTTCTGTTTTTCAGATTTTCCAGTACTTTGGCGTTTTCATAATATGTATAAATTTATAATAATTTATTTTTAATTCTCCTAAGCTTTTGGTCTCAATAATAGTTTGAGAGAATTAAAAAGTTACTGTATCACTGTGTTCAAAATGAGGGTTTGTTTTTCTGCTCATTCTTGCCTTTTCTTTTTTTTGGCTAGAACTCAAGAGGTAGCAAATAAACATATCTGTATAATTTCTTTATACCAAATTCTTGTTTTTATAGTTTTGGCCTAGAGTTTCTTACTGATTGCCTCTCTGAGAAGTTCTTTTAATATTTTCATATTTCCAAAAGTTTTTCTCCCTCTCTAGCCTAGAGTTGTTTAGTCCATGGATAGTTGCTGCAGTTCAGCCATTATGGTTTATTAGAAGTAGGCTCCATCTGCTACTTCTTTGCCCTCATTCCTCCATACACCATCAGACCTACTCCAGCAAGATACTGCATACATCTTTGTGTATTATTTACTACTTGTTCTGCTGGCTAGGAAGATGTTTAGACAGATGTCCGGTAAACTATGACTGTCTAACTATTCTTCCTTCGGCTTCAGGAAGGCCCAAAAAAATTACACATAGTCACTGCTCAGCTCCATGCTATTTTCACTTTCTTTGTGTGCACATGTGCATGTGTATATGCATGTGTGTCAAGTGGAGAATAAGAGCATGACATAGAGCTGAGTTACTTTGCAGCTGAGTTCCCATTGCTGAACTGAATTTCACTGCCAGGGAACTTGAACCATCAATCCAGATGAAATAATAACATTGATTTATATAGTGAGATTGTAATTTGTTACACAGTTCATAAACAACATTATATTTCATTTACTTTCTTAGAACTTCAACTGTCAGTTGGGGTCAAGGACACAAGAGATTTAATTTATGTTACATACCTCATTAAACTTAAGAGACTTAATGAAGTCAGGTACCAGGAGGTGCAACAAGGTTGTAAATTGTGTGTCTTAAATTTGTAGGAAGTTTGGGTGTCTTAGATCTTTTGAATAGAGTAGAAAAGTGCAAAGTTTCATTTTCTAGCAGCATTAAAAAAACAGCTTGTATACCTGCACCTTTTAAAAGACAATGAATAGATTCATCTGAGTATGCTTATACTCTGACATGAAGATTCACAGATTTCACTTTACTTCTGTACATAATAGTGTAATTTTCCCCAACATATTTGAGATCAGAGCTCTGTGGTAAACTTCTTCTGTGAGAAGGGGAACAGAAAAGGTAGGAGAGGTGGTGGGGTAGCTCTCTATTTTAGAGAGTGCTTTGATACTCTCAAGTTCGGTTATGGTGTTGGCAGGTTTGAGTGCCTGTGGGTAAAAATCAGAGGAGCCCACAAGAAGGCAGATATTGTGATGGGAGTCTGTTGTAAACCACCCAGCCAAGAAGAAGAAGCTGACAAGCTCTTCTATAAAAAAACGGGAGAAGTCTCAAGATCACTAGCTGTTGTCCTTGTGGGAGACTTTAATCTTCCAGATGTCTGCTGGAGTACAATACAGCAGAAAGGAAGCAGTCTAGAAGGTTCCTGGAGTGTGTGGATGACAAGATCCTCACACAACTGCTGAAAGATCTGACAAGGGAAGGCGCCCTCCTGGACCTGCTGTTGGTGAACAGAGAAGGCCTTGTCAGGAATGTGATGGTTGGAGGACACCTGGGGCAAAACAATCATGACATGGTACAATTCTCAGTTCTAGGTGAGGTGAAGAGGGAAGTTAGCAGAACAGCCACACTGAACTTCCAGAGGGCAGACTTTGGACTGTTCACAAGGCTGGTTGATAAAGTCTCATGGGAGACAGTCCTTAAGGGCAAGGGAGCCCAAGAGGGCTGGATGCTCTTCACAAAGGAAATGCTAGTAGCACAGGAGCAAACCATCCCCATGTGCTGGAAAATGAGCTGATGGGGGAAAAAAACATCCTAGTTGAGCAGGGAGATATGGATGGACATCAAAAAGAAGAGGAATGTCTATGAACTTTGGAAGAAGGGACAGACGTCTTGGGTGGACTACAGGGAGGAAGTGAGATCATGCAGAGGAAAAATCAACTAGAGCTCAGATTGGCCAAGTCGGTGCAAGATAACAAAAAATCTTTCTATAAATACATTAATAGTAAAAGGAGGGCCAGGAACAATATTCAGTCCTTATTGGATGCAAAGAGAATAACTGTGACAAAGTATGAGGACAGCGCTGATGTACGTAATGCCTCCTTTGCCTCAGTCTTTAATAGTAAGGAAAGTTGTTCACTGTATGTATATACCCAGGTGCTAGAGGAGCAAAACAAAACTCCCATGATCCAAGAGGAAGTGGTTAGAGACTTGCTTGCCCAATTAGACTCTCACAAGACTATAGGGCTGGATGGGATCCATCCAAGAGTATTGAGGGAGCTGGTGGATGTGCTTGCCAAACACCTTTCCATCATCTTCCAGCAGACGTGGATGACTGGGGAAGTTTCACTTGACGGGAGGGTGTCTGATGCTATACCTATCTACTGGAAGCATCGGAGGGAAAATCCAGGGAACCACAGGCCTGTCGGTCTGACCTCAGTGCTGGATAAAGTCGTGGAACAGGTGATTTTGAGTGCTATCATAAAGCACATGCAAGAGAACCAGGTGATCAGGCCCAGTCAATTTGAATACTGAAAATTTTTATCAAGGTATATAATTCCCTTTTTTCTTCTAAATTCATCAGTGTGAATGTTACACAGTCATGAATACTTTTATATTCCTCTTACAGTCACATTATATAGCTCTTCTATCGCAACACACTTACTACAGAGTAACTTCTTGACTCCTCAAAGATGACAAGGGAAAGAAAACTAATATAAACAACAAGTTATTGCAGGTGAATGCTGCAAATTGAATATTGCACCTGCAGTGGCATACTGGAGCCTAGTAATTAGCAAAACCTGTTGGGACCATATTGTGATACAGATATTTGATGCTTACTGTTATTTATGAAAGCTGTAAATGAAGGGAAGGATAATGGCCAGAAAGGTGGATTGCATCCAAAGTCACTGAACTTGGCCCTCCAGTACATGAATGAAAGAATGAAATTTAAAATGTACGTGCTGGAAACTGGATGCATCAGGATGCTATCAATGTTAAGGGAGATGGATGAGAGTTTGAAAGTGCAGTGGGTGCAGCTATTATTCAAGTTCACAGAAACATCATTGGTACTTTGTTGAGTGAAGATAAAAGTATGACAATTTATAAGGAATATAGACCCCAAAGTAGCAGGTTTCCTGAGCTCATGAGAGGCTACAGGTGGAGGCCCAGTGTACAAGCGTATATGAGCAGATGTGGCTTAAACAGAAGCAGAAACTTTCAACTATTCAGCCTTGTTGTATGAACAGAAATTCTGTTATGTTACATGTATAGTAACAGAAAATCAAATTTAAGGTTAAATGAGGAAAATAAAAATGATCTCCCAGTAAACACTTGTCACAAAACTGAGGCCTGCTATCTCCAGTAGGTAGTATCTTTTCTTCATTTCATCTGATTACAACTTTCTGGTACTATCTGGAAATTTCAGTGTATCTTCAGATTTTTTTCTTCACTGTTTAGATAGCCAGCTGTTCTGAATAACTATAGTTAGTATAATTATTGGTATAATTTTTGCAAGGGACAGACTTTTTGAAACTAAATTCTCTAAAATATATTGTTTGTATACATTAACACCTAATGCATTTGAAATTATACTCCTAAAAACTTCACACTGACAATGAAAAATATATATTTTTCATATTTGACTAAGGTAGCCTTAACTTAAAATTTCCTTATTGTTTGTGACTTTAATTCTAATTTCAGCTACCTGCCTTTTAGACTGCTCTGTCCTGGTGGAAGCATAGTACAGTCTCTGAAATTTCTTGTGTATCTCAGAAGAACAAGTGAGTGTAAAATAACATGGGTGGTGAACGTTGGATTGTTGAACTTAAAGGAAATCTTTATCTACTCTTTGTCCAAGAGTCAAAATAATTGGTAAAAATTAAAGTCAAAATTGGCATTTTTGTGTTTGCATCTGGAAGAAATATATTCAGCTCAAACGCATAGGAGAAAATCATAAAAGAAGGTGAAGAAAAAAGACTCAAGTAAGACAGCTATAATTTTTCTGAGATTAAATATTTTTATAAGTGAAAGTACTACAGTCTGAAAAGAAACCCAAACAAATTATTTGGCAAATGTTTGATAGTGTAATAATTGATGACTAGTTATGGGAAACACTGTTTACTTTAAATGGATACTTTAGCAAGTTTAAAGTAAGGCAGAAAAAACAGGAAAGCTGTCTTGAATACAGAATATATTTGAGTGCAAACTTCTGATGTCAATGTATCTTCTAACACTACGCTGAACTCAAGATTTCCTGCCCTCAAATGGAAGTAGCAGAGCACAGCGAAGAAGGCAGGTTTATTTATTTCTCACAGGAAATTCTCCAAAACTTTTATGTGAGAAACAATGTAATCTGAATTTGAAAGTTCACTTGCTTTTCTTTTTCACCAATTTATTCCTAAAATTTTCAAATACAAATATTTTTAATTGCAGTCAGTGTTAAAGACATTCTTTTTGCATTTGATTTACTAGTGTAATCAGATGTTTTTTATTTAAATTTGTTTATTCAAATACCATCCTCTGCTACCAGGCAGAAAACTACAAAATATGAAAAACAGAAGCTAAGATCTTAATCAAACGCTTGGAATTTAGTGACATAGAACTCCATGGAAGTAAGGAAAACTTTCCTTTCTTCTCTGCTATAAGTGCATCTATTGCTCCAATCCCTCCAAATAAAGCAGACTTTAGACAATATCATTTTCAGTTCAATGGCCCCCAGAAGCCAAAGGACCATCTGCCTTATTATTAAATTCTCTGATGATATCTCTTCTTCTGTTCCTTTATTTTTACCTGTCTCTCATCATTATGCTCCATATTTGTGGAACATTTTTATTATTTAGCATCTCTGGCTTCCAACTCGCATATACTCTTTTCTTAAACATATTAATATAGGCGTCACTTATTTTTTCCGTATCTCTGAGCATTGCCAGGGAAAAGGTTGCTGATGTGGTGTAAAGGGTCTTCTGACGATTCCCCATCTACAGGGCTGTGTTTGATTTGCTTAAGGGCTGATTCCTGAAGAAATGCTTCATAGGGGTTCTGTTCAAGTACATGGAGGACAGAAAGGTGATTAATGGCAGCCAGCATGGCTTCACCAGAGGCAAATCCTGTATGACCAACTTCGTGGCTTTCTATGATGGGGTAACCACAGCAGTGGACATGGGTAAACCAATGGATATGATCTATCTAGACTTCTGTAAAGCCTTTGAAATGGTCCCCCACAACATCTTTCTCTCTAAATTGGAGAGATATGGATTTGATAGGTGAAGAGTAAGGTGGGTAACAAACTGATTGGATGGTCGTATTCAAAGAGTAGTGGTCAATAGCTCAAAGTCCAGATGGAGATCCGTGACAAGTGGTGTCCCTCAAGGGTCCATACTGGGACCAGTGCTGTTCAATATCTTTATCATTGATATAGACAGTGAGACTGAGTGCACCCTCAGCAAAGTTTGCTGATGACACCAAGCTGAGTGGTGTAGTTGCCACACTGGAAGGACGGGACAGATCGGAGAAGTGGGCTTGTGAGAGTCTCATGAGGTTCATTCAACAAGGCCAAGTGTAAGGCCCTGCTCCTGGTTCGGGGCGATCCCTGTTTTCAGTACACAATGGGAGATAATGTGATTGAGAGCAGCCCTGCAGGGAGACACTTGGGGGTGCTGGTCGATGAGAAGCTTGACATGAGCTGGTGATGTGCGCTCACAGCCCAGAAGGCCAAACGTCTGTATCAAAAGAAGCATGGCCAGCAGGTCAAGGGAAATGATTCTGCCCCTCTATTCCTCTCCTATGAGACCTCATTCAGAATAGTGTGTCCAGTTCTGGAATCCTCAGTGTAAGGTGGATGTGGAGCTGTTGGAACAGGTCCAAAGGAGGACTACAAAGATGATTGGAGAGCTGGAGCACCTTCCTTATGAGGGCTTGTTCATCCTGCAGAAAAGAAGGTTCAGAGGAGATCTTATAGCGACCTTCCAGTACTTGAAAGGGGCCTTAAGGAAAGCTGGAGAGGGGCTATTGTGGGGATAGGACCGGGGGAATGGGTATAAACTGGAGAGGGGCAGATTTAGACTAGACATTAGGAAGAATTTCTTCACTATGAGAGTGGTAAGACACTGGAATAGGTTGGCCAGGGAGGTTGTGGCTGCCCCATCCCTGGAGATGTTCAAGGCCAGGCTGGATGGGGCCTTGGGCAGCCTGATTGAGTGGGACGTCCCTGCCTTTTGGCAGGGGGGGTAGGAACAAGATGATCTTTAAGATCCCTTCCAACACTAACTATCCTATGATTCTATTCATTGATTTAAGGTTTTTTTTGTCCTGGAATTTGTCTCAGAAGAGCTGAGGAGGGAGTTCCCAGACCTTGTTTTTTGTCTTCATTCTCCCATTAGAAATATTTTCTCATTTGCTTCATTAGTTCCACTTTCAGGCAATGGAGCAATGGAAGTTGTGGGTGAGCAGCTGACAGGAAAAAAGTACAAGGGGTTACTGAGCAGTTTGGGGCAGTCTTGTCTCATTGAAGCTGTGGGAATGTTAACTTTAATTGACATTTATTTTAATATAGAATCATAGAATCACTAGATTGGAAGTGACCCACTGGGTCATCGAGTCCAAACATTCCTAACAGTCCCTAAACCATAACCCTCAGCACCTCATCCACCTGTCCCTTAAACACCTCCAGGGAAGGTGACTCAACCCCCTTCCTGGGCAGCCTGTTCCAGTGTCCAATGACCCTTTCCGTGACAAATTTCTTCCTGATGTCCAGCCTGAACCTCCCCTGGAGCAGCTTGAGGACATTCCCTCTTGTCCTGTCCCCTGTCACTTGGGAGAAGAGGCCAGCTCCCTCCTCTCCACAACCTCCTCTCAGGTAGCTGTAGAGAGTAATAAGGTCTCCCCTCAGCCTCCTCTTCTCCAGGCTAAACAACCCCAGCTCTCTCAGCCCCTCCTCATAAGACTTGTTTTCCAGCCCCTTCACCAGCTTCGTTGCTCTTCTCTGGACACACTTCAGAGCCTCAACAGCCTTCTTGTGGTGAGGGGCTCAGAACTGAATACAGTACTCAAGGTGTGGTCTCACCAGTGACGAGTACAGAGGGAGAATAACCTCCCTGGACCTGCTGGTCACGCCGTTTCTGATACAAGCTAAGATGCCATTGACCTTGGCCACCTGGGCACACTGCTGGCTCATGTTCAGTCGGCTGTCAACCATTACCCCCAGGTCCTTCTCCTCTAGGTGGCTTTCTAGCCAGACTTCTCCTGGTCTGTAGCACCGCATAGGGTTGTTATGCCCCAAGTGCAAGACCTGGCATTTGGCTCTATAATATGAAAGCAAAGGTAAGAATAATAGTGATTTTTTCCCAGGAGACAAGAAAAAAGAAACATCTTTCCTCACATATTATTCTTCCTGAAGGGAAATCCTAATGATGTAGAAATGAACTCTATGCCTTCAAAGGCTGTTCAGTTGTTTGTGGGTGTACATAGGTGAAGCAGGATAAAAGAGATTGGAGACTGTATCTACAGAACAGGAAGGAGAGGAGGAGGTAGGAAGATAGATATGTGACGTTGATGTCTTAGTGTGAAGAAGCTCACAATGCAGAATTAGTAAGGAAAAATGTAAGGGAAAAATGTGAAGCAAAATGATTATTTGGAGCAGAACAAAGAATTACCTTAAATTAGCTGCTTTTGCCATATAATGTACAAAATTTGATTTGCATAAGCTAAGGGATGATGCCACAAAATTAATAGCCTTTCATAAGTTTAAGTAAAGGTATGATTATCTGAAATATCACTTATGATATCCAAAAGTAAAGCAACTTCTCTGCCTTGAATAGAGTAGGTACTTCTTAGCTGTGACCATAAATGAAATGTTATTAATAACTTTTTGTTTACCTACAGACAGTATATAACAGATTCTCTGTATCATCAAGTTCTTGTCTGATAATTGGACTTGAAGTCTTCATCTGATAGTTTTATCTAACTGATTTTCAGATCTGACTCCTATTACCTGTTGCTGAAGCTTAGTTGAATTTGTTTTTCTGACTGATTTTTTCAAGGCTTTGCTTCCAGTTTGTTGTGTCTTAATTTTCCACCGTTTGTCTTGTCTGGACTTCACAAAGCCTCCTCTTGTGGAAACAGAAGGTCCTCTAACTCTCACCTGCCTGTGCTAATTTCCTTTCAGAAATAAGCATTTGATTTATCATTTTCAAACCTCTATAAATACCAGTGTAGATTTTTCAAACAGGTGAACATATAACCTGTATGGAATATAAATATTCATATATTCATCTCTACCAAAAAATTAATGCTATTCAGCATGGTCACAGTAAATATTGTTACATCAAATTCTCAAAAAGCTAAAGCAAATCAGCTAAAGCTTGTACAGATATCTGTATGTGAGAGGAAGGTATCCATAATTTCTTTTATATTTCTATTACTCTTGTTTATTTCTTAGGTGACTAGTTTGAACTTTTTTCACTGAATCATGCCGTCACAAAGGCTAGAAGACACCCATATAGATCATCTTGTCCAACTTCCCTGGTCATGCAGAATCAGCTAGAGATCAGGGCTCTGTCCAGCTGGGTTTTTTGAACATCTCCAAAGGTGGAAACTCTTCAGCATTTGGATAACTTCCTCCAGTGCATGACCACCATAAGATTTTTCTTATGTTTAAATGTTTAATTTTCCTGTATGTCAATATACTTCTATTGCCTCTTATCCTGGTATTGAGCATCACATTGACTCTATCTTCTTTATTCCCCGCATTAAGTATTTAAACACATAGACAAGATCTGCCCCGAGGGTTTTCTTCTCCAGGCAGCAGTGTCCCAGCTCTCTCAGTCTCTCCTAGCATGAGAGATGCTCCAGTTCCTTCATCATCTTTGCAGACGTTCACTGGAGCAGTTTCAGTAGGTACATGTCCCCCTTGCACCAGGGAGTCCAGAATTAGACACAATACTCCTGATGTGTCTCACCATGGCTAAACAAGGGGAAAGGATTGCCTCTCAACCTGCTTGCAGTATTCCTTCTAGGAGTCGCCACTCCCCCAGTCTGGGAAGAAGTCAGAGGCTGGGGGAGGTTTTAAAGTTTTGTTCTTATTTCTTAGTATCCTAATTCTGACTTGATTAACAAGAAATTAAATTAATTTTTCCAAATTTGTTTTACCCATGACCCTAATTGCTGAGAGATCTCCCTGTCCTTATCTCAATCCAGGACTGAGTGTTTCATGGTATTTTATCACCCTGCCCAGTTGAGGAGCAGTGACTAGTGGTAGAGAAGCTTGGTGGGCATCTGGCATCCAGTCAAGGTGAAACCACCACATCATTACGAACTGTTGATTCTTACTGAACATCTGTCGTGAAAAACATCAAAGAACAGAGGAGAAACTCATATTATTTATGTGCCACTTTCTGGGTGAGTGGCAGCGGACCAACTAAAGTTCCAAAGAATTGAATGGAGAACTTGAGATGGTAAATTGAATTAAATGGTCCATCTGTGTTCATAACAGCAGCATTTGGCAGAATCACTTTTAAAGAGAAATCCATATTAGACAATAAAAATGAATCATAGAATCATTAAGGTTGGAGAAAACCTCTAAGATCATCAAGTCCAAGTGTATTGTGAATAGTTCTTAATTTATTTTTTAAAAAAATATAGATATGATTATAGAATTGGAGATACATAGACATTAAAGCTATTATTTATTAGTGATATGATGTCTTAGGTATAATATGCATGGCACTTCTCATTGGTCCGTTAACTGCACCACTGGCAGAGAGGCAGCAAGGACAAGACAGACAAATTGCAGAACATAAACAACACCGTTGTGCTGTCGCCCAGAGATTGTTAACCATGCTGCACTTGGATCTTTTGGTGTAGCAGTATAGCATTTACAAATATGGTTTATATGTTGGCACAAAAAAAAATGTGCTTAGGCAGTAGGATAGGAGATGTTATGAACAGCATTAGAAGAGTAGATCCTGGAAGCAGAGATATTGGCTTCTGTGTAAGAGGGGATGTTCAGGGCCAGATAGTTGGATAAATCATGGTGTTGGGGAAAGTGTGGAGGTGTGCAGATTTTGACACTGAGGTACATAGGCAGCCAGAATAACTTTCTGTTAATATCTTTAGGCTTGATCCTGATGCTCTCAGCTTTATATAAGACTTTTAAAAGTAGGATATGGATCATCAGAGCAAGGGCTGAGACCAAAATGCCACACACAACATATTACAACTGCCACAAGGATGGAAAGGAGAATTATAGTCGTAGGAGACTCTTTACTGAGAGGGACAGAGGGTCCAATATGTAGAGCAGACCCTACTAACAGAGAAGTCTGCTGCCTTTCAGGTGCCCGCGTAAGGGACGTTTCCAGGAAACTTCCCAACCTGGTGACGCCTTTAGACTACTATCCATTACTGCTGCTCCATGTGGTTAGGGGATGAAGCTACAGTATGAAGCCCAAGGGGGATTTAAAGATATTTTAGGGCCTTTCGATGGCTAGTGAGGGAATCTGAGGCCCAAGTGATTTTTAATTCCCTCCTTCAGTTATGGGTGATGACATTGTAAGGCTCAGATGGGTCCAGTCTATTAATACATGGCTCTGTGACTGGTGTCACCACAACAACTTTGGGTTTTTCAACAATGATATGGCCTACACAGCACTAGGATTACTAGTATTGGACAGGAGTCACCTTTGTCGAAGCGGGGAGGAGGGTCTTTGTCCAGGAGCTTGCAGGGCTTGTGGATAGGGCTTTAAACTATATGTGACGGGGGAGGGTGATAATATCAAACTAGCCTGTGACAAGCAGTGGGAGGAGAGACAATGGTTGGAGCAAAGGGGTACTGATATGGGCTGCGGTCCTGAGGGATAGGGGACAGGTGAGGAGTATAGTCAGGACTCTAAATTTCAGGAAAGCAGACTTCCATCTCTTCAAGGTGTCACTCAGTAAGACCCCTTGGGATATGATCCTCAGGGATAAGGGAGCAGGACAGAGCTGGCAAATATTTAAGAATGCTTTCCATGAGGAGCAAGACCACTCAGTCCCCGTATGTAGGAAATCAGGCAGGGAAGGGAATTGACCAGCATGGCTGAATCGAGACCTGTTGGTCAGACTCAAGAACAAGAGGGAACTGCACAGGCAGTACAAGAAGGGACAGGGAACCTGGGAAGTGTACAGGGGCATTGCCCAGTCGTGTAGGGATGAGGTCAGGAAGGCCAAGGCGCAGCTGGAGCTGAACTTGGCAAGGGAAGGAAAGAATAACAATAAGGACTTCTACAGGTACGTCAAACAGAAGAGGAACATTAAAGAGAAGTTTACAAAGAAGAGACTTTACAAAGGCTTGTAGTATTAGTACTAAGGGCAATGAGTATAAACTGGAGAGGAGCAGATTTAGACTAGAGATAAGGAAGAATTTCTTCATGATGAGAGTGGCGAAGCACTGGAACAGGTTGCTCAGGGAAGCTGTGGATGCCCCATCACTGGAATTGTTCAACACCACATTGGAGAGGGCTTTGGGCAGCCTGATCTAGTGGGAGATGTCCCTGCCCATGGCAGGGGGATTAGAACTGGATGATCTTTAAGGTCCCTTCCAACTCAAATGATTCTATGATTAGATATCATTAAGTGTTGTGTAAAGGAGAATTGGAATAAGGAATAAAATGTAATATCTTATTTGCCAATTATTTGAGTTGTAAGGGATACTAAGGTTCTGGGAAAGAGTGAAGCAGAGGAAGAGGAGGGATTTGTGAAGAAAATAATTAGCCATGAATTATAAAAATATATTATTTATCATTTATAAAATAGGTCCTTTTATAATATCTTCTTGATTTAATGAACATTTGAAAGCCAATTGGCTTATTTTCCTGCTGCTGCACTGCACATAGGTGGACTGCTTTTGTGCTCACAGATTGTAATTCCTCATAGCAATAATACTGGAAGTTGAATTGTTTAAAATGAGGGAATCTTCTTTCTCCTTATGTTACCGGTGATGGAAAGAGTACTAATTACGGTTTTTCAATCTTTCTGCTTTCACATTCACAGAATATTCTTAGTTCTGCTTAGTCTCAGATTATATAAAGATATTTATTGAGAATAGGTCAACAAATCAGTCAAGGGTCAAAAGCTAAGTACCTTAGTTTTCACTGTCTTCTAGGAAGGCAAAACTTTGCTGAGAAGTACCTTAGGAGTATAAAACAAAATTAAGGTTTTTTTGAGCTAAACCAGTATTCAAAATAAAATCTCTCCCTTTCAGTCATTTCTTTTTTAATTTGCCATTTAAAAGGAACTGTATTACAATACAAAAATAGAAATACGATGCATTTACCAAAAGAATGGAGTGTTGTTTTTCCCTGCTCCCAGAGAAATAAAAGCGATCTCATCCACACTGACAGCACTGTGACAGTTCATGTCATTTATTTGCAGGGTGGAAGCTTTCCTTGTTTCATACATTCTCTGTGGAAATACAGCAAGTGCTAATTTTATCTTTACTGCACCTTACTGCTGAAGCATACTCATCTCCCAGAAGCAGAGATGGGGTTACTCACTGTTTATGATGACAGTTGCCTTTTAAAGAAGCAGAGAATGAAGCATCTGAGGAATGCGTATGTCCTGCCAGGAACACAGCAGGAAAAATGTCTTCCATTTGAGATAAGATGTACTGACAGCACAGTAGGAACAGCTGAAATCAACTGTGCATTTGGAGTTTTCATACTGACCTGGATCACTGAAACCAACTTGAGTATAATTTGACAAACCCTTGCTTTTTCGCAGACTAGAAAAGGAAAGATTTTGCATAGGTATTAACTGGGCATTTATCAATATTTTTGCCACAAAGAACAATTGCAATATTTTATTTAAAAAAAGTTAATAAATGTTTCCAGTGTAATTTCTTGTGCATTTTATTAATAGAAAAGAAGAAAATCATGATGTAGGTGAGGGGAGAAATGAATCAGTTGTTTGCAAGCTTTTGCTCTCTGTCTTGGTTGCAACCCAGCCAGGAATTCGACCAATGAGCTGGCAGCAGAGCTGTGGTGGGCAGCCAAGTCCTGAGGAATGAGGTAAAAGACGAGGAGAGCTAATTGGTGTCAATGGCCATCAATGCATATTTAAAGACTAAATGTTCAACCAGAAAATTTTATGCTCATAAACTAAGTGCTAGATGTCATAGGTGCAGCCATTTCTACTTGCAAAAAAAAAAAATGAATTAAAGAACTCAAACTTCTAGAGAAAAATCAGTCCTACATAACAAAATAGTTTTGTAGCAATTTATGATTCCCACCTGTGATTCTGATTTCCACCAATTTTATGTATTTCCTTAAACACATTAGAAAACAGGAAAAAACAATGAGGTCTTATGATGCTTGTTGTCTGATAAGATTTGACGCTCTCAGTAGTTTGCAACCTGCTTTTAAAAAGTGTTGACCTCCAAATCCAGAGCCAGTTGCTGGCTAAGTTAATGTAGCATTCATTGTCTTTGTCTGATGTGAAACTCTAAACACTTTCCAACCCTTGTCTTTTTCCTCAAGCTCTACAACTTACAGACTGGTACAACAGCAATATTTGGTAGTAGGAAACAACATTCTTCTAACTTTTGATGTTAAAGGGTTCACATGTCTAATATCTAGAAAGGAGGTTGTCTATTTATGAAATGGCTTAGAGATGATAATTTATGGTGTTTGCAGCTCATGGAAGGTATTAGAGTCAAGTCCATGATAGTTAATGGGTAGTACTTCTGATTAATTTTTTTAGAGGAGGAGAGACTGTTTAAAATAGTTGCATTTCTATGTAAGTTTAAGAATAGGAATAGGGTTAAAATAAAACTTAAAATAAAACTGAACACTAGTTTCAAGACTGTTTTTGTTGTCTCAGAGACAGAATGTGAATTTACTCCTAGGTTAAAAGTAGCTTAACAACACTGAAATATAGTTATAGCTGAAAGGGATGAATTTGAGTTTAAATTTGGTAGCAAGTGGTAAAGAAGAATTACAGCTATTGGTTCACATGAAAAATGTGAACCTTGCACAAGGAAGGGTGAGATAGTTTCACATGCATGATGACTTCTTTAATAGGATCGATAGCTGGTAAAACACACTGACTGTAGCAGTGAAAGCTAATTTTGGAAAAAATATAAAGAATAGACAGTTGAGAAATGGAAAACTCTGGAGAGTACTTAGCTGAGAAAAAGTGTCCCAGATGAATGTCCTCCTTCAGGAAGGGGGCAGTTTTCTTCAGTGTAGTAGGAGGAACTGATGCAGACAATTTTTGTCATGCTTTTCCCTTCATACTTTTACTTCGGTCCTGCTTAAACTACCTGTTGCCTATTCCTGCTCGTGATGCCGTTAGCACTGGCTGGAGCAGGCTAATTAAACATCAATATTCTGTGTTTATTGACTGTTCAATCTCTATGCAAATGAAATATTGGACAGTATCTTTCAAGTGTTTCCGTGACATCTGCTTTGTTGTGCTCTACATTTGATTTAATATAAACTAAAATACGCAAAGAAAGAAATGGGGAAAAAGAAGTATTTCTTATGCAAGTGACAAACTTGTCATAAGATTTATTTCAGATGCAAGCCCATGACAGCATTTGCACTAGGAAAACAGCATGGCAACACATGGGAAAAATGGCACAGAGGCTCTGGAATAACATTGCCGTAGAAGCTTGATAAATGAGCCACAAACAGTTGGCTATTAACACACCTGTATCTAAGGCACTAAGGCATTTCTGATGTTGTGTAACATAACCATATAATCTCTAAGGAGCAGCAGGAAGAAATGCTTATTTGGAAATGAGCTGTTAATTTTAGGTCATCTTGTTTATGGAAACTCATGTGTAAACTAGAATACAGCATTAATCTACAAAACTGATAAATGAAATGAAATGAAGAAAAATGAAAGAAGTGAAAACTTGCCATCTTAGAAAAGAGGTGAGTCCATAGAACAGGAAGACTTAAACAAATATCTACAGCTACTGAAGTGCCAGATTCTTGTATTATTCTATTTTTACCATTTTTTTGTCACTTGAGAAAAAAGTGCCAGATTCTGGCCTCAAGGGAATTTAAAACAATCAAGTATAATGAAGCCACTGGTAGTTGTATGGCAGAGAAACTAATACCAAAAGGAGAAACGTAAAGTAAAGGAATGAAAGATAAGCTTTCAAGAAAAAGTTAAAATAAGGAAAGAAAAGTAAGATTGTAAGAACAGTGAAATTCGCAGGTACAATAAAGATTAAAAAGAGGATTGCACATTTTACACTTTAAACTATGCTTTCTAGGGACTTATTCATGTTATTTCTAGAGAAAGGCAAAATGGAAGACAAATTTGCGTGGTTGACTTTAGATATGGTTGTTCCTTGCTACCTTATGTGGAGCAGTCACCATGTGCAAAATGTGACTTGCTGCTGGCAAAGACCTAATTTGTGCTGCTAGCGGTTTTGCCCATCTTGGGGCGTATTTCTGCTCATTATGGTAGCTGAGTGAGTCAATTTCACATTCATATAATTAGAAACAATGTTTTAATCCTTTGCACAATTGTAATTTTATAGCAATTCTGAAAATAAAATTAACTTCTTAACAATTTACTCATATGCGTCTGTGATTACTGGAGATCATTGTTTATTTGGCAGATTGTTCCTTTCACCGGGTTGCCAGTAAACTGTAGTATTCAGTACTTTAATTTTTTCAGTATGATCAATTTTTGCCTTATGTTATTTCATTATTGGTTGGATTCTAATAATGTGGACATTTACATGAACAGTAGTAATTATCATCTAGTAAACAGACTGTGAATATTTGTGATTCTTTCTAAGATAGAAGACATGAGATTTATTTCAGGTGTTGTTTTTCTTTAGCAATGCTTTAGGGATTAAAAACCACTTTTAGGTGTTTATAGGTGGACCAGAATACATCAAGATGGCTAAACTGAAAATGTATAGAGGAAAAATTGTAAATATGCTCCACAGAAGTTGTGGACCCTTTTTTTTTTTTTTTTTTTTTTTTATTTTTATTTTTGTTTTTGTGTTTTTTTTTATTTTGGTCTCCAAGGTTATCTACTTATGAATAATACAGACTAAGCCTGGGTTGCTGGGACAGAAAATAAGCTTCTGCCAGGAAATCCATGAAAATGGAATGTTTTGACTTGTATTTGTATTTTTTTTCCGTCATTATAATGCTTTAATTTATCTTCATATGGCATCTTCTTATCTCCTGTGGGAGTGTTGTAGTTGGGTTTTCTTTGGTGGCTGTACCTCCTGACTTACTTTATGTGTTTTAGGGCAGAATTGCACAACAAAATCTTTGTTAGTTTTGCATTATTTAGTATGGGAAATCTCTGGAGGACAGGAGAGAGGGACATGGTTCTGGCTTCATATTCTGCTGCTCTGATTAAAAGATTGTTGTCATGGCTTACTTTTTGAATGAGAACAGAATTAACAGGCTTTCTCCAAGGACTACAGAGAAACAAGAGGCACAAAGACGCTAGTAGTTTCTCTCCTTTCACTTTCTTGCTGCAAACAGTGTTGCGTGTATAGGTCTATTTATACAAAACAGTGTCAGTGTCCTGATTCCTTCTGGGGAACCGCTGATTTCCTGGTCTTGGCAGGAGAGAGGTAATTTTCACAGGAAGATTGGAAAGAACACAGCTTGGGTAGCTGATCCAAATTGGCCAAGGGGATATTCGATTCCATGATGTCATGTTCAGGATATATAAGGGGAATATCTAGATGGAGGTTGGGATTCACAGGGAGTTGGCAGCTTGCAGCAGTTAGCGATTTTGGTTTTTTTTTTCCAAGATGGGGCTTCATGCAGCCTGGGTGCTAAGCTACAGAGCATGACTGAGGACTCCAGATCAGTAGCATGCCCAGCCATCATTTCCCAGGCAGTGAGTGATTTGCATTGTGTCATCTGTTTTGTATATTGCTTTACTGATATTACTACTGTTGTGTTTCCTCTTCTGCTCTATTAAACTGTTTTTATCTCAAAATTCATGAATTTTATATTTCTTTTTGCTTCCCCTCCCCATCTCACTCTAAGGGGAGGGATGTGGGGTTGGGGACAGAGGTGAGCAAGTGGCTGCCCTGTTTTTTTTTTTTGTTGCCTGCTTGGGGATAAACTATGATGCTATGCAGTTCTTTATTTCATGACAGAACCCTGTGGGGTCCTTTGTTGCTGGCTGATGAGTTAAACTGCAACAGGCAGTCATCTGCCTTTCAATCATAGTTTATTGTTGCAGGACAGTGGAGTTTGTCTTTTAAACAAGTTTTTATCTGGTGGGTGTGGAATAAGTGTTGAAAGCAATGGGGAGGTCTTCTCAACATAGTGTCAAACTCAGTGTATTTTCCCCTACATGTTAAAGAAAATTTATCAGTTACCCAAGCCTATTAAAAATCAGCAAACCTCACATGAATAATTTCCTTTATTATTGCTTTTAAATTGACCTACTGTTCCTATCCTTTTGAGAAAATTGTATTTTTTCAGTTTCCTTTTCAGATACAGAATCACTTTTCATGACAGTACAAGGAGCACACCTTAAATGTTATTCTTACTGTGGTCACTATGTTTTGTAGACAGCTCATGTTCATTTGTCTGTTGAACATGTATAGCTATCAACAAAAATAAAAAAATGAAAAGGTTTCTCAACTAGTTATCTGTGTAACGTCTTGATAGCTCATGTAGATGGTTTCGGAATTTCTGCTAGTCAAATATGAAATGAGAAGATCATAAATCACGGTAAAGTGGATGATAGTGTTCATAGTTTCAATAAAATGCTTTGACATGATAGTTTGAATTTGTGTAATAATTGCATTCCCTTTGTCACCTCTGTTTTTCTCTCCTTCTCTGTTACTGCTTAGGTGACCACAAGAAAATTGTTGACGGGTTTTTGACATTGGCATTCATCGACAAGGTGAGGCTAGAGTCAGTGGCATGGAGAAAGCCCACCACCTCACCAGAATACTTAGTGTCAGCCTGTAAACCAAAGACTTTTTCTTAATCCAGTGTAGAGTATGTGCTTCCCTCATAATATTTTGAAATGCATCCCACTTTATTGAATCCATTTTTATTAATGTACAGATATGTAACTATTGTTTGCTTCTCAACAGGGGTGCGTTAGATGGTAGGGAGCATGGGTTAGGTCAGATCACAAACAAAGCAAAGTTTAACACACCATTTAAAGTGCAGAGTGAATGCGATATACTGGAAGTGGGGTATTTTTAATTGGCTTTTGCTACTGTTTCTCCATTATTCTCAATTAATCCCAAATTTGTCACTATAGTACAGCTGTAGTGATTAACATGGGTCTGGGATCACGAGAGTGCAGAAAATAAGATACAATCACTTCTGCCTAAATCCTCCCCCCTTTTTATTTTTTTAATGGAAATAGAAGTAAGATCTGATCTTTCTTATTCCCCATGCCTGTTTTTTCCAGTTTTCAGGTGTTGTCCATTCCTTCTGATGGCTTCTTCTTCTGGGATTCCTAGTCTTTTTGTAAGTCCTTACAAAGAAGCCTTCTTAATTTGTTTTTATTCAAATTAAGCTCTTCAATTTCTTTCACTCTGCTCAGTTCTCATAAGAAACATTGACAATAAAAGCAGCCGATTTCTTTATTCTATGCCTGTGTATCTGATGCTACAGCACACAACAAAAGAGGAAGAAAATTCAGTTTCGTATATCTGCATTAGCAAATTTCTGAAAATGTCCATTTTCAATTTCTAACAAACAGCGTAGATCTTACAACGTAGAGCTGCAATTATCTATTTCAACTGTTAACACTCTCAGTGAAACAGAATTTCAGTAAGATAGGACTATGTTTTCTGTGGAAGGAGATTGAGTAGAAATGGATACCCAGAACAAAGAGATAAATCATAACAGTTTGGTACCACTAGCATGTGAATGAAAAGAATATCTCATACATTTAAAGGTAGTTTTCTCACTATAAGCAATATCAATCAAGTTAATGTATGATAAATTTCAAAAACGGCTTAAAATATTTTAAACTGCAAAGTTATCGGAACGCAAAATAACCCAAAATCCAAACCAAAAAAAGAAACAATGCAATTGCAAAGTAAAACAGTCACTGAAAAATGATAAAGTGACAGAACTAATACTCCAAATTTAATTTACTGACATACTGTCTGACAAAAAAACCTAAGACTGGGCCTTTAACTTCTTTTATTTGACAAATTAAGAAAATCAGCTATGATAAAAATAATTCCTTTATGAGTCAACAAACAGCTGTACATGATGCTGCTGACATTCAGTGCGATTCTGCAGTTCATTTTCTAAGAGGCTAAGGATCTCCCCAGGTTTTGCTTTCAGATCTTCTACTAACTCCAAATGGATTCCTTTGAGCACTGACTTGATCTTTGGGAAGCGAGAGCCGGTTCTGGCAAACAAGGTGTGTGCTCAAGCACTATGATATTGTTATTACTTAAAAACTGCTTCACAACAAAGCATTGTGGTTTGATGCACACCAACATTTTCTTACCGAGGGTAAGAAAACATCTATATTTGAACAGGGTCACTTGTACTGTGTGAAGCAACTGAGTTGAGTCTCATCTCACCGTGACAAGTTAGAACATGTTCTATAACCCTCTCTTTGTCTTTCCCCCCCTAACTCTTTGTTCCTGATCTATAGGGTTAGTCTAGTTTTTTTTGTGTGTTGGACCTCATATATCCAGACCTGCCACACAGACTTAACATGTTCAGGTATCATTCTGCAGCTGTTCTAATAAGCTGACAAGACTTGCTATGAAATGTGAGGAATGCAGTGTGAAACTCATTATGTATGAAAATATGGCATGCTTACGAGGTATAATCCTGAACAGTGCATTGAAGTCTAATTCAGAAAATAGTTGGCTTTACTTCCGTTCCTCAACTTTCTGTCACAATATAATTGCTCTCAGCTTGTTCAAATTATTGAAATAATGGCTTAATGAGTCATCATTCATTCCCTCTACCTTTTTTTGTCTACTGAACTACCAAAGATTTTGGGTACCCTCTTCAAAGTCAGAGCCAAAAGTTATTTCTATAAATAATACCGGTGGCTGCATGCTAACATAACACATCTTTCTTTGGATCACACGTTGTGCTGAAATTCCATGTATGAATTACAGTGGTATTATGAATTCCACTGGAGCAACTGAAGAAATAGCTCTTAATGACCGTGTAGCAGTAGATTAACCAATAGACAATACCTGTTAAGTTGCCAAAGATTTTGGGAAGTTCAATTCAGAAATTAAAATAAAAATAAAATAAAATTAATATTAATTTAATTATTTAATATTAATTTATTTATTAATATTAAAATGCAATTGAAATTAAATTAAAATAGCTGCTGTTCCTAGGTTTGTGCTTTCATTTTAACCTTAATCCCATGGAAGATGCTTCTTGATACAAAGGATACAAATACATAATATTCCAGCTCCCTCCTGGCTAGAATATATAGCACCAAGAATGCAGAAAGACTAGTATAAGACTTGCTGTGACCAAAGCAATCCTTAACAGACTACTTCAAATTATCATTCTTGATTTTCTTGGAGCAAAATGCCTGGAACTAAAATTGTCACATATCTGGACTTCATACAACCTTTCCAAGAGATTCTGTCCTCATCCTGAGAGGTATAGGCACTTCATAATTCATCACAAAGCACTGAAATATGATGTTCTGGTTCAGTTTGTTATAAGCATTCATAGCTATGCTTCCACTGGCTATTTTTTGACACAGCATGGAAAAAAATTTGGAGGTGGAGAAAAAAATTCTATACGTCTCCATGAAGAACAAGCAGGGGATGCACTTAGAGGTGGAACAATCTATCAAAGTTTATTGTAGAGATTAGTTATAACAGTGAATGTTTTAGATGATCTGTAGTTTTAGCATAAAGACATGAGGACACGGTCTGAATGACTTGCTGTGGTGGACCAAAATCAACTCTTGTAGAGAGTACCACTATTAATGAGAAGGGAATAAACTTTTTGTAATATAGACTCTGGTCTCCAAGATCAGAATGAAGAAGTGTGCAAACTTTACTCATTTAACTTGCTCCAGATATTTCTTCAAAAACTATTATGATAGTTCCAGACTTTTATCTCTCTATTCTCATTGTGCTCTCAGAAAGACTTCATGTTTTAGTAATGAAATTATTAATGGAAGTTATGATCTGTGGAGTATGACCCAGCATTGTTACGGGATGTTCAGATATTAACATTACATTTTATGACGTACTTAACCTTTGAACTATCTTTTTTAAGTTTTGTGTAACTTAGCAAATATTTGATTTAGTTGATGTTCTTCTCTGAGGCAAAATTTAGGTCGTAATGTTGGATACATGAATATATTTGTGTAGACACAGGAAAATACTGTAATTTTCCATAAAAATAATATAAAAAATAAATTCTTTTGCTAAGAAATTCTTTGCCCTGTCTGGCAAGAGTCTTGAAAGCTGTCAAGGATATTGCATTGGTCTGATAGGTGGACAGTTTTTTTTTTTTTTTTTAATTTTTATGTTTTTCTCTGCCTGAAAATCCTTCATGTCATTGTAATTTGGCCAAACTCCATACTGTAGGAAAAAATGAAAAAATCTATGAATTCCTGTTTGATTCATGAAGCCTTTAATTTTACAGCACTCCACTCAACTTTGTGAAAGATGATCTGTTCTGTACACACTTCAGCCTCAGGCTTTTAGGTCTGAGTAAAACTTTTGTTATGTTTTCTTCTTGCAGCAAGTGACTGGAGCAGTCAAAGGTACTGAAGCAGAGATCAGTCAAATGATCTTCTCTCTACTTTCCAGACTCCTGTTGTCAGAGTTCCTGTAAAGGATACCAGGATGAAGGAAGGCAAATAACTGATGAGCCCTTGGAAAGAGCTTTGCAAGTGCAGATACTGAGGTGAAAAGCTCAGTGACAGGGAAAGAATGAAATTACAGTGTAGCACTGAGTGAAAGTGAGAACCAGGATTGGGATGAGAGAGGCACGGAGCTGAGCTGGAGATAGTAACTGACACAACAGACAGCAGGTGATGGAGGAAGAAAGGTGTGTAATTGCTACCTTGTGTCCCCAGAGATCCAAGAATAGAATCTGTGATTGAACACCCTGTCAAATAGCTGTTATTCCCATTATTCAGATAAGATTAAATGACTTCCAAATTTGAAAGAAAACAAAAATCGTTAGTATTGGTAGGATGAGAAATTGCATTTTATGACTCCTACATTTTTTTGCATTTACATACGTTTTCCAGTATCTGCCCCGCCTAGATGTTAAAAGTTTAATCTGTCATTTTTAAGGTCAGACTCAAGTGATTAAAGTTCCTGAATTTTATTGAGTGACTGTAGCAAACACCAGGAATTGTAATTGTGGATATTAGAATTCAATTTTCATTATCATAGGAAGGTAAGACCTATAAATGCCATTTAAATCTACAAAGTGTGTAGGAAATAAATATTGTTAAATCGGCATATGACATTCACTGATCTTCGGATGAGACCTTCTGAGCTTAATAAATGTCACTCTAGCTGAATTGCATATTGCTGACTCTTTTTCTCCTGAGTCTCGTGCTCTTGATTATGGGAATGCTATTCTTGAGCAGGAATAGAACAGCTTAGGTAACAGCTTAGATGTAGAAAGAAGTTGAAGTTGAAACTCCAATTCGGTGTATGAAAAACAACATACGTGCTGTAGAAGAAAATCTCAAAAGGTCCTTTCCACAACTCCACTATTCTGGAATGCCATAACACTGCATCCTTTTGAAAATCACTTTCCCAACATGTGTACATATACAAGACTACCTTCTGCTATTTAATCATTTGTTTCTTACCAGACTGAAGACTAGCACTTTCTTAGTTTTGAATTAATATCAGTTTTACAACTTTTTTGAGAGAGGAGGACAAAGCAAGGGTCAAGCAGCACATGGTACTCAGTTGTCAGACTGCGTAGCTATATATCTGTTCTTTGCCATGAGTAAAGATGTATACTGCATAATCTCCTGATTCCATTTGTCACCAGTACTGACTTATTTTCCTACCTTATTTCATAGATTCTTCCCAACAGAATTATATCATAATTTCTTCCCACCACATAATGTTGGATCGTTATGGCTAAACATTGGGATTATGTAATTATTTCATGGTATATTTTCTGTTTGGTTCTAGATTTTAAAGGAATAACTTCAGCAGTGATTTAGTGACAATTTTCATACTTATTAGCTATTGCCAGAAGGCATGCTTGTCTCTACCTGGCCTAGTCGTCCCTTTGCTAAAAGGCAATAAAAAATGTTTCTATAAATACATAAGTAAAAAAAATGGGCTAAGGAGAATCCCCATCCTGTATTGGATGTGGGGAGAAACATCATGATAAAGGATAAGGATGAGGAAAATACTGAAGTACTTTATACCTTCTTTACCTCAGTTTTTAATAATAAGACCAATTGTTCTCAAGGTACCCAGCCTACTGAGCTGAAAGACAGGGGTGAGGAGCAGAATGAAGCACCCATAGGGCAAGAATAAATGGTTAGCAACCTACCAACCACTTAGACACACAGAAATCTACGTGGCTGGATGGGATCCACCCAAAGGTACTGAGGGAGCTCACAGACAAAGACTTTGGTGTCTAGGCAGACAAAGCCTCAAAATGGATTGCTTAATTAGGAGCTCAATGACAATAACATGCTTAACTGAAAAGATTACTTGATTTGGAAGACAATATGAACGTTCTCACACAAGAAAGTCTTATGAAGTAGAACTAAATAAACTATCCTTCTATTCATATTTTATCAGAAAGAAACTAGTCCTTCTGTTACAAAGTGCTACTATGCACTCCTTTGTTAATGTGAGCTTTCTATTTGTCTTGAGTTATCAGTTGTCCTTATCACCTAGAGCTGAATTGAAATATTATCTATTTCCCCTCACTTTTTTGTACATGGGAGATTAATAATAAACAGTAAATCTTATTGCATATTTAGTGTATGTGGCATTTAGCATTATATATTACAATCCCAAATACTAATCAAAAGGTAAACTCTGTAAAGCAAACGAAGATAAAAATTTCATGAAGTTTGAGAGAGAGCAAATGCTTACTGCAGATTGCTCAGAAAAATCTCTTTCAAGGGCCTGTTCACAGATTGAGGATTCACTTTTTGGTACAATTTACATTCTTAGGCCTATAAATGTTTTATGACCTTCCTTTATGAGCACTCACAGGCACTAAGAGCCAGAAGGAGGTAATGTAAAATTGATCTGTATATTAAAACTGCTGAGCCAAGCAGATGTCTCAGAATTACAGTGATTGTGTATTGGTGATTCAGCTGGCCTTTGTGGAAATATTATTTGCCAAAAAATCTCTCTCTTTTAGCTTTTGTGGTTTTCAGTACTTTGCATCAGAGCTATATGGGGAAACCCAGTCTTTTTAGAATGATGTTTGCCAGTTTCCAGTTAGGATCAAGGAAACATCATTAACAAGCAGTGAGTTAGATGTAAGGTCATGACTTTCTTTTGTTCAATTCTTGTAAACTGATCCACTTCCAAGCATCGCAGTAGCATTAATGGGATAAATAGAGATGTATAGTAGGTAAAAACTGCTCTAACAGAGTTGAGCCTGTTTATGTTGGTTTAGAACTTGGCCTCATTTGTTGTATGCAATTGTTATTATTATGCGGAAGAAAGTTATCATTCTTAAATTTTTAAAAACTTTCAAGTTTGAGGTAACTTTATATTACTTTCCAGTGAAAACTCCACAAAACCATAGCATGTCTTGCTTAAGATTTGAAAAAAACCCTGGAGCTAGCAGTAGTAAATCCATGATTGTTCACTTATCTGATTTTTCTATCTTCTAAATGCCCAACACTAGGGAAATTACACAATTAATTAGAATTGATGCCTTATATTTTTGCTAAGGAATTTTCAATTACAAATGTCATATGTAAGACCCATATGTGCAAAACACACTTTATTATGTATGAAGTTACAAATACATCCCTGTAATTCTACATATAATATTATTATATAACTTCTAAGAACAACATTAACCAACAGGTTTTTTACAGTCCTGAATTTTTCTATTTGAGTTTAATCATGATTTCTCTGCTGTGAAGACTGAAAAGTGTTAAACTTTATTTTTTTTTAAATCCACTATATGTAGATACAAATCTTTTCCCTAAAAATAAAAAGAAAAGTGCTGGGGGAAGGAAGCTTTTGCAGCATTTTGTGTTATCTTGAGCATCTTCTCAGTCACAAAAATCTTTGTGTAGAAGAATGACACAGCTAGGTAGAACATAGTCAAAGCCACAAACTGTAACAAAATTCTGAGTTACATATTAAAGGATTATAGGTTTGCTAATCAAAAAGAGTTCACTGCAGTTTCAAATCAGAATCTTATGAAAAGGTTAACTTCACTGTGGATAAATTTCTAATCTTACTATCCCTGAAAGGCAGTAATGTAAATTAAATTCCAAATGTCATTTTCACAGAATATATTTGTTGTGACAAGAATTCCTAAAAAATTATCTTGTTTGTATGTTTTTATGGAAACAAAATGATTCTACTTTTGAAAGCTGTGTTGAGGATTTTAAGTAAATTTGACATCCTTACATTTCATTGTGGTTTGAAACAAGCTTTCACCTGAGTAGGGTCTGGATTCAGAGTTCAAAGGCCAGTCTCATTTTTACTTGATTATTCATCAGTTTGTCCTTTAATATGATTCTGCAAAACAGTACTTGGACAAAAATGAAATCATTTAGTTTTCACAAGTTAAGCCGGAGTCACTTTACAAAGCCAAGTCAGAGGATGGACAAGAAAACTGTTCAGCAGTGCATAGAAGAACATGAGGACAGGGTGGAATTAACAAAATGAGGTAGAAGGTGGTAATCTATTAATACAAGTCAGGAACAAATGGGTCACTTTTCATGTTTACTTCAGTGCTCATTCATGGTCTCACTGTAAGACTATGTTAGTAAACAGTGACTTCTAGAGAGTATTTTTTTCTTAGAGTTTTTGATATTTATGTACTTAAAATGAAGAGGTAAGTTTCCTTATTTAATGCACTGAGCATAGGCTGGGAAGAAGAATGGTATATAGAGAAAGACAAAAGTTCAAAACAAAAGCTCTTTGGCAGCTTTGGGTGAAGAAGAAGAAAAAGAAATGCATGTTATATCCCTAAGATTTGTACATGAGATGTGTCAACTTTTAAAATCCCACCTAAGTTCCATCACACTTCTAAGGCAATCAAATCTAGATATAATATTGTCCAAACTAATTCCTGGATGTTGTCACCAGTATGATTCCTTCATTTCAGATGATAAACACTTTCTATTTTTCTCATTAATCTTTTTTTAGGAAAGGACCTAGGACTCAACTTAAACCGGCTCCTGAAATACTGATTTGTCTGCAAGGTCTATCTGTTTCTCTTGCTTCTGATTTTTATTTACTTATTTATTTTTTTACAAGTAGTTGAATTTTTTCTGTATGAAAACTTAACTTTTTTAACTTTTGACTGGGTTTAGACTGTGCTATACAAAAATGTTTCGTTCACACATGTGACGAATAACGAAGATGGAAAATCAGTTTTGAGGGATAAATTTCAGACTTCAATATAAACTATATATTTCTAAGTAGACAGTTTTCTTACATCTTAATACAAATACTATATGGAAAGGGCTTCAGAATATTGTACTCAAGTTTTGCCCACTTTCCTATGATTTTCTCATTATCCTCATTAAACTCTCAGATTTTGAGGAAGTTCAGGCTTAAATGCAGTTTTCAGGCAATTTTCAGCATGTTATTGAAGTTGTTCTTTGCCCTCTCGTTAAGACCCTGGCTTCTTCCTGAAGAACCAATGTACATTAAACTATCTCCTTTGCTTGTAGAAATTTTCATCTGAAGCTTAAATGCATGCTTTACTTTTTACTCATCTTTTAATCCTTGGCAGTGGCAGATAATACAGAGCAGCAGAAGTTGAGAGGGCAGTTCTGTAGAGAAAGTACAGCTTAATTATGCAGCAGTTTGAGAACAACTATTTTCTTACTGAAACAGCTCCTTACGTTGGGGGAAAAAGGTGGTTAATATTTATCAGCTGTAAAATATCAAGGTTAGGGGACATGAATGATATTTGCACATATCTATGCATATTGGTACTCCTATGAAGGCTTCAAAAAACCTGCCAAGGCGAAAAATTTTAAGGGCATCTGATGGTAAAATATATTGATACATCTCTGAGCAACTTCCAATGAAAATTTGAGAAACGTTGGAACATTTGGGTTAAGATTCAGAATCAAGATGCCCAATATTAATTAGAAAGGAGGTAATTACATAGAGCTTTCAATCAAAGCAAGCCCTTTGATTTTTCTTCTCTGTGACAATAGCATAATCTTCTTTTGCACCAATAATGGATTCAAGGTAAGAAGTTAAGTATCACATGTTAATATATCATTCAATTTCAAGGTCTTTTCTTCCTATATCATCCTGTTTACACAGCTTTTATGAAGTGTAAGTGCTATTTTTTCTTTGGTAAATTATATAATAAATGTATTTCAGCAGATAAGAAAGCATTTGACATCTAAGTATTCTTTCACGGAGAACAAATTGCTAGAACTGTATTGATTTTTATGTACTCTAGTTGCTTTTTAATGTAAAAGAGCATGCAGATATATTTTATTCATAGAAATTTAAGAAATTTTATCCAAGAAAATCACAGTCTTGTGAATAATTATAAACAGAAGGCTAATATACCCTTGTCAGTACTTTTACTTGCATGAGCAAAACCTACTGATGTCTTTGGATTATGCTACATTATTTATAAATATTAGAGTTTGCAAGCTAAAGTCGTGTATCCTGAAAACTTTGCTGGTTGTTCAGAAACAGACCTTCTGTGTATTAGGAAAACAAGCAAACAAAAAAAGATGTTTCTTATCTTTTATAAATATTATTCTGCATGGAACAGAACAGAATAGAATAGATGATCTAAACTATTTATGAGACCCAATAGTTCTTATTTCAGTCTCCAAGAACTACTGAGCACAAAGGAACCTATGATTAGAATTAGAGTCATTGGGTTGGAAGGGATACAGAAAGACTAAAGGTCATTGTAAAACATTTCTTCCTTACGTCTAGAAGGAATCTACCCTCTTTTCATTTAAAACCATTACTCCTTGTCCTGTCACAAGAGGTCCTGCTAAAAAGTTTGTTCCCACCATTCTTGTAGGTCCTTCTTCTGTGTTGAAAGGCCATAAAAAGTTTTTTACAGAGCCTTCTGTTCTGCAGGCTGAGTAACCCCAACTCTCTCAGCCTTTCTTTATAGAAGAGTTGTTCCATTGCTTTGATCATTTTTGTGGTCCTCCTCTGGAGCTGCTCAGACAGGGCAATGACTTTCCTGCGCTGAGAACTCCAGAGCTGGAGGCAGTACTCTGAGGTGTGTCTCAAAAGAGTGGAGTAGAGGGGCAGAATTACCTTTAGAAAGTCTTTTCTCTTATATATGAAAGCATCAGAAACTAGAATGAGGAGCAAACTCATTCCACAGAAAGTTCTCTGAATGCAGCTCATCAGAACCTCTAGAAATAAGAGGAGTGTTTTTTCCTTTAGCTATATAGAGCTTTGGTCTCTAAATTAGGCAACTAAATTAGATGCCTATTGATAGTGAGAATACATATATTATTGGCCTAAACAAAACTGATTTTAGCCTTTTTTATTCCATGAATGTCCAAATGTATTTGCATGCCATAAATTAAAATTTATTTCAGGGACTTTGTTCATTTATCTGTTTTGAAATCTATATGTTGACCAGGGTCTCTTTAAAACAATGAGAAAAATTTCCTACTGTCTGAAAAGTAAAATGTGTTTTACTTTTTAACATTGGTTTAGAAAGATTTTATCTACTGACAAATATTTCAATATTTTACATTTATTCTCTGAAATAATTTGAGGATTAAACTCCCCCTAAGACTTTCCCTTGTGTCTACAGTATACAAATTCTGAAGCTACTTTGTTTAAAAAAGAAAGCTGGGTCTCCATGTCAGCTAACATACTTTAAAAATGCTTATCTAGTACTTTTTTTCTGCACAGATAATGGTAACTGAGAGTTATGAAATGAGTGTCGTAAGTTATAAAGGAAATAAAATGTTAAAATATTTTGAGGAGTATATCTTAGATCTTTAACATACCAGTTTTCCAAAAAATGATCAAGTTGATCTTTAACTAATTTTGTATATATCCATTGCTGTGGGGAATATGCCAGGTTGTTAAAGTGTCAACTGAAGGACCAACTGTGCAGTCACTCAAGAGAAGTGCAAGAAATCATTTGAAATCTAATTAGAGTTGTATTAAATAACTTTCTGATTTGGTATTTTGAATTTCAAAGTTCTTAGTTCTTGATGGCTCCTTATGTCAGGTTGTTGATTTTCTTAACTTCTTTGTCCCTTAAAACACACAGTTAATAGTGCACAAAGGCCTTAGAATATCCCCACTGATTCCCCAAAGTTTATGTCATGTTTTCTGGCAATGAAACTTCTTTTTTCTTATGACGGAAAGAATGCCGAATTTTAATTATGTTTGTGTATTTATTAATGGTAAAATCACTGTAGAACGGTTCAAGGATGACCAGCTGGAGGGGAGGTAGAATTATCAGCACTTCTATAGGAAGGCAACAAATGAGAATATTCTCTAAATGACATTTCTTTTCCTGCATGAGTTTTTACATTAGATAGTCTAAGAAAATCGAGATGGAAAAATCTATAGTGAAAGTGTTTTTTTGTGGAAGGCCAAAACTGTGCTCTTGAACAGCATAATTAATAATTCCTTAGTGCTTTGAGAAGATCACTGGCAAGGCCAGGCTAAAATATACTTGTTCTGGGGTTTGACAATAAGCATCACCTCTCTGTGGACTATTGTGGAAAAAGGGTCAGGGAAGATGGACTGTTCCCTCTTCTTACTCCCCACACCCATCTGCACTTTGCCACGCCCTCCCTCCAGCCTTACTGTTTATCAAGCCATGGTGTGAGCCTCCTAATTTCACTAATGTTACTAATCTGATCTAAACTATATTTGCTTAGTTATTACTTTATTGTTTTGTATCTTATCAGCAACCCTTTGCCTCCTGGTTCGCACACCTGCATTCAAAGAAGTGTCAGAAATATTGCTGGAAAGAAGGAAATGAAGGGAACTGTAAGGGAAGATGGAAACTTACTGTCAAACTCATCCTTCAATATTTTTCATAATTTAGAAGAGCAAAGAAAGTATGTTGTGGGGTTTTTTTTCTTTATTGTTTAGGTCTCCCAAAAAAACCATGAAGAGAAAGCTCCATAGCCAAGTGTCCCAAAGCAAGGTAGCCTGTTTCTAAAGATAGGTAAGATCACAAATATACTTTCTTATTTCTAGTCAAAATTTTATCTGTGTTATCACTTGACTCACTCTTCCAATTGTTTTGCTATATCTATACCAAGATTCCCTGTTGATTCACTATCTTAAATACCACTTTCCTGAGACACTACAGAGCTCATAGGAAAATTTTCAGAACACAGAGGTTCATCTGTTGTGCAGTACACATGCACGTGGACAATATGAAATAACAAAGTGGGGCTGGAGGCAAAAGGTCAGCAAAATACTTAGAGACCAGATTAAACTCTTCAAAAAAAGAAGTCTTTAAGAGATCTTGCCTTAGGATAACTGTAACATCACAAACTTAAAGACTGACTGAAACTTTTGAAATATGCTCTGTGTGTGTCATGGACTAGACTCGGAAAAATATGGTGACCTGGTAGATTAGGGATTAGGTGCAAGCACTGTTGGAAATACATTCTCTTGTTGGAGTTACATAAATACATTTTCCAGTAATAAAAACATGCATTAGTCTTTCATACCCCTATATTTAACTCATCAGGTCCTGACAGGGCAGTTACAGCTGTGCTGAAAATAGAACAGGGCCTGAAAAATGGAATCAGGTGCCTAGGTGTTGCCTAGGAAGTTTACCTCATTAAGGTCGACAGGAAGGTGTTGCCATCCATCTGTGTTGAAATAACCGAAAAGGTGGTGAACTTAATGAGTGGTACATCAAGTGTCTGGTTGGAATGGAGATTTTTCTCCTCTTAGTATCATGTATGGTTCTGTGTTTTGGATCTGTGACTTGGCCCTGGTTTATAAAGACAAATCATGAAGATAACACATTAGTCTTTTGGCTATAGATAAGCAGTGTTTGCACAGCATCAAGGATTTGTATTTTTCCCACTTTTCCTGCACAACTTCCCTCCACAACTAGACTGAGAGTGAACAAAATCTGAACTGAGGTGGTCAAATCAGGTTCTACATATTGACCATATTCTATGCCATATTCATATTCATCATCATCATATTCAGCAACAGAAAATGAAAGGGATTTCATCTTCCAAGGAAATAATTTTCTGACTGGGCATCAGTCAGCTTGTGAGAGGTGTTTAGTGTTTGCCTTTTTATCACTTTTTCCTTTCTCATTCACTTATTTAGCTGCCTCTAACTTGACCTATGAGTTTTCTCACTTTTGCCCTTCTGATTCTCTTCCTGTTCCCATGAGAGTAGAAAGTGAGCAGGTACCTGCGTTGTGGTTTGCTACTGGCTGGGGTCAACCCGCAACATTGTGCAAGGATCTTATTAATCTGACTTGCAGCATAATCATGTCATCACTTGAGCATCTATGTCCTCTTTCACCTCAGCACTCCTGTTTCATTCTCACTGTTGTTTGTGCTCTGTATTTATATAGAGGAAATGAATGAAATAATTCAGGGACCATTCCCTATTTAAAGATCATTTCACAAAGAAGAAGAGAGGCCACAGCCAAATTCTGTCTGTAGTTATATTTGCATAAGTTTGAATTATTTTTATTGATTCTCATTTATTTGAAAGTTAATATTAATTGACTTTGTTAACAGTGGCACAACAAAGTTTGGATCATGTAAGTCTGTTTTGGGAGAGCTGGTGGGGAAGGATACATTCAAAGAAGAGCCTCTTGGTCTGAGTACACTGGCAAGTATCAAGATGAGTGTTTCTTAATAGCAGGATCTGACTTTGATTAAACAGCCAAGCAGTTCATTACATATTGAAGTGAGGTTTCTAGAACCTATAGAACCTGAAATGAAAAATAACACAGAAAGAAGATGTTTATCATTAACCACTTGATGATGACATATTTTAGAAAATATTGACCCACATGTGTTTGCATCTTGCTAGAGTAAAAAGAGATATCTGTTGGTTACTAATTATTTTTCAGTCAACAAACAATGTTTAAACTTTGTCCAATATAAGTGACTGCTTAAATAACACCACTTAGAGGAGTTTCTAAAGAGCCTTTTGGATCATTCCTGAAACCTGTAAAGAACAGACAACAAAAGACAACACACAATCTTCAGTTGGTTTGTACTGTAGTAGGCAGCCTTAAGTAAGACTGGGGTTTGGTTATAAAAATCTGCATACTTCTAATATATAAACACAGGTAGTACTTAGAACTTCTAAACAGGTGCTTCAGGCATACAGCTGTTCTTTTATTACAATTAAGTTTGATCACGTATGGAATTGTGATGGACTTCCTCAAGCTCTTTACACTGGGACATGAGTGGACTTAATGTAGTCCACTTGAAAGAGCAGGTCCTTGTAGAAATGTAATAGTTCTCTGTATGTGCCTGAAGAGGGAACTGAGTTCTGGGTCACTTTTCTGTTGTACTTTGTGGAAAGTTCAGTGCTGTTAAGTTAGTTTAGCATATGACTTTCTTAAGCCTCCGAGAATTTCTTGATTCCTCCTCTCTGCTATGGCCCTGCCTACATATACTGTCTCTCTTCCTCGTTTGGATCAGAGTAGAGGCAGTAATAGTAACCATATACTAAGGCAAGTTAAATCAGCCTGGTCTAACCCCTAGCAGGGAAGAAGGATCTCCAGGACTGTGTTGAGATTTCTTATTCAGCTCTGGAATGGTGGTTTTAGCTTGTGGTGTGTGATTCTGCAGGGTAGTACAAATCTAATTCAGTCTGGATAGACTTTCAGCACATAAAACTGGAAAAATATTATGGATATGATATTCACAAAAAAAAAAAAAAAAAATCAGTGGAATTCTTTCAAAGAAGTCCAAATGGCATTGCTTGGAAAAGTGAGTTCTCTCTATTCTTTAATAACCTGGCTTCACTGCCAAGGCTATTTTCAAGGGGTTGGAGACAGCAGAACAAACATTGCAACAGTAACGCTAAAAATCAAGAGAGTGGTCCATAGCTCGAACTTATGGTGTTGACATGATGTTTTGGACAGAATTCAGAATTTGTCCTTCTCACTGTTACATGTAGGAGGTGATGTCAAGACACTGCTAAGAAGAACTGAACTTTTCCAGATTTTATCCTTTCAAAAGCCTGTTCAGGAGATGATTGAGTTCTCTGTGCATAATGTCTTGTAACACCACCACCAATTGACTGCATTACCCGGTACATGCTATCTGTTAACTAAAATCTATGTGAGATTATCCCTGTAAGATTTTAGTTCATTTGAGACAACCAGAAATAAAGTATTTATGTGTCTAAAATATTTATCAAAGTCAGTGTGTTCATGTTGCATAGTAGTTTAATGGTCTTTTACTGAATTGTTGTGAAGTTTTTTTCTTTTGGCTTTTAGTTTGATGGTGAAAAATAACATCAGAGTTCTAAGAAAGACATATATTTCTTTTTATCAATGTCCTTCCAATTCCCTCTCAGTAGGATTTCTGGAAAGCCCACTAAAGTAGACTTGTTTCTGTATTCAAAAAATAAGGTAACTTTAACTCCTTTGAATATCATCATCATCATCATCATCATCATCATCATCATCATCATCATCATCATCATCATCATCATCACCATTATTAAAGTTCCATTAAAAAAATACTTCACGGTCTATGATGTACTGTGTATTTTAAGAATTATATTAATTATACAACTTTTATTATTAACAATGAAACTTGCTTTAATATGAACATCTCCTAACTTAATAACTACACAAGTAGCTGAGATACGTCTTTTTATGAGATTTAAAATGATGGAGACGTTGGATGTCTCATGTTATTGTGCTAGGAATAGAGCTCCAGATATGGTTGTTACAGGCTTTATTGTTACAAATGGAAAGAAATGTGATTGCTAAGTTTGAGGACCAGATCCTACCAACCTTATTTAAATTAAATCTTGCTCTACAAAACAAACCACTGAAACTTGTGAGATAAAATCTGAAGAAAGCTTTCACTCAGTGCAAGTAAAGGGGCACAACCCAGCTTTAGAAATGGAAAACTAAACAGGAGCTCTGTATGGTGAAGAGCCATACACTTTTGTTAAAAACATATGAGAGATATCTGTCATTTTCTTTTCTTGTTGCATTTGGGGGATGTATAATAGGCATTGTATAAATTTATGCTTTCAAATGTGAATTATATTGCTTCTTTTTAGCAAAATCTGTCATGACTATTATTATTTTATTCATCTGCGTAAAGAGTAGATATTAGCTATTCTTTATCCTACCATAACTTACTCAGCAATGAGCTATTTGGGTCTGAACTAAGAGCAGAAGTCATGCCCTTGTGCGATTATGGACATTTGATCGATAATCATGACATTTATAAATTTTATGAATTGTAGAATATTGAAAAAATACTTTTATGATTTGCCCTTTACAAAATTAAAGATTTAAAAATTAATCTGATTGATAATCACACAACTGCAGTGAGGTATTTTCAGTTATCATTTCACCTAGTAAAGGCCAATAGTTCTCCCTGACCTGTTCCCCTTCAATATTGAGAAACTAGATTTAATATTTTGATAGTGACTTGTGATGAAAAGGTAAATCTTGTCAAGAACATCCAAATGTAGTTGTTTCAGGAATAGCCTCAAAAGCTGGCCAACCTTTGGAGGAAAATATATGAGTATTTACATGAGGAACAAGAATGGATTTGCCTCTCAGCAAAGATCTCTACAGTGTTTTCAAAAAATACGCATGACAACAAATGTCCTTGGATGAGCTTGTATGGTAGCATTTTTCCAGTTATCCAGGCTGCCTGTGACACAAAACATGACCTTAGCTGAAAGCCCTCCATCTCAGCATCAGTTTCAAGACTTAATGCTCACTTCTGGCAGATTCTTCTTTGCTACACTTTTTACATATTGTAGGTCCTTTGTCTTCTTCTCATTGATGTTTAGTGCAGTAATTTGCCATGTGGATTGCAACTGAAGGAGAAAGAGAGAACAAGATGACTGTCCTCCTTAATTGCTCGTGTTGATCCTCAGACTGGAGATATTTTGGGGTCACTGAATTGTTCCCTCTGAAAAGCTGAATGTGGAAATGTAATTATCCTTTCCTGGTTTCTCTTTGTTATTTTCTCATTAATTTTATGAAGGAAATTCTTGCTAATTTGTTTGTGCTCTTATCAATGCAAACTGCTGAGTAATGTGAATGAGACAAATAAAGAAAAAGGAAAAAATAAAAAAAGCGTGCACTATAATTGATTTACTTTCTCCTGCAGCCAGGGAAGGACATTCCCACCTGGATATGCATACTTTTGTGTTCTGTACTGGTGCAGATAGGAAAAGTACAGAAGTACTACAAATAATGATCCCCGCAGAAATAAAGGTATTTTATTTAAAATTCACCACTTTGTTTTCTGAAAAAGTAAAGACCTTTAATATTCCTTCCACAGTATGTGTGTATATTGTTAACTCTACTACTTGAAAAATCTTTCACTTTTAACTTTGTTTTTGCCAGCACCAGCTGTTTTGATAAAAAGTTCAAGAAGAAAATTGAAAGTTCTACTTTATAGCTTTTCCTAAAATACAGAGCAAAAACTCAATAGTACTTGTGTGAGTATTTTCTTAAGTTTAATTCAGCCATCCATTATTTGTTTTCTCATATTAATATTACAGAGGCTAAGTTTCCATAAGTGAATGTTTTACATGATGCTACTGTTCAGGGAGAGCTAATTTTCAAGTATGCAATGATTACTGTGTATTGTGAGGAAGAATTTATTAACAAGCCCATTAAAATTAATTAAAAAAAATCTATACTGAACTTTTATTTTTGAAGATAACAGCTGTAAGTAATTTCACTCTAAATTCAGAGGACAACAATTATATCCTGAGGTTCCAGTCAAAATTTATTAATACAGTTATTTATAATGCTTACCACCCTTACTAAATTGCTAAGGGAAAGATCCAATGAAGAAGGGATACAGCAGCTGAATGTCTGAGATTTCTCCTGACAGGACACAGAATATTATTTTTTTGAAAACATCTCTACTGAGTAGCAATGTTGACAATAATCTTAGCATTTTATAATGAGGTGACCTTTGTTCTATGCTATTGTTCTACTGCAGAAAATTGTATACTGACAAAAATAAAACAGTCCAGCAGATTAAGTAGTTTAAGATAGGCAAGACATAGAAAGTAATGTGAAAATATAGAAGTAATAAAACTGTCCACTTCATTTTTCTGTATCTTAGTTCTTTACAGTAGAAGAAAAGCCTCCTCAGAATTTATTAGCACAATGTTTGCTGCTTTTTTTACTATTTCTACAACTTTTAACTTTGATGTGTCTACTACATATGAAAGTTTAGTATTTCACTCAGGTCAGATTTGCATTACTTAATATGCTCATGTTCAGACAGGTAAGAAGATCTCAACTGAAATAATTACTTTTTATTCTTAACTGATTTTGTAGAGTTTTTAATTAAAGATTTCAAAAGCCTCACAGATGTTAATTTGCTCCCAGAACTCATCCTGTAACAAAAGAAGTTTTGTAATCACCCAGAAGGTTTTGTACTTCGTACACTAAACAGCCTTTCATACACTAGGGGAAGTGGGAATCTAAGGACATTCCATATCAGCTTATACAAATAGTAGGAGCCATCTCCCATGTCTGTTTATATTCCTGCAGATGGTCTAAAGAGACTTACAGCCCCACCTAAATTTATATGGAGAAATACTTTGTCTTTCACCTTCTAGTTTTGAGACTGCAGAGATCAGCAGATCTCAGTCTCATAATTTAGAAACATTAGGATTGCTGTCAGCCTCCATGTGTCATGGCTGCAAATCAAAACAAATTTTTGAATGAAGTGTAGAAAACTGGAGTGTCTTGCTGATCTTTATGTATTTAAGATTTTCAGAGGCAAGTTGGATTATTCCACTATCTAGATTGCATTAAGGAATACAGGTAATTCTGAGACCTTTAATCTGCATTTCCAGACAATATTGCCCTCCTTACTATTTGATACTTTTAAATACATGACAATAGAAATATAATAAATCTTTCAACAGCCCACAAAGTGTGTTTCAAACACAGGTGTGCTCATTCATGGACAGAAGATTGAAAAGAAATGTGTAGAAAAGTGGAGTCGTATAGCAATAACCCTCCTTATTCTTTCTCACTTTTTCTAACTCTATTGAACCGATTGCATGACTTGCTTAACTAGTTTGCTAACGTAAAAATCTGGTGGTTGTTTCTGTGGAGATGATAGTGAATATTGATACTCCTCCTTCATCATTATTAACCTCTCTTTACTGCTTATCCGCTGGCAGTGATGCAGCAAATATTTTGGAAAATTGTTTTAAGAAGTTTCCAAAAAATTAGGCTGTTGACTCTAGGAGAACTGAAAAGCTAACCTCATGCCAAGAGAGATGTTAGGATTTTCCTGTGCAGGGCTACTTCTGAACAAAATTAGTGCCAAATGCTAAATTAATCTGCCCAGAAAAAAAAAAGCCAGTACTATTTTTGCATATGTGGGGAAAAAAACCAAATAAACCTTTAAAGGTTTATATTTTTATCATCTGTCTTTGTTCTCTTAAGTAGAAACAGAGTGCAAATTAGTACAACACAACATAGCGTTCCGTTGAACGCTAAGACTTCTGTTGAAATAGCCAGGTGCTTTATTCACATATTAGGTCTCCGGTTGTCTTAAGGGGTGTACCTGGAGGTGTGGTCCTTTGGATTTGTTCAAATCCAGTAAATAGCAATGAAAATCTGTGAAAACACCAGAAAGTGCTTCTTTGCAGATTTCCATTTTGTTGATTCCCCCCCCCATCCCAATATCTTGTTGATTTAGTGCTTATCACATAAATAAACACATGGTGGCATAACAAGTTTTTGAAAAGTTCAAATTTGTATTTGAAAAAATAATCTTAGGAAAATCTTTTGTGTTCTGCAATAGAGATTCTGTCCTAGATGCCAGCTTTTTTCTGTGTCTTTGCATAAATTTTAGATTGAGAGTATCTGTTGTATCCATCATGCAAATCTTATTAAGCCTTAGAAGAAAGATAACCTAATTACAATTTTCTGCTGCTGTCACATAAAACCTTCAGATAGATTTAATTTTATTTCGTATTTGCATTCTGCAAGTCTTTTTACTCAAAAACACTGTATGACTTAACGGAAAAGATCACTGCATTTCAGAAATATCCAATCATGTTTATGTTCCTGATTCCTCCATACTACAACTCTCTAAGGCTTTGCACCAAGATAATGCAAAATGGACAGTGTAGGTTTAATACCTTTCACAAAAATGATACTTTAGAAGTTACCAAACCCACAGTTTTCCCTTTCTGAGGCAGAAGAGTGCCAGCAGGACTCTCCATACACAAATGTGTGCATATGTATGTATGCATGTATTTTACTGTGAATTTCTTTTCCTTTCCCTCGCTGGAGCCTTTGTTTTCAGTATTTTTCTTTTTCTAATTTGATGGACAGGAATCTTTAAGAAAGGATTAGAATCTTACTTTGGGAGGGATTTAAATCCTGCCTAGAGCAGTGCTGCAATCTCTTTTCAGAATCTGATGACCCTGAGACAAGGTAGTACTAGACATGTGTCCTTGCAGCTAATGACACAATGGTGAACGTACAATCTTGGTTTATTGTAGGCTCTCAAGTTCAGAACCATATAGAAAAGGTCACAAGAAGGCTACCAAATGATACTACTTGGATAGAGTTGGTGCCTACGGGCTATAAAATAAGAACAACCTCCAAACCTGGGAGGTTTAACATAGAGGTAGAGTGGTATAGATGCAGGCTTAAATTGATGATGCACAAGTGTAAATTGATAAAGGGAGTTTGATGTGCCATACTATTGAAATTTATCTGAATTCAATATTGCTGAACATTCTTAAAGATCAGATGAATTATTCATGAAGCATATGGATTATTTGTCCCAAGCAAACAATTGTGACATTTCTGTCTGTCACTTAGTATGACAAGGTTAGCATGTTTTATTCAAAAGTTTTAAACAGTAAAATGATTTGTATGCATTACTCTTTCATTGGACTGTTAGGGAAAATAGTACACAATACAGTTCTTCTATGATGCAAAGTCAGAATTTGTATAAAATAAATAAATAAATGAACTGACAAAACAGGATTATTTCTAACATCTTTAAGATTCATACTGAAGTTATTTTAATATCTGGAGAGCGACTCCCTAAATATTTAAGAAAGATGAAGGAAAAGGAAACAAGGCAGCGATCTCCTCCTTTCAAAATACGGAATCGTGAGCAGCAAGGTAAAGAAACAAGATATCTTGGTAAGACATTATACAGTTTTATATAAAAGAAGTATCTGCTAGAACATAAAATGAAATGGATGTAATGGAAAAAGAATTTTCCGCTTTAGGTGAAACTGAAAACATGGGGGAGAGAATCCTCCTCCCTTAAGGCTTAGTGATGCATGGATGTTTGGGGATCAAAGTCTGCTCTCTTGGTTCAGAGGTCCTTTATCTTTCTGGAACTGTCTTTGGATCATCTTTCCTTACTATCACCTGTTAAACCTTGTGCCAACTGGAAAATGAAATTTATAATTCAGTGAGCCAGAGAGCAGGATGGGAACAACTTCCTATGCTTCTGTGAAGAATTTTGTAGAGAAATGGGAAAAGTTGGTTCAGTGTCTGGTCTGGATGGTAGAGGGGGGTTCTGCTTTTCCCAGGTGCTAGATCAACAGCTACTTGTGTGACAAATTCTTGGCACTGAGGTGGAAAAAATGGCCAAGAAGAAAATCATTGGAACCATCTATTTCCAGGCTTGCTACTCAAGTATACTGAAAACAGGAATGCAACAGCGCAGGTGAGGCTGCTTCAGAGCTACAAGTCTGCTTTCTAGTCTAAGGCAGGGTACTTTCTGTCCTCTAAAAGGCATCTGGAAGATGTTTTTGTCCAAACACTCTTAAGATTTTTACCCCTTTCTGAATGTTGTTGTCTATAAGAAGGTCTCAAGTGTACAAGCATCTTGACATTCCAGTTATTGCTAGTGTTTTACAAGGAGAACATGTTGTCCAGCAATAACACGGATGAAACCTGATGACAGAGTATGTGTATATTTATGGCAGCCAAGAAAATAGGAAGAGTATCACAAAATTTAAATAATGAGCCATATAATCTAATTTAGGATTTACTTGTGTAGTATCTTGTCTTTGACAGTGATTAGTTCCAGACCTATTAGTACTTGTTGATCACATAAATCCTCAATCCTTTTTTAACCTCAACAATATTCTGTTTTAGAAAACTTCAAGGGGGAACTGTGCATTGTGTGTGAAAACAGACTTTTCTTATCTTTTCTTATGATAATGCTCTTCATTTGCCTGAAATTCTGAAGACTTCGTTAATCATGTTAAAATTAGGCTAATATATTAAAAATAATACTTGCTTTTGAATGTCAGATGAATTGGCAAATGATCATTTGTATTTATGAATAGAAGTTGCAGGTGCACTTTGGCAACTTTTGCATGAAAAATAACTTCACACAGTGTTCATGAAGGAGACTAGGTCAAGACTGTGGTAGATCAAACACTGTTCGTAGCTGAACTTTGAGAAAACAAATAAATATACTTATATGAAAGGTGGACTAACACGAGGGCTAGGAAATTGTGGCGTAGTAAGGAATAGAAAGGTGGATATGAGCAGAAGACAGAGGGAAGTCTGTTGTTGCAGCTATAGCCCTGTGCTCCAGACAATACCAGATATCACATTTAAGCTCAGCTGTCTCCTTCATTGTAGATTTTCTGGCCATCAACGAATATTGATCCAAAGTGCACAGTAGCTATTAGTCTCAAAAGCATGGTCTGTATTTTTCTTGAAGGGGGCTATATTAACCAAATATTAATTAAAAAATATTGACAATTTTTTGACATTTAGTAGAAGAATAGATATATACAATATAGAACACAGGCTTCGTAGAGCAGGATTTCGAAGTGTACTGTGCTGATTTGAAATCTGAAGTGGCAAAAAATGCTAGATTTATTCAAGGCTATTTTTTTACTCTAGATCTTTCATCATAATTTCTAAATATATTTTAATTATATTCACTTTACTGTACACCTTATTAATATGATAGTTATAAAACTACTGGCGGTACCTATAAAGTATGTCACCTGCTTTTCTTACAATTTTAGTTTCCTGTTCTTTATCCTCTAGTTCTTAAAATGCTGCCATGTTTGTTATGATTTGGGCTGTGTCTTAACCAAGAACTGAGTAACATCTCGATAATACATCATCTCATAGTGCATTGAATAGCATAAACAAAACAAGTAAGAATACTTCTGCATGCTTTTGAATTAAGAAACATAAATTCGATTTCAAAGAATATTTATTAAAATTGTCTGTGGACAATTCAGAGTTCATTAAATTGCAGTTTACTTGCTTACCACCTGGTTACATTTCAATTTCTCACTCAGCTGTCATAGTATTATTTGCATTGTTTCAAACAATAACAGTTTTTCTTTAATGAATACAACTAATTTCACTACATGTAATGCTTTGGTGCATTTTAGTTGCCCTCATTTGCTCTAAAAGCAAGCTGTAAATGACAAAATGATAAATATGCTTTATACTTGTTTTTGTTGTCCTCTGTGGGTCTCAGCTGAGATATTTCTGGATTCACAGACTGGAACTCTTTGAAATACTACTGTCTTGCATGCTTTGAGCATAAACCTGTTCTATGCTACATCCTTCTGAAGTTTAAATCGGTCCTTTATTTTATCCAGAAGCATGCCAAATTTTAGAAATAGTTATTTCAAAGATCATGTTTTTCTAAGTATGTGTATCTCCATTTACCTGATGCAGTAAGTTGCTTTAAAAAAACTTTGTGTTTCTGGATTGATATATTAATAAATGGGCATATTTTTCAAAAAGTGCTTGGTACTGGCTACTTAAAAACTTATAGTTTGATGCCACTTCCTACTCAGGAGCTCTGAATGTAACTACATAATGTTGTGTATTTGTATGCAACTGTACAGTATTGAGTTTTTTATCTCAAACCTCTCAATATCCTGTTTTCACTGGAAATGGAGCTGATGAAATGAATCCCTAATTGAAAAAGCAGGAAAAGGAAAGGGTTGTGCAGTTTATCAGTGTAACTGCAGCTCATGTTATTTGGATATTTGCTTTTAGTCTGGAGAATGTGTCCCGAATTTCCTTTAACTTTCCTTATAAACTTGCAGTTTAAGCTACAGCCAGATTCTGCATGCCTTAATCCTGAGAATGGATTTTCTGAGGTCCTTTTGTGTCTCACGCTGCCACATAACAAAAAAATTTTGTTTTCCTGAACAATAAGCTGTTTGCCTGATGTGGTATATAACTTGTTTAGCTATTATTATAATTATTTGTCTATGATACGGAAGATATAGTGGCCCACCTGACTCTTAATTGAATGCATTAAGCTTCTTGTTATATTATGCACCCACAGTTAATGGCTATAATTGATTAGAGCCTCATCTGGATTCAGAAGATTAAGTAATGCAAATTTTTTTACAGTTCCTTAATAGAGCCTGCTTAACTAGACAATCAGAAGATTTCAAGGCTTACTCTGTTTGGAGTTGCACAAAAGTAGTGACTATGGCCTTGAGTGGTATTAAGTCTTACGCACATGGAAAATAACTGCCATTTTAATTTGTAAATATTGCCATTGCCAACATCACATGTTTCATGGCAGTCATGCTGACTTGCCAACAAAGCACATAGACAAATACTCTTTATGAGAATTAATTTCTTCTTAAATTGATATGGATTTATTTAATCTCAGTTTATTTTGTGTATTATAATCTGCTGAATTGTGTGGTGCAATTTTCACAACTCATTAGACCAGACAGAAAGATATACTGAATCGTTGGACTTGTCCAACAGGTATGAGGACAGGCTTTCTATTCCCTGGGACCTGGACTGGTAGGAGTGAGGGGCTGGCAGAATCCTCACAGTCCTGGTGTGGGAGCTGTGCGCAGCCCTGCTCTGCACAGTCAGAGCCCCGGAAGCAATGCTGAAAGGAGTAAGAGCAGTGCTGGGGAAAAGTCCTGGATCCTGTCTGTCTGTGAGACGAGCAGGGCTGGGAAGACTGAATATTAGAAAGCTTTTACCCCCTGAGAATGCAAAGTCAGTGGAACTGACCACTGGGGAGGTGGTGTTGTGTCCCTCTTTGGAAGGTTTCTGACCTCCACTGGATAAAACCCTGAGCAACTTGGCTTAGGCAAGCGGTCAGACTGGAATCCTCCCAAGGTCCTTGATGGTCTGAAATGTCCTGGGATCAATCCTACAGTCTTCAGATTAATTTAAAAAAAAAAAATTGAATCAATTTCTGTATTATTTTTTAATTATAGGAAAAGAAAGTGCTCCTCTGCTGCTGAGTCAAATTTGTATTATCTTACATAGGGAAGAAACATTTCATGGGAGGATCTAATTGCAAATTCCATTACAATTATGAATTAAGATGTCCTTGTTTCCTGCCAAGTATGAAAATGATTTTTTTTTTGCTTTTTATTCTGATGTATTTAGAAAGCTTTTTACAAGATACAGAGATAAAAATTGCTTTCAAAATGTGCTTTGTATATTTTCTTTTCAGATTTTATTGTGAAATACCACTTTTTGTTGATCCAAGAGCTACAATTTCTCTGCAAGAATAGTATTAAGACTTTTACATTCAAAGAAGGAAGACTTACAGATGTTTGTGTATGTAGAATCATTGCATACAGATATTCCAGAGGGCTGATTTTTAAACCCATTTTCTTTTCTGCATCTGTTCTCTTATTTGAGGATGCTTGCAGTTCTACTTTTCTGATAAATAGCACTTGGTGGCTCAGAGATTAATTCATGTAGATTATAAAGTATTCGTTATTAATTTACTAACCACAACAATAATATTCCGTTCTCTCTGTGTGTGTACACTGCACTTTTGCACTGTCTTTTGCACATTTTTATCTTGACTTTTTTTTCTAATTACAAGAGAACAGTTACGTATCCCTGGTGTAAATCGATAAAAGAAAGCTGCATCCTGGTCCATCTCTAGTGTGTGCATCACATTCCCCCTTTGGTGATCACTTCAGCTGGGGAGATTAGATTTTAAGGGCCCCAGTATTCACTGTTTATGCTCTCTCATCACTGATTAATTTATTATGATTATGCAAGGAAGGTGGAACAGACTGATAATCAAGAATAGCTTTGTCTGTGATGGAAAAGGATTTTATTATTTGGCTTTAAATGTAAATGGAGCAATTCCTACTTAAATTCAGTAGAACTGTCTCATCTTTTACAGAGCTTTGCTAGTTTCAACTTTTCTAGAACAAGGTGCAATAACTAAATTCCTTTCAGTACCACCTTTTAGCTGAATGTTACATAAAGCAATTGACAGGATCAAGTCCTAGCATTTTTCTAATGTCCTACTCTAGTATTCTATGAGATTTATCCAAAACCTTTGCTACAGCTGTTTAAGTATGTAGAGCTGTTAAAAGGAACAATACTTTGAGATGAATTTCGAGATATCAAAACTAGTTTTCATTACGGGATATAAAAAAGGAACTTCTATATGAAGAAAAAGGGAATATACCAGAAAGCACATGTCATGGTCATGCAGAAAATTGGTTAAAAAATTCACATGAGATCAGTGCTAAGCAAACTTTGAATGCAAAAGAGAGGGTGCTTAATGCCGAACTGCTTATGTTTCAGGTATAATTTCAAATATCAGATGCTGACAGCTTTAGACTTTTTCACAACCTCTTCGAGAAATATTCAAACTAAAAAATAATTAGAATTATATTTTATTTTTTTTAAATTAAATTGAACAGAATTTTCAGATGTAGAATTTACAAGAAATATTTTCTTAGCTGTAAAAATTTGTGTTGCAAGTTTCACATCTTCATTTTTTTTTCTGTTAGGCTTTTATTCTCCTTTGTATAATAAGATATTCAAGAGCCTTTTACAAGATTTTCTCTCACTCTTATGCACATACTAAATTTATTTGTTATTTTCCTGTGCTTGATTTTTTGACATCTTGGCAGACATTTAATATAGTGTTACTTATGAAGTTCATGAGTGTTGTGACTACGACTTTGGATAGGGAGAACAAAACCCCAGCCAGCATACACCAGCTGTATTTCAGAAACCAAGGGGAGGAAGTGAAGTAGTATAAATGGGAAAATAATTAGATCCTGATTTTATTAAGAATTTCTGGATACTACCCGTATCTTTTGCTGTGTAGACATATGAATAAAATGGTAGAGATTATAAAGGGATCGTTCATAAGCACTTGTCAGTGCATTTGTCATCCAGTAATCCTATTTATTATTAAAAGGATGCATAAATTTAATAGAGGACATGAAAATTATTTTTCGTGGACCAAGGAGAATACTCATCTGTTTCTCTGTACCCCATATTTATGGCAAAGACAATTTTTAAATGGTTGCAGATCCAATGTAAGAAGTTCATCAAGGTCACAGAAAAATGTGAAAGAAATGAGATAGAGGGAAAGAGGATGTGAGGGGACTAAATAAAAGAACACAAGCATCAAGAAGATGAAATATAACAATGAATGAAATAATCAGCACAGAACAGGAGGAGAACTGTTCTGAGCCTTTGAAGAGAGAGTGATTTGCTCTCAAAGCAGCCATTTTCTTAGAACCAGACTGTGTAGCTTTATGTTTGTTGAACAAACATCATCCCCTCAACCCCCTACCTACCCCAATTTACGAGAATTGCTTTGTTGAAGCTGGCCAAATAAGCACATGTTGTTCCCCGAGCTGGTCGTCTAATAGAAGTTAATGACACTGAAGTATCACTCTTAGAAGTGGGGAGGTGAAAATCATTAGATTTTCACCCATCCAGCTAAATTCTGCTCTTGCACTCCCCATTACAATTTCACTGGAGCCATAAACAGAACTGATTGACTTGCTACATAATTTGCTGGTTTTTGCCTAATATATTCGAAGGGGAAGTCATATCCCATTATTTTTAGAGAAGGGTTGCTTAAAGGAGTTATTAGAGGCTTGAAGGCTTCCTCCCAGACATGTAATGCTTAATTCACTCCCCACAGAGATCACTAGAAAAAATCCTCTTGTCTTCAGTGGGTTCTGCAACAGATAGCAAGGCACGGTACACATAGCTCCTTTTGCCTCCCAGAGATGGCATTGCGGAAAATGCACCTTCAATACCGCAGCAACATTTTATTGTTTCACAGTCAGCATAAGTCCAATTAAAGCTATTGGCACGAGCTACAAATTATGTGTACTGTGAACAATACTGGCAGAAATATACAAGAAAAACATTGTATCAGCCAATGCAAACAGACTGTCTTGCTGTAAAGGCTACCATTCAGAGAGCACTGTAGGCTGTATCATTGGTTCAATCATGCTCCTTTCTCTTTCCCTCTTCCAATAAGAAATACATTAACAATCTTTACAGATTTTTAACGTTTTCTCTTTTCTCTTGCATTTTACTGTGGAATAAATCCTGAACGCTGATAATACAGTATGGGTTTCCGTAGTAAGCCACAATTCAAGAGCTATTTCTACTTCATCCACTGAATTTAACTACTTTTTTAAGTTATCAAGGAGAGGTAAAACAATACAGTCCTCAGACAGATTAGAAACTACTGAGGGATGTGAAGAGCAAGGAGAGGCTTCCTCTCAACAGGAAAGCTAAGGCTGACATGATCCTACTGCTGAGCAAGCAACAACATGACCAAAGGTGTCAAAAAGCCGAAGTCTTCAACGAATTTTTTGGCCCAAATTTAAGTTGTAAAGTGTGTCTTCAGGCTTTCAGGGCTCTGTGAACACTCTGGGCTTCTGGATGTTGTGGCAACTGTCCCATCACACCCGGCAGGGAAATCCAGTGGGCAGCTGGGGCAGCCCTAGTCCTGGATGACTCCCTGGGAGGGGACAGGACCTGTATAAGAAACATGTGTCTTGGAAAGGTTTGAGCCACATGGAAAACTTTTCTTGCATATCAGTGTAGCCACACCTATGTTGGGTTTTGCTCATGATTTAGTAGATCCCATTCTTTATTATAAGAAATACTTTTCATCACAGGTAAAATTTTAAACATCTTATGTCTGGACTACCTCCATAGCTACTAATTATAAAAAAAAAGACTAATTGTTGAGAAAAGTGAAGAGTGAACTCAAACCAAGTCAATTTGCTGCCACTTAATATGTAGGACAGAAATGTAAAAAAATATAATTACGGCAATTTTACATGAAATCCGTATATAAGTCCATACAAAAGTCATATATACTACGTACATATATGTATTTAATATATTATTTACATAAAATATATATACAATATATACATGTATATACATATCTATAATATATATTTAATATTTATATATTTAATGCAAAAAGTCATATATATTATATGTATATTTTTTATATAATCCATATAAAAGTCATATATACAATGATTTATACAAAGCACGACTGCACATGCTCCTCTTTGCTGGGTTCTTCTGTATATCAGTGGGAAAAAATTCAGTAAACAACTACATTATTTTGAAAAATATGGCTATCCAACATCTCCTTTCAACTCCCTTTCTCCCGGTAGCATTTCAATTAAACAAAATAAAAATCTTAAACTTTGTGATAATAAGCAACTGCCCTCTTCTTTTATTCTTTTTACAAACGGAGAAAATATAGACAAGAAAAATTAATTTCCTTATTTGTGAACCTTAAAAAAGTTCCAGCCTACACAAGGTGTTTTATTTCCTTGCATTAGGAGTAGATAGATTAATCACATTAAAAATGCACAGTATTATACTTACATGGGTATCACACAATGATTTCCTCTCACTGGACAATTGCATGTGAGGATGACTGATTTTTTACTTAGCCGTGTGCAGTTAAGAGTGATTCTCCTATTCAGCATGATTCACATCTATTTCTGCTGTGTAGGTACAGTTCTTAGAGGTGCTGTGACAACGTTCCGAAATAGTTGTTTAAATATTTGGACAAAGGCTTGTAAACAGTGTGTGGACACCACACAGCTTTTCACTGAAGTTTACTTGTTTCCCTGTGAGTGAAAGAATTATCTAAATCGTCTCGAAGTTACTAAATGATGGAAGACAAACTGCTTCTGTGAGTAGATATATTTGTGACCTCTGCTATCTTAACGGACCTGTTTACGCAATAATTCCTGGTATTCAGAAAGTGAAAGGGGAAGAAAAGTGACAATGGCCCATATTTAGGTTACATTTTCAGAAAGCCACTTGGTGTTCCCTGTATTTATTTATAGTTTTATATTCAACGTTATAATTTCTGTTCTTATGCCTGAGGGAATGCCTGCAGTAGTCACACCTGGGGCAAGGGCTGATTGACCTTCACACTTAGTGAAAAGATAGAAACACAGGGAAATTGCTGCAGGAGCAATAGCGTTGCAGAAGCTGTGCATCTGCCAGTAGGTATGGGGAGTCTATTCGTTACATATGCAGAAATGTTAAAAGAGACTTTGAGAAACAGGGAAATAGTAAAAATGAATTATTTTTCTGAAGAGTTACCCAAGGCTTAGTTCATTCAGCATTTATGTGCAGGCATTGTTTATAGTGTATCAAACTGCATAAACTTGTATAAAAACTTTTGGTTGTGGTATGTAGTCTGTGATAATCATCTGATTAAAATGATTTTTGTTTTTTCTCCCATTCAGTCTCACTGAAATTAAAATATTGACAGGAACATGTTCTGTGGGACACACAAGTTAGCAGAAGAGCTGATGCTACATAAAATTTTTGATTAAAATTGGAACTTTATGCAGTAACACGCACATAATCCTGAAGTTAATAATTTCTTACATAAATATGGATATAAAGTTTTTAAATTCTCCAGTATTTTTGATTCCTGGAAACAAAAACTCTGTTTGACTTTGTTTTATTAATGTGTAACATATAACTTGCAAGAACATACAAGCTAGTTACTGACTATTTTTTTCATTCTCACCGTGGGTTTCTTTTGCTGGGAAGACATGAATACTCTGGCATCTTGCATTAGAATAACTTTCGGAACTGGGGGGATTAATAATGTCTCTTTCTGCTCCAATTTAGGGAACTGTTAAGGACATCCAAGCCTTTTCATCTCAAAATAGTTGGTTTAAATCTACAGTGAGACAACGATGACTGAAAGTCACATATGATGTCTGTTCTGTGGCAGAAAGATGTAGGCTCAGAAAGATGCATTCATGTCATAAAAACTGTCATCTCAGTTTACTGTAATTGAGATTAGGTTTTCTGGGTTTTATTTTATTTTATTTTATTTTATTTTATTTTATTTTATTTTATTTTATTTTATTTTATTTTATTTTATTTTATTTTATTTTAAATAGGAGAGGGGGCAAGACAACTGCATAGCCAGTAAGATGTGTCATGCCATGTTTCTTATTTTCTGCTCTGATGAAGCAGAGAGCGCTTATGATCACTAGTGATGCATTGCAGTGAAGTATAGGGCAGCTTGCATGGCTAATCACTGTTGCTGCTGTGCAGTGCAATTTTGGCACTTGCATTTATTATTAAGGCCTGGACATAGAACCAGTACAAACATTGAAGCTGTATCGATTTACAGCAACTGAGAAGCTGATAAAATTATTAAACCTTTCTTGCCTTTATAACAATAGCAACTCGCAGATGCACCACTTTCTGTTGTTTCTCAGGGAAAACTGAGCTGATGTTTGCACAAGTGTGCTGGACATACCCAAGCAGGATGAATATTATGTGATTTTGAGCTGGCTCACAGAAATGCATATTGAAGGGCCTAAAAAGCTGCAAATTCAGGGGAGACACTTAGGTAGGACACATGAAAAAAGCTTCCCAGCACATGCCAATTGTTTATTTCCTGAATACTGGGCTCAGTGCCCAGAAATACTGGCAGCTCTAACACCTGCCTTTTTTTCATGTCAAGGCTGCAGAGCTTCCAGTTCTGAGGAGGCTGGGTATACACATGAGTTCTACCCATGAGATTTCAGCTAGGGGTGAACCTAGAACTCAAGCTTTCATGGCCTCCCAAATCTCTCAGACAGAGGAATTCACCTCCTGTCACTGACTGCCTTTCTGCCTGCTCTGCCTGTCTTCCAGAAAAGATATTTATAGCTAGAGTTTCCCTCTTTCTCCTAAAGTCCAGCTCAGGGTGGTACAAATTTGGAGTTCATTAATTAACAAATATTTATTTGGATCACTTTGATATAATGTATAAAATTTATCAGTGGACATAGGTGTAACTATATACAATTATACTGGTCTTCGTATTCACCACACACTCTCAGTACAGTGAGTGAAGATATGGGAAACAGTTATTTTTTATATAAATTCTGCAAAAAAATATGCAAATAACATCAATTGGTTCTGGCTTCCCTTCAAATGTTTGATTTATATGAAAGAAATATAAGTAATCTGGAATTATTTCACAAGGCATTATTTATTGTTTATTTTTTAAAAAATATCATTTGTAATATTTCCTTACTTTTTATTTATTACATTTAATTAATTTTATTAATTACATTTATTTATTTATCACATTGTACTGACAAATTGTTTTTGATAAATTTTAGAATTTCTCCTCTTTAGGTATAAAAAAAATCTCTGATTAATTTCCTGAAGGGGAAAACACATTGCAGTGAGTAGTACACAGAAGAGAAAAAAATGAAGAGTTAGTATTAGAAAATATAGATTAGAGACTCAGCTCAGGTGGCCTTCCCATGTGATAGTACTCAGCTCAAATAATCTTGCTGTATGGAACTGTCACTAAAGGTGAAAATTTCTGCTTTTACTCTTGTGTAGTAAGTTGTCCTGGTCAGGAGCCTACTTTCTTGTAAATTAATATGTCAGTTATGACAGATCAGGTGTTCTTCTTAATTACAATAGAAAGTACCGTGATGAAACTATAAATGTTTGTTCTTGCATTTTGAGCTAATATTTTTACCACAAAAGCACTTGTCGTCCAAAGCAAGGTGGACATGCATTTGAATTCGCTTATGCAGCTGTGGGTTTGTTTGAAGACTGGGTAGCTAAGCACAGAAATAGCGATGGATGTATCTTGCTGTTCACTGCTGTGATAGCTGAATGTGCAGCTTATGAGCAGTCTTTAGACCTTGTGGACTAAACTCATGTAGCTTAGCTGTGTATTTGTTGGTGAATGTAAAAGTTACTTTGATACGTACACAGTGCAGCGTTTTGAGAGGCAGAGCTGTGCAATGGCATGGCCGCAGGTTAAATCAGGTCTAGGTTCAGATCAGGAGCAGAAAACAGGGCTAGTGGCAGTCCAAGGGAGACTTGGCAAGGCTCATAGATGCTCTCAGGGCCCTGGCCCTCACTGTGTTATCTCAAGCTAATTCTCTGTAACATATCAGAGTGAGAAAACACTCACTTGAATCTATTAAAATGTCAACTGACTCTGTCATCCAGGAGTGATGATGCAAAGAAAGACAAATGAAATTTTCATTGATTTCTTTATTTCTTTCAGAAGTGAAAAGTGAACAAATTGCAATTTACTTGATAACAGAAGGAAAAGGAAATATCTGTAAAAAAAAGACAGGCAAAATATAATAATAATAATAATGATTCAATTATTTCCTTCAATAAATAAATACCAAAAATTATATTCATTGGCTAAGCTCATATTCCTCAATAGCAAGGAAAATAAAGTCTTTTTTAAGGAAATATTATGACTGAGACAAAAGCAGCAAGTTGTATCTGTGCATAAGAGCACTACTGTTTTTTTGACTAGGTATGTGATTCTTTCTACACATTTGGCAAATCTCCCTCTCCGAAGTCTTGATGACGTCACCTCTCTCCGTCTTTCTTTTACAGACTTGAATTATGTTTTACTGAAAACAGCCATTAGTCCTAGAATAGGATCACTTTCTTACTAAGGAGCGGAGAAATATATATGTCAAAGTCCAACAGGGTTCTCCAAAAGTAAACATAAGCATCCAGCAGCAAGAGAGTTTGGAACAAAATATCAAACATTCTACCCAGGTAGACAGACTAGCCCAAGTTACTTTCTTAAGTCCACAGTATAAGCAACTGATGTGATGGGTTGGAGCGTTAAGTATTACATTCTGTGCATAAATCAGAAGTTTCCTAATGATAACAGGCTTTCATTGTCATTTACATGTATTTAAATAAAAATATTCTAAAAGTAAGAAGAACCTGAAATCTTAAAGGACATAATCCATCATATACATAATTCTGTGTGGCCAGTCTGTAAGCACCCTCCTGCCTATCTGAAGCAGACACTCATGCTCATAAAAAAAAAAAATATATATATATATATATATATATAATGCTATTATTAAGCATTTCTGAATTCTGGAAGTCTTAGGACACCAGAAAATCATAAGTTTTGGGGTTCCTTGCTGCTTGTGAGCTGCCTGTCTGAAGAAAAAATCCAGGAGCATGCATTCAATACCATATTCAATTTTGAGTTGAAATGCTACCGCTAGGAATGAAAGGAAGTCATTCACCTTCCTAGAGAGATGTTTATCATGAAAGTTGATATGTTGTTCTAGACAGAGCAACAGGAAGAACCTCAGTAGACACATCAGAGAACTGGAAAGTGCTTACAATTCATAGGCAATTGTCACTACAGCCAGATTATTAAGCTGAATAAAAATTGGGTTTTTTGCCAGTTCCTAGCCCTACTGGTCGTTGCCATTAGCAGAGAAAAATATTCCAAACAATGTTTCTTCCTACTGTTGCCAAGAGTGAAGTGAGCTGTTCACCAAAGACTTTTAAAACTCAAAAGCTTTTTTAGATGTCATATCAGAGCAAAGCTGCTGATCAATGTTAGGTACACCTTGGCCATTTGTGGCTTGCCAGTTAACATGTTTGCTAGCATTTAGTATCCTTTCATACCCTTTCATATCCTTTTTAATGTGTTTTTTTTTTTCTTCTAGCTTGTTTCCAAATTGACTTCAGCTAATCCCTGTACTAAATACACAGCCTGGAAATGCACTGTTCACCCAAACAAAATATAAAATACAAAAGTAGTTTTTCCACTTTCTAAGTTAACTTTCAACCTAAGCTGAACACAGTTCGAGAAACCTAAATGCAGAAAATTTACAAAAAAGTAAATTCAGTTCTGCTCTTCAAGATTCTTATGGCAACCACAACTTCTTGTTTCATTCTTAAAAAAATAAATTATATTTCTTAGGGTCCAGAGGCCATAACAGAAGATTATTGAATTTATAACAAAAGATAATTTTTAGTTATTAATATTACATTTGTTTAAAACAAGTTGGTTAAACTATAAATTGTGAGAGACAGATGTTGTTCAGATTTGAGTTCTGAAATAACAAATGAACCCACTCAGTATTTCAAGGATCATCATGTCAAAGTATAATTCTTGCATGTTTAGGAAAGCTGCTATGGAAAGAGGCATAAGGAAAAAAGAAGGATTAAAGCAGTAGAAGAACTTATTCTTATCTTTGACAAAATAAAATATTTGGGCTCTAGAGAACTCTAACATGTAACAGAAAGCAAATGATCAATGCCAGTTTTTGCTGTCATGTGACAGACCATTAAGAAAGTTGTTTGGCTCTTGCCTTGATCACAACTCATATGACTGACGGACTTTCAATCACCACCTAGAAATCAGATGGCTTGATGTAATAATTAACTGTACAGGTTCTGGGAATAAACTCCCAGCTTTAAGATCAGTGAAAGGAGAGTCCCTTATTTATAAGAAAAACCAACAAGATATTCTATAGATTGAAGCATAAAGGGAAACTTTAAAAAAAAACAAAACAATAATTTCATATAACTGTCATGTAATTTGAGACAAAAAAATGGTGTATAACAGAATACTCTCTTTTCCTGATCTTTTCCTATTACATCCACGTATATACTGTTTTCTACACAGTGATTTTATTCTCCTTGTCTTCAAAATGTTTACTTGTTGGGGTTCTGCAAACAGTGTATGATCGTGTCGTTCAGAAGTGATACTAAGGATTTTTTCTTAAATATATACTGTCAGTGCACATCTAGAATTCAAGTTATGTCAGTGACTCAGCAAGATTATCAGGATGCTGCAAACCAGTATACCTTACAAACATATTATTTTATCCTTTATGAGGATTGTGGCCTTTCTTATGCTTGCTGTGATGTGTGTATTGACAGATACCATACCTGGTTAATTATATAGAGTGTTCTCTCCTAGAGAAGATAAGGCTTTGGGGACACCCAAAGCAGCCTTCCAATACCTAAAGGGAGTCTACAGGAAAGCTGGAAAGGGGCTTTATTAGGGAGTATAGTGATAGGATGAGGGGTAATGACTTTAATTTGAAAGAAGGTAAATTAAATTAGATACTAGGAAGAAGTTTTTTACTGTGAGGGTGGTGAGGCATTGCTACAGGATATCCAGAAAAGTAATGTAATCCCCATTCCTGGAGGTGCTCATGGGCAGGCTGGATGAGAATTTGAGCAATCTGGTCTAGTGGAAGGTGTCCCTGTCCATGGCAGGGATGTAGGAACTGGATGATGTTTAAGGTCCCTTCCAACCCAAATAATTCTGTGATTCTATTATATTCTTCCTCCAAAATGTTTCATTTCAGTTTATTGATTTGTTTGGACATTATGAGAAACGATTTTTCTAGTTACTAATTTACTCCGATAGTAGAGCCAGACATATCCTTGATTTTCTGTACTTTGCCAAGTACCAGTGAACAAATCTTTTTCTCAGAAAATGTTGGTAGCTGGAATGAACTCAAGCAAATTAGAAGCTGGCAACCCTGACTGGACAGATTACTTTTATTAGTGTGGCTAGATAGGGCGTTCTGTATCACCCAAGAATGCTGGGGAAGAAAGGATATCTTTCTTGTCGACTATTAATGACTGATAAACCAGAAGAAAGGATGTATCAGAGACCTCATCTTCACTTGCTGATTCAGGAAAATTTAATAATCTTTAGTGTGCAATATAACCTTAAATTGCAAATTATGTTGCTTCTACCAAGTTTTTATTCTGGCTAGGTAGCATTCTGTATAAACTGCAAAACCCCCTCCTTGCCTTCCATCAGGACTCCTGTTGGAAAAGCTATGTAACATGTATTGATAGCTTTGGTAAACTTGAAACCAAATGGAATCACAAAATCCTTGCCTCTTTTTGCCAATAATGTAACTCTGACTTGATTTGCAGTGTATGTAGCTTTTTGCAGATATACACTCCTCCAGTGGAAAGCATTCTGTTATAAGAAAATCCCTATAATCTTTTACGAGAATTAGGAAAGGAACTATTATGGAGTTGCAATTTGAGTACAATCCAATGTGTTGAAAGCATGATTGAAATATTTAAATTAATATTTGCAAATAATTACAAATTCCTACTTAAAATTTTCAGTATTCCTACTTAATTCAATAGATTCTATGAGTAATGCATTTATAAAAACAAAACTGTGTTTTTGTTCCGAGTTAAACATGAAAACAGTAATTCTGAAAAAAGCAAACAAGCAACAACCCCTTCGCCATAAAACCAAAATGAAAATGCTAATCTAAGCATATGCATTGTGACCAATGCAATACATGTGTTAAAACACACTTTCATGTTATTTTCTTAGCTATACTTTATTCTCTGACAGTAGATTTAAGTAGATTTTAAACAGAAAAGTTTTCTGATTTTGCTAAGATGAAACAGTTGTATTCTTTAAAAGTCAAATATTTCAAAATTGTTTTGTATTCCTTATCTCACAGGAGTTCAGTCCACACATTGGACTTCATTCTTTGTATATCGAGGAATCAATGTCTCATGTTCTGGAATGCATACGGTCCCAAATATGGAAAAAGATGACCAATGTCATCAAAATATATACAAGTAGAATCTTTACTGCGAACAGTTAGGTGTTATTTTAGAGAGATTTGGGCTGAATACATCTTAAGTGCTTTACCTGTGTTGTTAATATGGTTTAGTGTATTAAAAAAGCAGTAGGATATAACTTACAGAAATGGGGATTTGGCCAGGAAAATTCATTCCACCTTCCTGTGAATGAAATAACTCATAGCAGTAAATGTGTTCGTAGTTGTGGTTATAAGATGACTTGATAAGGCTTTTGCCATACAGTCTGCCAGTCTTATCTGTTATTTCATGTTTTTTAATTACCAAATGCATGTCATTATTTTATGTGCTGACCTGCCGTGGATCTTGTGAACAAAATTATGAATTTCTCAACATGTAATTTCCTTCCAAGTAATTTTGTTATGATAGCATTTAATAAATATGTGACTGCTATGTTAAAAAATCCCTTCCAGGACCTGTGAATTCCGGGGCATATTATGTTTTTCTTCCCCAGCATACTATTCTTTCTGAAAATTACAAATGGTCATGAGTGTGATAGACACAGCCTAAAATAAATGGTGTGAAGGGCTTTGGCTGTTTTCCTTACAATCTGTTAGTCAATATTGGGATGCTCCACAAGCTGATGGTCGGGATCTGTAATGAATGCTAGACTCACAGGGCTGCCTCTGCATGAGGGACACCTCTCCCAGAGAAGTTGAACAACTACCACCTTCCATTTGCAGGAACTGTATTGCAGGACCAAGGAAGAGGTGAATTTCACAAAAGCATGAAAGGAAGTTATTTCAACAAACTATCAGAATTTATTAAAAGCTTTTCTTCAAAACCTGTGAAGATGAAAAATATGAATAACCCCATGAGAAAGGACAGGCATAGTGAAGTCTGCATGCTGCTACATAGCAAACTTTCAACACATTGGAAATGGGCACTAATAACAAATGGACACAGGGAATAAAGCCCAAATCGTAGTGTGAATCTGCCCGGGGCAGACCACACTTTTCTCCAACAAGTGCCTGAGGGGTTTGTTTCTTTTGCTCTCTAGCTGAATTTGTAATATCATCTGTCCCATCAAGTCTGACTATCTTCTTTTCAAGTTGTTGTAGACAGTGGTTTAATCCTTCACACCCTTGTGCAGATAGAATTACTGTATTCTAGAAAAAAAACTAAATCTGTAACAACTACATAATGTATCTACAAGGGTGAAGGGCTGTTTAAAAAAAATGATTTTTGTAATACGTTTTGTATTCTGCATTTATTGCCTTTATGTTAAAATTAGAAACCTTGCACACATCATTGCCTAAGAAACTGAGAAAACGCATTTACCTAAGTGTTCATTTCACTGTATTCTTTGGGATTTTGGGGTTTTTTTTTGGTGTGCTTTTGTTTTTTTTTTTTTTTTTTTTTTTTTTATTTGAGCTGTCAGTTACAGCTCAAATGCAGTGCACCATTTCTGTTAGTTTACACACGAGCAGGTGGGAATAGGAAGATACAAATGGTAGCTTGAGTTACTGTTTTCGTACAATACAATATTCTGTTTTGTGTGAGACTCCGTTTGCTTATTAGTCTAGATCAAAGTTGTTGGTCATCTCTGATGAATAGGAGAAGGGTCTGGGTTTTCTATTTTTAAAAAGATGGAGGTATTCTTACACTGACCCTTGCCCTTGTTACTGAATACGGAAAACAAACTGCAACTTCAAAAAATATTACACATAGTTCATCTGACTTTTATTGTGTACTTTGTGTAACTTTTACTGCTTGTTAAGACTTATTTTCTTACATTTTAGTATCTTTCTGTTGTTTGCTGTTGCTCTTTCTCTTCATCTATTTTTAGTGTTTTGTGAAGATTAAAAGGATGAAAACAATGTATGGGTATATGTTTCTCTGTTTAGCCATAGACCAAATCTCTGTGAGCTAAACTCTTGCACAGTGAATACGTACATTTATGTTTCAACACACAGATCATCCTACAGGGGACAACTCAGGCCCTTACCTGCTTTGTGCTGGCTTCTTTTTTTTTTTTTTTTTAAACATGGAAATTTTTCCAGGCTTGAGGCAAAAATCAGTTCCTTATTATGTGAAATCTCTGGTATTTGAATCCTCAGTTTCTTAACTGAATCCACAGTATCTTAACTGTGAGATTAAGAAAAAATCTTAAATATTGTTTAATAAAGTTGTTGCGGACTCTCCTCCAAGGGAATATTTGTACTCAGTTGGAGAAGTACCTACATCAGTTTACCATTTAAGTTGTGTCTGTTCCCAAAGGCTGTGTAGATACTTGGTGAATATACCACCAAAGAAATACATGTGGGTTGACCTGAAAACTATAGTATGAAATTTTATCCAAGCATCAGATTTTGCAAGCAGATGAAAAGGGTTATGGTTCAAACAAAGACGTATTAGAAGAGCCCCAGGAAGCCACATTGATGATCCATCTGACTCAGTAGTCTCCCTCCAGTGGCAGTACATGTCTACTCTACAGGTTGTTCCGAAGACCTGTTATCAATGAATCAGGCTAATCCTTTTTTGAATTTCTTAATGCTATTGCTTTTTCAAATCTTTTGTGACACCATGTCGCAGAAGCTCTTTATCTGCTGGGTAAAAAAAACTTTCTTTTTTGTTTTCACAAAGATATTCTAATCATTTCAGTGTGCACCGGTGTTGCAGAATTTCCTGAGCAACAATGTTACATTCATCTGAACATCACAGTCACGTTTTTTCAACCTTAATTATATTTCTCTGCTGCCTTTTCCTCCTCAAATGGAGAAAGAAGACTAGCATTTTGATTATCTTCTTGTAAAGCAACCGGTCCCTTTTCCTTATAATTTCATTAGCTCTTCTTGCATAATTTTAAACTACACTACCTACACTCTGGAAATAGAGAGACCGGAACTCTGCATAGAGGTCAAGAAGTGAAAAAAGTGGATTAGTAGTTTTTTTTCACAATATTAATTTGAAATTTTGCCAGTGGAGAAGTCCACTGTAATTGTATAAGTAACATCTGTGACCCACCAGGACTTCCCTGGTCCTGCACTTGGGGCACAACAACCCTATGCAGCGCTACAGACTGGGGGAAGAATGGCTGGAGAGCTGCACAGAAGAGAAGGACCTGGGGGTGCTGGTTGACAGCCGACTGAACATGAGCCAGCAGTGTGCCCAGGTGGCCAAGAAGGCCAATGGCATCTTGGCTTGTATCAGAAATGGGGTCACCAGCAGGTCCAGGGAGGTTATTCTCCCTCTGTACTCGGCACTGGTGAGACCGCACCTCGAATACTGTGTTCAGTTCTGGGCCCCTCACCACAAGAAGGATGTTGAGGCTCTGGAGCGTGTCCAGAGAAGAGCAACAAAGCTGGTGAGGGGGCTGGAGAACAAGTCTTATGAGGAGCGGCTGAGAGAGCTGGGGTTGTTTAGCCTTGAGAAGAGGAGGCTGAGGGGAGACCTTATTACTCTCTACAACTACCTGAAAGGAGGTTGTGGAGAGGAGGGAGCTGGCCTCTTCTCCCAAGTGACAGGGGACAGGACTAGAGGGAATGGCCTGAAGCTCCGTCAGGGGAGGTTCAGGTTGGATATCAGAAAAAAATTCTTCACAGTAAGAGTCATTGGGTACTGGAACAGGCTGCCCAGGGAGGTGGTCGAGTCGCCTTCCCTGGAGGTGTTTAAGGAACGGGTGGATGAAGTACTTAGGGACATGGTTTAGGGAGTGTTAGGAACGGTTGGACTCGATGATCCAATGGGTCCTTTCCAACCTTGTGTGATTCTGTGATTCTGTGATTCTGTGATTCCCATGGTTAGATTTTCTCATTCACACTTCAAGAAACTGTGGAGTGCAAGTTCAAATATATTGTTAAATATACAGTTGGAGGTTTTGGTTTGTTGTTAATACTATTGAGCTTTCTTAGAAAAACAGCCTTTTTTAGATAATCCCTCTCTCTAGGCCCAACAGGCTCATGCAAGTATTATAATAGGTAAGGAGTTCTTCTAGTCCATAGGCATGCTAGGCAATGGCTGTTGGCCAGAGTCTTGCAGGTATGAGTAAGAAATAAATCACTTGGTTTTCTGCCTCCTAAAGTTATAAAATTTAAACCATGCTTGCATGCTAGGAAACAGTGAAGAAACAAGCATGTATCTGTTCTGTGCTTAAAAGGTTCTTATCTGTAACAGGTATAGTCTTTGTTATATATAAAGTAATTTGATATAGAAGAAAAATAGGAGGGTTATGAAAATAGATGGAGCTATGTATGCTGACAGAATATTGCATTCACTAGAGAAAAAATATGGTAAGGACAAGAGACAGATGCTGTGGGGAAAACAGCTACTATTTACACTTGAATGCACACTAAAATCACAAGAAAATGAGAATTTTTAGACTTCATCACAAAATACACAGCACTATCATTAAAACAACTGTGCTGCAAAAGAAAATAACAACAAGCTTCATGCCTGATATTATTTCTACAGATGCATTACTAATGCTAAGTTTAATCTGGCTGATGCTGACATGCTCACAGTCTTCAGCTATAAAAAGAGGAGGCACTGTGACTTTGTAAGCAAACTTGTAAGAAGGGGATTAGGGGGTTTTCTGTTGTCTTTGCAGTGGTCATCAATCTGATATACTTGTCATTGCCCATAAAAGTGCAGCCTCCAGCTGTTGACCTTCAGAACTGCCCATTTTATGTAGCTAGGCATAGGGTGAAGTGATCAAAAGGTTATTCCTTTGTATGGCAGGTTCACAACCCACTAGTGCAGCTCTTAGTGTCACAGTAATTTGATTTGTATTTTTAATGTTTGTATTTGTGCCTAGAGGATAGCTGGGATGCTTTTAACAAATCTATGTAGATGTAAATAAGTGTGACAGTTCCACTGTTTCTTAAGTTTCAACCTGGCACTTTTAATGATTATGTCTTCACTAAGTGATTTCCATAAATAAACTGCAGCAGGAAGGCTCCACTATATTGGTAGAGAGGTAAATCTAAATTTGTTGTCTGTCCGTGAGCCCTACCTGTTTCCAGATTTACACTTAGCTCTTTCTTTCTGTTCTACTTCTTAAATCACTAGGCAGTACGTGCTTACATTTTTGGGAATACACACTAAGCAGGGAAAAAGAGAAATAGTACCTTGTTTTGTGCCTTCTTTTCACAACTCTTTCTAAATTTTTATCCAGTATGGTATTGTTAAATGATACTATACATTGAATATTTAGATCCCATCACCCTCCCCTGCCCCCAAGCTAAATAGTTTTCTGGAAAACTAGATGTATTTTTTAATTTACTTTCTCTTATTTCTTATTCTATGATGTCTTTCTTTTATATTAAAACTCTTGAGTTTTCTTAAACATTTATCTATTTCTTTGAACAATTGAAACCATCTAAAACCAATTTCTTCAACAATATTCCTTTTTTTGCAGAAAATGAGAAAGAGGAGAGTGTGCCACCAACATTCTTGTGTGGCAGAAAAGCAATTTTGCCACAGGAAAAATATCTGGTGGAAAAATACCATCTAGATCTAACCTTCCAGAAGTTTAAATGAGGATGCATTTCTGGGATTGCTCTGGACTGTTCTTGTGGTAAAATTTTACACTACATGTGGATTAAAATTAAAAAGCATAATTATCTGAAAAAGAAACAAAACCCCAAAATGCAGCAGTTTGCAATGGTTAACACCATAGTTTGCACAGCAGCTAATGGCGCCTTAGTGATCACTTGCAGAGATGTAGATGATACTCTTGCCACAAGGCAGCAAGGTAGGTCACTCCTCCAGATGTGTCCATGAGGATTATTTCTTCCCCATTCTGTGACACCCTATTTTCATTTGGTACAACGACAGTTAAATGCAGAGCAGTAGTTTCTTTTTATTCTGTTTATTATTTTTTGACTGAATTCCAGGAGAATGCTACTGAGGCACAGGTGTTACAAGAAGAGTGAATCACAACAAAGACCAAAATAGAGAAAAAGATATTAAATGAAAAATGAACCAAGTCTTTTCATATGAAAGGTGCCTGCTTGTAAGGAAAGGAGTCCATGTAAACCTCTGCTATTGTGCCTGAATATAACTCTTCCTCCACAGGCAGAGTGTTAACAATATGAAACATAAAATGTCACAGAATGTCAAGTCTGAAAATGTCACTGAAGAAAGAAAGAAAAAAAGAGGAAAGAAAAAGAGAGGAAAAAGAGAAGAAAAGAAAAGGAAAAAGAAAAAGAAAAAGGAAGAGAAGAGAGAGAAAAGAGACAAACAGAAAGTAAAAAAAAGATAAAACAAAAGGAAAAAAGACAGAGGAAAAAAAGACCACCGCACACCACAGGCTGATCAAATAAATATGCTTCACTGCTAGTGAACAGTGCATTCTTGGTGGATATGATTTTATATATTTTGCATTTTATTAATTTTCATGGCATCGATGGAGAAATACTAAAGCTATGAGAGTGCTGAAGAAAATTTAACTAATCAATTACATGTATGAGAGTAGAGACAATGTTTATTTCAGCATTCCAATTGCAATAGAACTCTAATTACTGACTCATAGAATCTTCATGGAAATCTGCATTTATTACCACTTAATTTGAAATCAGTGACTGCTGTATACTTAACTTTTCAGCCATCTAATGCAGAGCACTAGGGCACATCTTACAACAAAGCAGTCTTCTTTTACATCCTCAGAGTTTTTTTTCTCTGTGCTTATCTAAGCTAAATTTTGCTTGTGACATTAAAGAAATTGAATTAGACTGAAACAGTAAAGAGAAATAAAACTGAATGCATTTGCTTAAGGACATTATTGTCTGTGTCCTTTTTTTTATTGTCCTAGTATGTGTGTATCTCTCTTCCTTGAACACTTACAAGTTTATTTTCCCACAGGAATGAATTCTGCCATCATTACACTAAACAATACTTTATTTTGAGAGCATTATCACAGAAATTGTTAGATAATACTTCATGTGAACAAGTGTTACAGTTGTACGGATGCGTTGACATGAACCTTTTCCTTTCATCCCTTTTCAATGTAAAGGAAGTAGAAATTCCTTTATTACTTTGTTTCTTCAAATAGAAGATGAAGGGAGGAGGAAACATTTTTGAGAAATTGTGGTGGTTTTACTTGTTTCCAAGGAAAGAAGTTTATACTTGCCAGCTTTTTTCAGGGCATAGGTGAGTACAACCTGACTCCTCCTTGTTAATCGAGATCTCCACAGGATGTGGGCCAGGCTTAAGTGCGATTTCTGAATTATTAGATCATGAGTGGCAGCAAAGTAAATCAATCAGTATTTTATATTTGGTAACTGTTTTGATTCTAACATGGTGTTGTGTTACACAGAAAGCAAACCAGAGGCCAAAATCCGTCTTTTAAAGTGATCGTTACAAAATGGTTTTATAACTGTAGGTCTATAATTAATGGACCTACATAAAGAAACACCTCTGTAGTATTGTTAGCAAACCTTACAAGAAAAGATCATATAGTTGGCCTTAGTATAAGGCAAAGTTCACAGTATGTCTTATATTCTATTGCTGATAAAATTAAGTCATAGAATCATAGTCACAGAATCACAGAATCACAGAATCACAAGGTTGGAAAGGACCCATTGGATCATCGAGTCCAACCATTCCTAACACTCCCTAAACCATGTCCCTAAGCACTTCATCCACCCGTTCCTTAAACACCTCCAGGGAAGGCGACTCGACCACCTCCCTGGGCAGCCTGTATAGTCATAGAATCATAGAATCATTGAAAGGTTTGGGTTGGATGAGACCTTAAAGATCACCTATTTCCAATCCCCTCCTTGGGCAGGGACACCTCTCACTCGACCAGGTTGCCCAAGGCCCCATCCAACCTGGCCTTGAACACCTCCAAGGTGGGGGCATCCACATGTTCCCTTGTCAACTTGTTTCAGTACATCACCACTGTCATAATGAAGAATGTCAAATGTTTCAACCAAAAAAGTGTTACAAGTTACAACTTTTTGTGCCTAAATAACTCATTTTTTCTCTAGGATAAATATTTTGATATCATTGAATATTTCATTAATTGTTTATACTTTTCAAAATATGAATTCTTTTTGGATATTCATACATGTTTACCTGGGAAATACAAAGAGAATTAAGAAAAATAAACCAAAAAAATCTAAATGTTAATCTGTTTTTATAACTATATTTTTTTAAAAAATGTCATCTTCAAACCATTGCAAAAGAAATCTGTATTTTTCACTAAGATTTTGATTTTCAAGTAGTTGAAAATTGCTACTAATGAATGACAAAGAGAAAGGATAAAATGTTGGTACCTTAAGTGAGTACAGAAAAAAACCTAGCAAAACTGAAAATGTTATTTCAGTAACTTCAGATCAGTCAATGCCGTTGTAGGGCAGAGAGGTAATTAATTATTTATAATCCTATACTATTTTAAAAACCATTTCATAAAACAGCTATTTTAAGTCATATACTGAAGCTTACTGTAGGTTAAATGTTCTTGGATTTTCACCACAATCAAGCAGAAGAACAGCATCTATTCTTAGAAACTGTTATTTAGACTTCCTAGGTAATTTCTGAGTTTGAGTTTCTTCACGTAAGGCAAATAACTTTTCTTGACATTTGCCAATGATTTCCACTCCTTCTAATTATCTGTGAATAGAAAGAAAGCAGGAGGTGATACTGTAACTTGCATCTTTAGTTCACTTTAATAAGACAAATGTTTTTTAAAAAATATTGAATTCTATATTAAGATGTGCCCTGTATTAATGAAACATCTTGTTGTTGACATGGAAATATAATAATTATTAATGAAAAGATCAGAAATGTTATAATACTTTAATAAGGATCTATCTATCTTTACCAGAACATTCAGGAGCACTGTCTAAGAAGTTCTAAGAGAAAACCTTACTTCTTCAAATATCTGGCTGTATTCACATGAAAGCCAGAAAAATGAAAGTCACAGTAGAAGGAGATTTGCCTCTGGTCTGCTTTATGGAATAGCAAGCATGCCATAGTGATGACATTTAGACGGGAAATTTAGATTTCATTTAATATGCAATTATTCTATGTTAATATATTAATCTGATAAAATCTTTACAGGTCATTATTATTTAATATTCTATGAAATAAAATATTCTAATCTTAAGAGTTCAGTATCAGGAGTTTTTATTTGCATTTAGTTTGCAAAATCAAATTTTGGTAAATTTAGAAACACATGATGTTGAAAAAAATAAAAAGTGGTATTGCACTACTTTCATGTATGTCAAATTATGAGTTCATCACAGGATACCCAACTTGAAAAAACATTTACAATTCCTTTACAGGACATTTTCATAAGAGTGCTTGCAAAATATTATCTAGATGAAATTGTTACATACAGGCAAAAGAGAACAGTACCTTGTAGTGGGAATCAGTGACTTAATAAAAAGAAGAATGTAGTAGTCTGTAGAGGCAATGCTTAGTACTTTGATGTATTGATGAAATATCATGATTATATTTCCAAACTTTTAATACAATTACTACCAAGCTCATATGTCTTAGTGTGAGTAATTTACAAGCTGCAGTCAGTTTCCATTAAAGTCTATGGAAATATTCCTCTCAGTTTTTTTCAGAAGGAACAGAGGCAGTCAAGTGATAAAGGTTCATAGAAGTCACCTTTGTCTATAATGATGCAATAGACACAAGTAGAACACATTGCAAACCTTTCCAGAAGCAGAAGCATGACTTGAAAATCTTGGCTTTAAGTCCTTAGCCCTGCTAGTTCAGACTTTTTCATTCTTTTTGAGAATGAAGTAGATGACTGCAAAAAAAAAAAAATGGCTGCAAAATCAGCTGTTGAGATCTTGCTGAGTTTTAAAAGAATAGGCATTATTCACAAGTAAACTCTCTGCAGGAGACAATGCTTTTCTCTTCTGACATCCTTGTGGAAAGCGCTGAGGGTCTGCATGCTGTCAGTGGTACTTCTGAAGCTATTCATCCCTTATATGCAAGATGCTTTTGACTGATTGTGATGTCAAATACTGTGATGTTAGAAAAGATACATGGCTGTTACAAGAAATTGGATTAGCTTAAAATCAATCATGAGTACCATCCAGAAACTTCATTAAAGTTGTAGAGCTGCTTCTTTTGGCAGAACCATTTATTCCTGTCTAGGGGAAAACAATGCATATATGATACAAAGAAGAGAATCAAAAGAGAAAAGAACAATTATATACAAAAAGTTATACTTCCACTTAAGCTGAAGAACTCAGAAAGCACAGGAGGTGAAAAAACGTTGCTAATGTAATAAATGTTACCTTATCATAAAAAGAAATGTGATACACAGAATTAATAGAATCAGAATTACAAAGTTAGATGTTCTATTTATCTATTATTTAATCACACCAAAACATACCTTGCACGTAAAAAGTCCCCAAGACTCATATTGTCAGTCTCCTTCTATGTCTATCCTCTTTTTGCAAAAAAAGTCATAGGAAGTAATAATGAAAAATAATGAAGTATGCATGCAATCTTTTTTTCTTAGCATCTCAGATGGATCACACAGGCTTCCCAACTAATTCCTTTTACTACAGGATTTATGCCACTAACACCCATCCTTTTGTCCCCTTACCCACAGTACCTCTTTACCTTAGCACACTCCAGGTTGTACCAATTTATCTCCTACCTTTTGTCACTCAACCTTGATCTGGTGCTGCTGTCAACTCAATTCATTTACCCAGCAATACTGTTTGTATTACAATAGGGTGAGGTGAGTAAAGGTAATTTTAGACCATAGACTTTTGTCAAGAACTTTTTTGTTTTGATTTTATAAAATTAGAGCAACCATTTGCTGTCATGTGTATACATTATTTAGAAACCTATGGATAGACAGAACTATAACCTTCATAACTGCAGTAAGCAGAGGCACACGTAAAACTAAATTCTTCAGTTTATACAGTAGAATCGTCATGTTTCCAGGCTGGCATGAGAGTATGCACTACTAGGACTTTCCTCGAGTAATTTAAGCTTCATATCTGGGTATCAGGTTATTGTCCAGAGAGAACTGGCTTTAAGCGCTGGCAAAGCAGGCAAGATGCAAACTGCCTGTCGAGCTCATGCCAGAAGTGGAGAGTGGTTGCTGGAGCAGTACCTGCTTTCCCAACTACTGGTTCTTTCCTCTGCCTGTAAAGCCTTCTTGCTTACCTCCAACAGAAGAAACCCTGAGCACCAATTTCAGTCTCACTTCCCTTCCTCTTCCATAACCCTTCCCCTTACCGTAGGACTGCCTCTGGCGCCTATTTCTCCTCTTCACTCCTTCTGAAAAGCAAAGAAAAAGAAGAGTGGAGAGAGTTAGTGTTTGAAAAAACTAGGTAGCAGAGGGGAGGACAGGGACACCCATGTCCTGTCCCTCCTTTCATCAGCCTCCCAAAAAAACTCTCCAATGCTTTCTGTCTCTCAGCTAGAACCAAGCCAAAATTTCACAGATTCCCTGTCCTGTATTAAACTTCTCCAATAGTCAAGAAACAGGCTTCTATTCCTTCTCAGATAATATAGGACCAGTGCCAGAAAATACAATTTTATTGATACTATGGACCTTGAAACAAACAGGAGTTTTTTCAAGCAGTTCAGTCATCATTGGATGATGTTACTAGTAATTTGTGGAGTGCATTGCTTGCTCTGTGTGTTAATTTCAGTGTATTTTTTACTTTAGCTACAGATAAATTTGAATTTTCAGTTATTTTGTTTTTATAATTCCAATAAAATTCATACATTTCACTATAAATCTGCTTCAAAGGATCTTTAGTTCAACTGCTGAAGACATCAAAATTCTTAACAACTGCAACAGACATTAAATATACTATTAAACTGGAAAAGGCTGTAAAATTAGTGATCTTGGCTGGTAACTCAGCTGCTTACACTTGCATAAGTACAGAGAGAGATTTGATAGCAAAATATTTCTTAGTTATAGCTTTTATTTAGAATAAAGCCAAATCTTCAAAAACCAGTAGTACTTTTTGGTATACAGGAATTAATAGAATATACCTCACTTTTCATTAAATATTCTGATTATTTTTTTCATATTTTTTTTGAAGTTTGAAGACTTGGCAAGACTAACACTAGTCAACTGTTGTGAATAATCTGCAGTTATTCAATTAAGTTAAACGTATGACAGAGACATTGAGAAGAAGACCAAGATTAACTGAAAGAATTAATTTCTTCCCTTTGATTTTAAGGAAACATGATTGGATCAAACTCCAGAATGTTCCATTGCAGCATGATGTGCTCTGTATTAAGAAATCAGGTCTTTTTTTTGTAGGTATGTAAATGTTTGAAAATTTGTCATAAGATTATGTTAAATGACTTGTACTTTTACCGTGAACTGTTGAAGCCTCAATGTTAGTTCATGGAGAGAAGAGAAAGGCTGGAAAAGAGGTAGAATTTCCAAAGAGATCACACATGTTCACAGAGCACCTGGGAGAACTTACAGGTGAAATACTGCAAGCAAGATGAGAGGAAAATTCCTATTCGAGTCCTGTGCAACAAATTTCTCTGCACGTGGAAACACACGAGCCTACTTTTCATCAATTATGTGCAACATTACACAGGCTCACTGAAGAAACTGGAGATGGTTGTGACATTTCTGTAATGTTAAAATCTGGAGACTGTCTGAAGATTTTGTCTGTTTCTCCATTGCATGTCTCTGCCAGAAAGATAATAATGCCTGCGAGTAGATGTCCTTCCTTTCATTTGACAGTTTACTTTTTCACACTGAAATTCAAACTAAACATTGTAGCTTTTTGAAAAATACACAAAAATTCTTGAGTTTTGTTTATAAATATTTTTTAATATTTGGAACCATCACTTCCAGAGAAAGGAATTATTTGTGTTTGATAAATGAAATTAAATAGTATGCAAATATTGAAGAAAAATCAATGTGTATTTCTAGCAATGCAAATAGTCAGTCATTCAGAAAATTGCAAATGCAGCTACAGAAGGAGAAAAGGAGAAAGTTAAAATCATCTTTTGAGTGTACCTGCCTGTAGACTTCTTTAGTTTTCTACCGAGGACTTTCAAGGCATTTCTCAAGTATGGAAAGCAGTCATGATACACAGTTTTCCTGAGAAGTACCTCTCACAATTAGCTTCCAGCACTAATGTGTGGATCTGGATATGTAGAACTTTGGCATGGTGGTCTTCAGGAATATAGAAAACAGGAGGTTCACTTACCCTGTATACAAAAGGTTCAGAACTTTTATTCTAGGCCTTGGATAGTAGATAGTAGTGTGGTACATGACCAGAAAGTCATCCTTGCTGCTATAGTAATGCAGGATGCACTTCTCTATAGAAACAGGGATCAGGGCTAGCAGTATGACTCAGAGTTCCACCTTATGATGAATTTCCGTTGAATTCACTGGAGCAAGGGAAATCTATCAGCAGGTCTGCTTTGGAAGGCACAGCTCACTCTGTAGCTATATAATACACAGGATTTGGAAGTGAAACCACCTTGTGACAGTTCTGTCACCTTGTCCTGTGTATTTCATGCCAAATGACAGTGCAAATCTAAGTAGTCTTTGTTAAAATCAAACTTCTTCATGTATTTCATGGAAGAAGTTACTATAGTCACCACAGAAATCTGAAAAGTTTCTTAGGAAAATTTTTAAATTTGCTTTCGTATAATCGAATTAATCACAGCCACAGGACATTCAAGACTTTTTAAAGCAATTTTTTAATCTATTTAATATGGTTAAGAATTTATTACAGCATAATATTTGTAAAGTATTTCCATAGTTTGCTTAGTCACACAGAGAAGACAAATAAGATAAGGTGATAATAACCAAATTCCGAATGCAAACACTATTTGTTGTTCATTCAATTATTTATTTAAACTAGTACCTTTACAATCATGTGTGCAGTGTGGCAACTGTAGTGATTTTGATGTTATTATTCGTCACTTACCTGAGTTCTAATTGTTATAAACAGACAAGTGGAGAAAATATTTTATATCCATCCATAGTAAAAAAAGTAATCAGCATAAGAATTTCAAATTGTTTCAAATTACTAACAATGGACTATTAGAAGTAAATTATTATGCAATCAGAGGAGATCTTAAAATAATTGCAGCATATGACCTCGATTATAGAAAATAATTTTGTTGTTATGAAATATTCAAATATTTCACCTTGTAGGTTGTATGCCACAAGAAAGATTACATGAATGACAACATAATGGTCCATTTCTTATTTTAAGTGTGTTATATTCAATAATACTTAAGCTCCTTTTTCCAAGCCACATTTTCTCCCTAATTTTTTTTTAGTTCCAGCTTTCCCATCATCACATAAGTTATCAATGCTAATCTATATTTAGGAAGCCAGAAGATTTTAGTAATACCATAATTTTTTGAAATTAGAACTTTCAAGAAACATTTGCCTTATGGCCTACAAATCACCATTTATTTTACATAAAGAAGTTTTTGTTGGTAATGGTAAGGAAATTACTAGCTTCAAGCAGAAAACAAACACAACTTCATGATTACATTTTTGGTTAGTGTGGTTAGTTCTGGATAGCAAATTGTTTTTCCTGTTCGCTGGACATGCTTGTACCTCTGGAAAACCTTCAGATTTGGACTTGGGAGACTCGTAGGAAATGAGGGAAATTTTGTTCTTAAATAATTGCACAATTTTTAGGATTTTTCTTTACCAGTTTGTTTCTGCTAATATGACAATCTGCTCTGATTCCTGTAAATGCAAGATTGGAAATGCACCTTCAGAGTCTAGCAGGAAGCATTTTCCAAATTTTTGTATTGCTTTTTCTGCCTGTTTTGAATAGTGAATACAAAGCTAATCTGATAAGCACTAAGGAACCATATGAGGTACACTTCTTGTTTGAGCATGGGTTTCTGCTTATAACTTGAGCCAATTTAATATTGACATATTTTTATGTTAAGTAACTTAAGTCGCCGATTGCTGTTGTCTGATATCCAAAACTGATATCCAAACTGATCTTGAACATGTGATGTTACAAGACTTCACATACTGATGCAAATAAACGTTCCATTCTAAAATAGAATGAAAACATTCAGGTAATGGTACACAAAAGGAGGCTTTAAGTACTAAGAGCTAGACACCTGAGTCACTTCTCTGCCTCCTCAGATCTTTAAATAACTTTATGTATCTGGGCTTAGCTGATCATGGTGGCAGTGGAAAAATGAAGCTTAACACTTGCTTTGAAAAGATCCATTGCCAAACTGAAATGCAGCAAAATCTACAACTGCTGCCTGGACAAATGTCAAAGTCATATAGCAAATCAAAGTGATTCTAGAGTACTTTTTTAAAAGGTCATAAAATACATGTAAAGGAAAATCTTTTCGCTGGAAACAAAAATGGCCAAAGACATTACCTATTACTCTTCCAAATTGTACTCTAGGCATGGAGATTTTTTAATTAAAATACAAAATAATTGCAATGTCTCAGTTTTCACACAGAGATAACTGTGTGGGCAGTGCTGGGGTTTTTTATATTTCTTTTTGATGTCCTTCCACTACTTTGCAATGCGAATCCTTCAAATAAATAAATATAAAAGATAGGCTCTATCAGAGTCACAAAGGGAAAAAATAATATTTTTTAAAAAATATCAAGACAAAAAAAAAGGGAAAACATATTTTCTTGGAAGAAATTGTGAGAAATTGAGAAAGATTTATCAGCTCAGCAAGACACCTTGTTATGTTGACACGAATCTCTTTGCACAGTGTTACACAGATGATCTTGTCTCCTAGAAGAGGGCCCAGAAAATTTACTTCATGTTTTTGTATGATTAGTTCTGCAGTGCCTGAACTATCCTACACCTCCTGCTTGTCAGTTCCATTGGCAGCTCTCAGACTGGACACTCAGTGAAATGCCATATTTCAGAAAATCATAAAAAATAAGACCCCAAAAGTCAAAAAGGAATCAGATGCGGCTTGTAGCTGTGAATCTAGTTGCTGCACGGCAGCAGACAGGCTGCTTGGGTTTGGTGGAAGCATCTTGTCAATGTGTCGGCAGTGTGACGGCAGCCATCCAAAGTCCCTCAGGGCATTATATGTACACAGCAGTACAGTCTGCCTGAGTGAGCTCCAGAGAACGACAGTTTTTTGTGTGTAAATGAGAGGCCTTTCACTTTTCAGTCTAGTATACAACATCTCCTTCTCTTGAGAGCAAACACAGAGAGTCAGCCAGCACTGAGTTAATTACAGAAGAACTTTGGCTCTTATTTTAATGAGACAAAGCTCTGTCACTTCTTCGATGGATTTTTTCCCCTGCACTTCAGTACTACAAGTTCACATCCCAGCTGGGGACTTCATCTCTTGGTGTGACTGTTTTCTGGAACTTGATGTTCTTGGTGCTAAAATCAGTTATTACAAAGGGGGAATTTCAATCAAGGAGGCAAAAACTATAAAGCGAAGAACCATGTAGTGCCTGTTCACTGATTCATAACTAAGGATAGGAATTATATAGTAGGTTGGTTTAGACTCTGCCCTTCCCAGCAGCTTGCCTCTAAGGCAGCTGTTTTGGTGTCTTGTGGGATGAATTAAAGGAAGGAGGAAATGTGACAATGAAAATAATAGCAACAAAAAAGTCATGCCTGGTTTGTCTTTCAAGGAATTGTCACTTTTCTCCTGACTTGCATATATTTTTCAATTGCTGTTACATTAAGTGCATCTGAGTAACCACAGATTTCAAATTTAATATTTTAAAAGTGGATTTAGGCAAAAAAAGGATAATGGAAAACTGTGTGTCATATATAAACCTGATGAATTTAACAAGATGGTAAGGCTCTGAGGCTTTTGAATATCAGCCATGAGCTTGAACACTTCCAGTATTGAAACACTTTCTTTTTGCTCATAGTGGATTACTGGAGTTGAAATAGCTTCTGAGGAAGAAGTATACATGTGGGTATGTATAAGTCTGTTTATCTATCATGTAAATTTCTGGTTGGTTTTCATAGACTGTCTTGCAAAAAAGGGCCAAATACACTGCTGGTCAAGGAGGGAGGGGTCTGTGTAGTTCCACACTGTGTGTGTTACAATCATGAGTACTTTTTGACATTCATTGTCAAAAATTAATGGTTAAGTTTTGTGCAGCCATCCATTTAGAATATAGTTTGTTTGAAAATTCAAATGTAGGGTCTGCGAGATATTTCTAACATAAACTGAGAAACCCCACCAACTAACCAGATCATGCAGAAAGAAATCATGGTATTTACTGATGGAATAAACAGAATTTCCTGTCCATCCTTAGAAAACTACTAGTCTTTTTTTGTCAAGATATTCTATTCTTGGTTTCCATGGTCAGACCAGGCGAAGAAATAATAAAACAACAAAAAGAAAGAGCATCACTCACATGGGTTAGGAACTATTTAGCTACAATCCTCTACATGTTTCAATTAAAGATTTTAAAATCAATCTCTTTTTTTAATATTTTCATGTATTCAGAATGTCATAGATCTGTTCTCTAACTTTGTGTGAAGATGAGTAGGCAGGTTAACTTTGACAGCACCACACAGCATTTCCAGATTTATATGCACTATGTCTAAAACATACTTGTAGGAGAAATACACCAAGTGACCCATTCAGGATCATCCAGTGGGCAAAAGGAAGGTGATGGTAAGGGGTGTAAAGTTCTAATCCTGTGCCCTAAGTATTCACATATCTATAAAATTTTTACAATGTTGACAGCCAACAAAAGGAACTTTTTCTCTCCTTCTTTACGTCCTTCTGTCCTTCCTTCCATCCTTTTTCTTGTCTATTAAATTAGCTGATGAATGATTAAATATTACTTGGTTTCCTTTTCCTCTCTCTCCATTTTATATTCTGTCTGCAAGCATTGAATCACATGAGTAATTGACATATGTACTTGTTGTCTTGATACAGAGGGAAACCAAACCTCTTTACTACAGAACATAATAGAAACTTCAATGAAGAGTAATGCAGGCTTATCTGTCTATTTTTCAGCTGAACAGGAAGAAACCTGGGAAACTATGTCACAAACAAGTTACTATTCTGTCTATATTTGTAAGTAAACCAGCACTGTTGTTTAGTGTACTCTTCTGCTCTCCATTTCACATTCTTTTTTATAGTGATCCCTTTTCCTTGATATTTCTAGGCTAAGTGAATGAAATTAATAACACTCTTTAGTGTGCTTTATTCTAGATGAGTTTCTCTTCTGGTTGTCTTTGTAGTACTGCTTCTACTTTGCATTTAGGTGGGATTTTTTGTTTGTTTGTTTGAAAAGAATATTTTCTTTCAGTTCTAGAGTCATTTTTGAGTCACAAGCACCCAGCTCAGTGCTTAGTGCATCCTCAATCGGAGAGAAAGAAAGGAAATAAATATTTGTATTCATCCCAAGTCTCATTCCAGGTCTTTGGATTTCAGCTTGTTTCTGCATCTTCAGTCCTGCAGACTGCCTTTTTCTCCTCACTGCACTCTGATCCATTCCTCTACTTATCGTGTTTCCCAGTTTTGCAATTCAGCTTTTCAATTCATTCCCATGTCTTGTGCAAAAATCATTAATGAAATTATTATTAATGAAAATAAGATTACTCCCACAGTGAGCAACTAAAGAAATTTACTAGTGAAGTGGATCAGGTCCAACTGATCCACTTACAGTACAAGCTATCGCCATGCTTCATTTCATCATTTTCTTTTGCTGCTGTCTGTTCTTCTACCAACAAAAATAACTTTTTATGGGGCACCATATCAAAACGTCCAGCCAAATAGGAGCTACCCTGTTTTTCTTTTTCTAGAAAGGTTGTTAGGAAAGATACTAACCTACTTAGCCTGGTAAACTCTTTAAAATATTTCCTCCAGTTCCACTAGGATTGTCTCCCAAGTATTGATTCAGGAATCTTAATTATAAAGCCAAACACATATATGGAAAAGTCAGCAATAGGAGGTATTTAAGAGCTCAAGCAAACGAAAACTGTAGTTTTACACATACCTGTATTTTGGAGCCATGGTAAAAAGAGCACTGTGGTAAAGAGATCTAGCTGAAGATGTCCTTGTTCATTGCAGGTGGAGTTGGACTAGATGACCTTTAAAAGTCTCTTCCAATCTCAAGCATTCTATGTGTTTGTGTTTCTGTGGAAGTATTAAGATATACTGTTTCTATGTAAAAGACTCAGCAGTAAAGTGGGATAAAGACTGAATTTTTTTATTGTAAACTGACAACTATATTACTGGCCTGAGTTTGAAGAGAACAATGGAGTGGACTCTGTTCTTGGTATTCTTGTCTCTTTGAGCAAGTCACCATGCTTTTTTCCCTTTATTGAGATTGAGATTAACAACAACTTTTGAATTTATAAATCAAGTTGAGAAATATCCCTTTATAATGCAATCTTTTGTAGCTGTTTTAACTGATGCTGTACATAGATATATTAAAACAATGTGAAAATGAATGACTGATTTTATATTTCTATTTATGAAAATACGATCAAAGAAAAAAACTGTATTTAAAAATTAAAGACAGAAATACGTTCTTTTTTTTCCTGAAAATATTAAAATCTGACTTCAATGTTAGACCAACTCACTTTTGCAGAACAAGTGTAGCTTACATGAGTAGTGTTACAGACAGTCTTTCAGTCAGCAGGTGCTACAGCCATATGAAGGTGCCTTTCATTAATAAATTATTACTGTAAGAGATTTGATATTGCAAGTTCTTATATTTTATTTTGAAAAAGTATTTTTTACTTTATTTTATTAGCCCACCCAAAGCCTTAAATGAAAATCCTGCTAGAGGAGCTGAGGTTATTTCCATAGCCTACGAGTTGCTGATGCTAATGGTGGCTGTACAACATCCATCGATAGAATTAGTTGTCTTTTTTCAATGGTCTAAATATACTGACCATGCAAAGGACATCTCTGGAACATCTCTGTGATTGTGATACAGTCTGAAATTTCCTGAGAGCATGATGCTTTTTGAACAAGTATGGGTTACAAGAACCCTGGGATATCTCTTTTTTCCACACATGCTGAAGACCAACATATAAGCTCATTTAGCTGATCATGAAAGCTTAAGGGATAATTGCTCTGAAACACAAAGCAAGAACAGAATAAATCCAGTGAAGAGGAGGAGAAAACACAGTAAAAGATTTGTAAATTCCTGCTCATTATAGCACTTTGGATTTCACTGGATGAGCCAAATTGCGTGCTATGCTGATTCTGTGCTCTAACAGTAGCCATGGGGTATACACAGCGGTGCTATTCGTTCACACATTGTAGATCAACTCAAATTCAGATGTGTAGAATATAGAATTTTTCAGAATTGCATGTATTTTCTGGGCTTCTGAAATGTAAGTAATGTGCCAAGTATGTTGAAAACCAGTGACTCATAATCTGAGCGCCTTCATAGACATGGCTTTGGCTATTTCTGTTTTTTCTACATTTCTGCTATACATTTCAAGATAGATCATCAAAGCAGAATATAATTTTTAGTACAAGTGGTCTAATATTTCCACTCTTGGGAATTATTAGCTGCTTTCAACCAAATTTACTTAAGTGCTGCCAGCAGATCTGTCCTTACCCTGCAGACAATTTTTTTCCCTTTAAAGCTTATTTTGCCTTCTTGAGGGGAAATGATCTCTATTTCCATTAGCATACCACTGATTCTTGCTTATTATATGTCTTGGTGGATATGTGTGCAGATTTTTTAAGATATTCTCCAGAGGCACTGTTCTTATTCTGCACATTACCTCTATTTGGCATTAGACTGATGCGCAGGATGCAAAACGAATGTTTCAGGGTTTTGCATGTTACTCACACATGAGCTTGCAAACACACACGCACAGGAGAATGAGAAATATATTTCCTTACTAGATCTGAACTCCTCCCTTAGACTTATTCAATTAGCATCTCTCAAGATCTGCTTCAATAAATCAATGTTTTGTGGCTAAAGAAAAAATGTGGGATCTGTGTGAAAATTTTCGGGTAGAGGTATTAGATCTTGATTATGTAGCAGCCAAAATAAATCAACAGTTATTTCACCTGCACACAATATTCCCCATATGAAACTCATGTAATTTTACTGTCTTTCTTAGTGTTACAGATGGAGTTTTCAAATATTTAATTTTTCTATTTAGGCTATTATTTTTATTTTAGTAATAACAACTGTAGCATAGACTTTTTATATGAAGGGCCATGGAAATAGAAAATTAATAAACTTCTTTTACCCAAAATTTAATTAAAAAATATCTCATGTATATATAGGTCTTCACATAGAGCTGAATGGATTTCCCTGAAAATATTTAACATGGTTGAAAATTTTTATTTTCAGCATTTTTAAAGCATACCCTCATGCCCATTTTTCATCACTGAAATCAGAGATTAAATTCTATTTTCATAAACCAGCAAACTTTATGTTTTGTATTACTAAAACAATCAGTTTTTTGATTCTGAAGTGTGCTTATGCTTGCTGTTTTCTTTGCCAAGAAAAGTTTTTTCACCAGAGAAACAGATTTTAAAGTATTTCATTAGACTGCAGCACTTTGTTTCTGCCACTGCATGGTGCTGCACTAGGCTGCAAATGCAAAGCTGGCCTCCGCATGTCATATGAAAAGTACCTTTGTAGATGAGTGTTATCTCCCTAATTCACAGTAAAAGGAAAAGGAGAAGGAGCTCTTTGCCTGAGATACAGAAATGCCTCTGCTTCTCTTCTCAGCGTCAGGGAGGGGAAGACTGCAGGTAGCATTTCTGCAGGCTGTGCTGGGGCTGATTTCTCCTCCCTTGCTACCTCTCCACTCACAGGCGTACTTCACGTGGAAAGCTAGGGTTAAATATCCCCTGAAATACTGTACCTCATCTTGGTAGTGTTTTACAGTTGTACTAGAAGGATGCAAGTGACCAGAAGACAGTTGCTGTCAGAGCGGATGATAAATCATCCCTTGGTTTCTACGTAGCGGTCCAGCAAGAAGCTGAAGTTCCAGTCTCTAGCCAAATTTCACTTTTCATTTCCATGGATGATTCCAGCACCATCAGCCAAAATATCCAAATTAAAAAACATTGTGAAATATTGCAGAGGTTTTTAAATATTGTCAGTGGTAGCAGGTTTCATGTAGTGGAAGCAGGACACTGACAAAGCTAGTTATTTCTCTTGTGGAATACAGACTTGTGGAGTTTCTGCAGATGCAACACACTCTGAAAACACAAATATGTCTAAGAGTGTAATATATCAAACAGCAGCAAGGAAGAAAAGTGCTATGAAATATATTAAGATTTATATTTTCCACATTAAGACTGTTTGTTTTTTGACTAGCATATGATGAGACAAAAGGAAAAAAATGGCAAATCCAATAATTTTTGTCAAGGCATCATTACCTAAAAAAATAAATGTAACATGTAACTATGTTCATTAAGAAGACTTTTTTACTTTTATAGGAATCATAACTAGATAGACTACAGATTCATATAAAGACATAAATTTCAAAGTCAAATCAACAAACATGCTTTTGTGGGACAGCAAATATCAACACCTGCATTTCCAGTGTGCATTTCAGAATAAAAGTATCAAACTCTGGTTTGAAAACCAAAAAGTTTAAGGATGTGTAGAAGACAATGTAGAATCAAAGATTTCTGTGTATAATGAGATGTAGAAAATGAAAATTATGGAAATGTTCCTATAGCATTCTAGACAAAATTAAACAAACAGTTTTTGTTAAATGTATCAGTGTTTAGCTGGGGATTTGGGAAGTGTAACCTCTGGATAAAGAGAGCATTTAATATTTGAAAAATGATCTCAGTCTAAATTTGAAAACTAAGTAGGCACATTTTAAAGCTGGAAAAGGTGTAAATAATCATGAATGAAAAAACCAACCTAATATGGTACCTTTAATAATTGTAACTCTTTTAATACTGAAGATGCAAGAAAATCTTTAATTTCTTAAGTAATAACTAAGTGTAGCTTTCCTTATCACTCTCTCAATTTAATCCTTAAAAGCTAACACTGTCTTTCTCCCTTTATGCTTCCTTGCCTTATTCAGTTAACATCTCAGAAAGGTTTAAATTTGTAGGTGCACCATTTTTTAATGTTTTTCTTTTCTTTGCCCTACAATTTTTTATTGCCATTTCCCAGCAAAATTATCATTGTAAATGCACTATCTTTTTGTTTTAGTGAGAGTTAAAATGAATTAGGTTGTAAGGGTGAGAAAGATTTTCTTATTTGTTCAATGATATATTCTCAATCATTAGTAATTCAGGAAAAAAGTATGAGTCCTTCGGCAGGAACATGAGAAACAATAGACCCAAACATTCTGGTGAAACTACAGCCTATTATATTAAAGCCTTCTCGTTTTCTTCATTCAACAATTGTACAAGTATATGAAAAATCATTTTTTTTTTTCAGAATGTGTGCCTATCTGTGGAGTGACTTAACTTGATTTGGGCAGCTACAGATCGGATTCTAAAAAATACGATTCCTTCTAATGTATCCATGTTACATACTAGGAGTAAACAAGGAAGGAGTTGCTATTCAGCTGAAGCACACAAGCATCAGTATTTAGCTTACTTGATGTGTTGTTGACACGGGATCAGAAAAAAATAGAACTGGTGACCAGGAAAAGAGAAGACCTACCATCCATCTTGAATATATTCAAATCTGAAGCATTTTATTCTTCAGCTTTTACTGATCTTCACTGGAGGTGATTTGCAGAGGTGTTGAAACCCAAATGTAGTCATTGAAGTCAGTGAATGATGGATATATATGAAAAAGCTTGAAATCTATACCAGTCATTTCAGTGACTTTAGGATGGAGACATAAGAAATAAGTGACCCTCCTGGCCTTAGTGAAACACTGGTTTCCTTCCTCTATGCCTTCTTCAAAGGCTGAAGACAAGAGACTGACTGAGTTACCAACCTGGAATGCTGGAGATCAGGTCAAGTCCTTTTTTGTTGTTGTTTGGTGGTGGGTTTTAGTTTTGGTTTTGGTTTTTTGTATACCTCTCCTGTAACTCAGTGTTGGAGAAGATATAAATTACACTTTTTAGATAATAATTTCCTAAATTAATCTAAAAAGTTCTAGGACCTAAAATCTAGTAAGAGGAGAGATTCCACAGAACCTTATTTTTGTCCAGTCACAGAAGTAGTATAATATATGAATAGTAAATCTAATTCCACTGAAGGCTGAGAGTTATAATATGTTTAAAAACTAGGTACAAGCTACAGTTCTAGGGGAAAAGAAGTAAAATACAATATTTAGTAACCACCTACTCTGCCTTTCTGTTCGTTGGCTTTTTTTCCCACATAAAACTACAACTGCTTTTAACTGCACTCAGAATGACTGCATTTTTACCACCATTTCTTATTGCTGTATTTGCATCTGTCATCCTTCCTCTTTGGCCTTCTTTCTTTTCTGCTTTTCTTTTTACTCTTTCACCTGTTTCTTTAACTTATTTGATCTCAGTTCTTTAAAATAGATTATGTTGAATGTAATTACAATTTTTGATCCAGAAATAATAACTATTTCTATCTCAAATACATTATTTTGAATTCAAAACTACATATTTATATTAAAAATGGGTTTTTTGCACTTCATTAAATAGTGACATTATACTAAGCCTTGGTAGTTATTAAGTTTAACTTTTATTTGTATCGTGTCCATTTTTATGGCTATATGTGAAAACACTTTATTTACCCACCTGTCATAAGGGTATCCATACCCATGATTGTGGAGAATACCAAATGGTTGGCCTACTCTCTCTAGTTGATCAGTGCTTTGTCATCCTGGACATTTTGAGATGGCTATGAAAGGTTTAAACTAGTCTACTTAAAGGATGACAGCATGATACAGAGCTTTTTTGTACTCAGGAAATGGAATTTGAAGTGAGTAGAAATGAAAATCAGCCATAATAAAAGTGGTTCATGCTAATACTTTGATTTAACTGATTTATCAGGTCAGTTATACAAGGGACTTTTGACACAGTTCTATTCTCTTTCTTTACCTATTCAGGGTCTTTATTCTTGTAAAGGAAATAAAAAGATTCAAGATGAAAAAATTAGTTTGCTATAGATCCTGGTCTGATTCTCTGTGCCAGAGGTTGGTTTGATTCTCTATGTCAAGATATCTTTTGCATTGCTGAAAACACTGTAAGACAACAAAGAAGATGAAGCTCTGGTGAATCTGTGTTTTGCATGTATGTTAAAAGTCTAGCCACATTAAATACAGATTTAAAGAAGGCAGATAAAGAGGGCAAGAACTTTGGAGCAGCCCAGAGAGGCTTAGCCAGCTTTGCTGCCAGAAGAATTCATTGCAAGAAACAGATGCTTATAGATGGCCATTAAAACTGGAATGAAAGGAGATAAATGAAACAAAATAAGATAACCCAATATCTCAAGAAAAACGAGCTTTGATTTTCTTTATTTTATTTTTTTGTGTAAATCATACATTTTATTTTCAATAGCCTCAATGATCCAGGCAACTTTTTCTGAAAAATTAGCCTGGCCCAGTAGGTGTCAGATTAGATATATATTACTCCATTATCTCTGTTTACTACTCTGTATCAAGGGGACTGTGGAGATGGGACTCATGGGAAAGGGGGAATGAATAAAGGATATCTCTTTTTGGTTTTGGAGTAGTGCTTTTACCATTAAGAAAAATCAATAACTGTATTGACTGCATTCAGTAGGGGGAATTATTGTTTCCCATAATGAATCTAATGCATATCATTACCAAAGTAATGACATTATTATCTGCCTTTGCATTCCTACTTGCTTGGCTATATTTAAACCCAGAACTATTGGCAGTGTGGGTTTTTTTCCTCCTTTTTCTCAAAATTACTGAAAATTGTATTTCTTCTCATTTTCTCTATTAGCTGCTTGAACTGCTGCTCAGTACCTCTGGATTCAAACTGTTTTCTGCCTTCTCTATTTCTGTTTTACTCACATTTATCTAAACTAAAGCTGTTATTAACTTGAAAACTGGCTTTTCTATTTTGTATTCTGTCATAATACCATCTTATCTTAGATATACTATCACATACAGTACCATGTAGTAGCAGAAAGAAAGAGCTACAAAGTATGTCCTTTATTCCAGTAGATTTCAAATACATTAAGGAGCCCACAGCTATGGGCTCAGGTTAGAAAAACAACACTTCAATACCTAGAGAACTGAAAGTGTACAAAAATTCTAGAAATGCCTGATAATAACTGAGCAAATAGGGAAAAAAAAACCCATTAAATTGGTCACAGGAAATTGATAACAGATATTAAGGAACAGTGAAAGAAAAGACGGAGATCTTGGAAGTGCAAGAAGTAATCAGAGCTTGAGGAATGCTTAGTAGTGAAATAAAACCAGGATCATTTACATTAAATGAGAAATAAAGGTATGCTCTTGCTATTAATTCAAAGGCTTGGTCAGTGGAATCCAGCCAATTAGAAGCCATTTTTGGCACCAGATTTATTCCAAAGCTCAGGAAGTAACACAATTTTGTCTTTACTGAATTAGTTTTTAACAGTTGCAAACTAAATCTATGTAGTCAGAAATATGAATTACTGCTAATATTTCTGTATGGATTATGATACAGGCATCTACATTTCACTTTGTAAGGGTGACATTGCTTAAGAGAGATCTGAACTTTGGCAAGCAGACCCCCATATACAGAACTGGAAATGCTTTTATAGCCAATGACATTTGCCCACTCTACTTTGGGAGGATCTTAGAAGCTTCTTAGCCAGATTGTGGGGCCATTCAGCATACAGATGGGTCTTACATGAATCTCTAAAATTTTCCTTTTTCTTCCTCTGACAGGATAATAGTAAATCTTCCAAAGACATTGTAGGGTGTACTGTTTTCTGACAACACAGACTTCACTAACATAGAATTGCATGAGACTGATGCATGGTGATTCTGCCAAATTCTTAGCTGACATAAACCATCATCACTTCACTGAGTCCCAAGAGCCTAGGCTACTATATATAGTTTCAGAAAACTGCTGCAGCAATTCCATGCTTGAGAAGATTGCTAGGACTATGTTCAAAAGCACTAGTAGGTAACAGTCCTACTAATCTATATAGAGCTGCATTTATCTTACTAATAAAGTATCTGAATTTGTTGAGTAAAAGATACACTTGCTAATAATTATTATTTTGTTGTACCTCAGTTGTAAAAGTATTTTTATGGATAAATTGCAGAAAAAAAAGCTTTCACAATTAATCCTATATAAAAATAACTGAATTCAAATTATTCCCAAGCCCAGGACTGGAAGAAGATAGGGCACAGTAAAGTAATATTTTTTATATAAACTTTTCAATGTAAACCCCACTTAATTTATCTAGAAAACATGAAGAAGTGTGAAAGATGCTGATTTACATACAGAGATAAAAAGAGATCAGTATGAACATTTAATGCGGCTGAAGTCAGAGGGGTTTTCTTGTTAATGACCAAATAATTACTCATCTGGTCTCTTTGCAGTCCTGTAGATTTCAGAACATTTCTTTCTTATTTTGCTTTCTTTGAATTTTCAACACCTCAGGAATTTCATTTCATACTTTGCCTCGGCTGTCAATAAAATCTCTATTCAGTCTAATTTAAATCACTAGGTCTGCCTGGTTTGTATTGGTTTATAAGCTATTTTTACATAAAAGGCACAAGTCTGCCAAAACATGAGAAGTAGTGAAATGAATTAGAAATAAAATCTGTTGGAAAGTTCATAGGATAGAACTAGAGTTCTGGTTTGGCTGCATTCACTCTGTGAGCGTGAACATTACATTTTTTGTAGTGTGACTCAGCTCTGTCATGAAGACTGTATATTAAAATTACACTGAAATGCTTTAGAGATACTAAATCTTTAGCTATGTATTAAACATTTAATATGTGAAGAATTATGGATTTAATTGTGAGTTAAAATTGGAAAACGTACCAATCTACAAATACCTAGAGATTATGAATATCTTTGGTATTATTAAAAGTGGATATCTTGCTGGAAGAATTTCTACATCTAGCAGATGGGCTCCATTGGAGTTCATATTCTTGCATATGCTTTACTTATGTACGTATATATATATATATAGTTAATGATTTTAAATTTTTTACATTGAACATGTTTAACAGAAAAAAACCCAAACAACAAATTATTGAGAAGTGTGAAGAAGTTCAGAGCAAACACAATGAATATTTCTGAGCATGACAGAAGAGGAAAAAGCTAGGGTTGATGAAAATATGATGTATTCCACTACTCAAAAAGTCCATCAAATAATAAATTATCATTGTTAGCTTGAAATATTTCTCCACTGAGCATGCAGAAAATCATCATACAGATAGAGAAGTACACCGATGGATGATATCATAACAGCTTCCAGTCACTTTTCTGTGCACCACATTCAGTGTTTTACTAAAGTGGTTTATAAGATAATGCTCTTTCTTTAATGACAAAAATTAAGGTCTGAGTCTTTTTTCAATGACCTTGTCTCCCTCAAAAAAACAGGAAAAGGATTTGTGATGAGAAACCTACATATATCTGAATAAAACATTGTGATGTACAGGAATTAATATTTTTTACTTTAAAGTGATGTCATAGCCATGTTTCATTCAGTTTTAAAAGGGAGCTTGGAAGATGTTAGATAAAAAATACTTATAATTACTAAGACCGTGTTAACATGACCAAAGGTATTCAGATGTTGGTATAGAGCTACTGCATCTGCCCTTGCTCATTTGTGGACTGCATAAATGAAAAGATCTAAAGAAATCAAACCGATGCCTGTCTCACTTTTGTGTTTTGACCTGACAATTTTTGAGTTGATCCACCTTGGTAGAAGAGGTGCATCATTGTGTTTGCATTACTCTTATGTTCATGAGAAGAGTAGGTTTTTTTTGTATTTTTTTCCTAATATTTTTAATTCCTGTGACATTATTAAAAATTTGTGAAAGCATTTGTACAAGTCTGCAGGTATAGATTTATTTGCACACTTATATATTCCATCAGATGAAATACATTGGAATAGATGAAAATGAAGGTGATGTTTTATAGAGCATATCCTACTTGTGAGAAAAAATATATTAGGATGAAATGTGCACAGCAAAAGCTAAATAAAAGTTTAACTTACAAGTATTAGAATAAGATAGCTACATATACATTAACTATATGTGCCTGCTCTTCATTTTTATATGCGTGGTCTTCATTTTTCCTTTTATTTTTTTCTCGTATACAAAAATACATGAAAGTAATAAGAAGTATGGTGAAAAAGGGATAAACAGTCTCTCATAGATACACACAAAAAGAAGCTCTTGCACAGGCTATAAGACAAACAGCAACTCTTACTCTAAGTTTCTTTATTTGAAGAAATCAGTGTGGTTTATATAGTGTTATGTCATGAATATAATTGACAAAAAACATTGGAATACTGTAACTGCAGTATAAACAATGTTTAATAGATTTTTCTACACTTATTGAAGAAAATGTCTAGTAGACAGGCTGGGTTTTATTCTGTTGAAGACTTGAATTACTTGTGCCAAAACTCATGATGTAATTTTGACAGCCGAGATGTTTCTATTACAATAAGAATTATGAATTTGTTTTCTGTTTTTAAAAATATAATTTTTCTTGCAAGAAATCAATTAACTAGTCACTTATAAAACCCAAAAAATTACAAGGAAGAGGAATGATGCTATTAGCTACTCCAGGCTCAGTAACTGAAACAGCCAGGACAAAATTAAACAGTTTAGTCAAATTCTTGTAATGCAATGCTTCAAGTTTTAACATATGATTTTGTAAAATATTAATTGTAAACTATTTGGATAATGAACAAAATTGCATTAAAAGTGTTTAGTCAGAAGAATTAACATGCAACCTACTTCAGTATCTCAGGATATATAGTTTAAGACATTCCAGCTCAGTGTAAGAGATGTTTAGATTAGACATTTAGCTAAAAAGAGCTAAAAATATTCTTTGCTTTTTCAGAAGTGCATTAGTGCCATTTGCTATATGTGGGACTAATGTAGTTGGGGTGCACTGGAACAGTGCTCTTTCAAAAGATGCACTTTTCCTGTCTGGTTTGTATACAACTATGCATACATGGAAAATATTTGAAATTAACCCGATTATAAAAGCAAGGTAGGACACTGACTCTGCAGTCAGAATAAGAATCTTCTGTGTAAATTCAATGAGCAGGTTAGGTCCCCAGATGATGGCAAATGTCATTCACTTTTAGTCAATAATACTGACAAGTTTAAGCTAGCTTGAAGATCTGGGGTTTATTCTGTTTCTATTTCCTTGTTCAAGAGGAACAAGGAAAAATTCACTGTAGTGTCAGTGAACAAAAAATTTTTCCATATACATGGAATTTTTTGCCTTTCACAATTGGCATCACACCATCAATTTTACGGCTGCAGTCAAGTACATATAGATTACTCATTGCTTTAAGTCAGCTGATGACTGCACTCCTTTCTACTGACTAGATGTAGTTCATTAGGCACTTCCGTTCAGAATCTTTTACACTCAGTATAATACTATGATTGTATAAATCAGGATATCTAAACTAGACTAAGACCCTATCAACAACAGGGATTCCCTTGGCATTAGTTTATCGAATATCAGCAAATTAAACACAGAAAAAAGCAGGACTTTATGGGTATATTCATAAAGTAGGGCAGACATGAATTCAAGTAAGACTTCGGTATAAATTGTGCATATCTATGCACTCTCATGTTAATTGTTCTTCTTGATTTTTCTTATGCTTTGCTGTTTCTTCAAATCTCTTGCAATCACTTAAATTTAGGACACATTTAAAGGGAACTAATATAAGATTTCTACTTTTCAGCCTGGGTTATAATATAATAAAGTAAGAAAGGTTTTGTACTTTTTCATGGAAAATAATTTTCTTTCCCTCTGGAAGGTGGCCTGTGATTGTGACTCATGTTTCCTATAAATTTACTTTCTTCTGAACTTCGCCAGAACTCTCTTATCCTTTGTGTAAATGACTAGGTAAAATTGACAACCCTCTTCTTCAGTTTCTCCATGAATAATCAATAGAGAGTATTAAAAGTTAAGTTTAACACTCTCTAAGTAGAAGGGAAAACTGGATTTCTTTCCTGTCATTGTTAAGTTAATTGTGACATTATCAGATGTTTTCAAATTATAAAACGGAAGTTGTTGGATACAGTGTACACAACCACAAGTTTCCATGTGTGCACACACACGTAAGCTTGTAGAAAACTCTCATTGTGATCTGGGTGTTGTAGGCAAGATTAAAAGAACCATGATCCCCTAACTACTTTTTAACAATGTGGAAGAAATATATTATGCACTTTCCATTACCTTGTAAACAAGATAAAATTCACCACACTTTTGGTACTACCCTTTAACACCTGCCCTATTTTCCACATTACAGTCTTGAAAGACAAGCAAAAGTTTGACCTTATCATAGTGATAAATAAGAGCAGTTTCAGAAGAAGTCCATGTCTGGCTTTTTGAACACCATGTCCTTTGTTGTTATTGTCTGATGGAAAGTGCTGTCCATAACCCTGAAAAAGACCATGTGGGTCCACATCATGAGATTTTCAAACACAACGTGTACGGACAATTAATATGTAGTCATTTATTTGTTTTGATATTTTTCCCAATACTTCCACTTAATTTTAACACACAAATTATTTTTCATTTTAGTTATTGTTTCTTCATATCAGAAGTATTTCATAAGTAAGTGATCATTAAAATGTCAGGTTCTTAAAAAGGCTCAGGATAAAATAGTTAAATCTACATGCTGACCGTCTGCAGCAACATTGTCTGTGCATAGATAAGGCAGGATGACTTTCTGCAGCTCTAAGTTAATTCACCGAGCAGATTTTTAAATTTATGTTCCAAGTAATTTTAAATTTAAAATGGTATTATAAATGATTATTTATACATAAAGTTTGCACTTGAAAAATGGGAAATTTCCTTAAGAACTTGTAGAACAAGCCATAGTTTAATTCCATCAAAATACGTTTCTCATGGATTTTGTCTTAAAAACCCTTCAAGTCTTGTAAAATAAAGAAAAACAGCATGGTGTGTTTGTACAGCAGTTGCAAATTTCTCTTTGCTATGATGCATTAAAAGTAATTTATGTTTTCTCCATAGTATACTGTGATAGCACAATATATTTACAAGTGAAGATTGTCTTTGAACATGAAATTTAATATTTGATAAGAATTTAAAATACAAAGTTCAATTTTGCAGCGAAACTCAATTTTTTCACAATGCAGCAGGCTTTAGAACACAAGATATTTCTTTAGGTTAGTGCGCTTCTCACAAACGCCAACTCTTCTGAGAGTAAGGGAAAACAACTACTTCTGTTGCCCCAGTTTCCAGATTCTAGAGAGTTATAGAGATATATTATACAGTAGGTGGAGTAATCACTAGTTACGTTATGACACAATTTTCTAAAAATGTCTAAATTTTGAACGCACTTGGTCCTAGAAATATCTAATTAGACTCTTTTTTTTCTCTTCTTACCTGTCTAAGTCCTAATCATAACTAAGTTTACTTGCCAGAATTGGAAACTGGGTATTTATATCGTTTGGTTTCTGATATTCCAAAGTACTGTAGCTTCAGTAGTCTGATTTGCAGCCTAAACTGAAGGCTAGATAAGTTTATTGTGCTGGTGTTAATAAATGGTTGATGAGTTTTTCCCCTTCTAGAATATTTTCTTTTCCTTCAAGTTCCTCTCTGCTGAGAAATAAAGGATAGTATCTCTTAAATTGTATTTAATTAGGTAATTAGCACTTTGAAAAACTTTAAACTGGGTTAAATTAACAAGTATTTTGGGGGAAAAAAAGCACTCATATAATGCTGCTATATATACATTCTCCTAATTATAATATCCTGTATCTTCTCTCACATGGAGAAAACATTGCCAATTCATTTTACTAATCTTTGCATTTATTAGTCTTCAGAAAATATTGTTATATTGCATCCAGTCAACACTGAATAAGCACTTTTAGTGAAAGCAAGCCTTACTAAGTGCCATTATTCTTGGAAAATACATGCTATATTATATTTTACATTGCATTATAAATAACTGCAACTGAACTTCCATTGAGAAAAAAAGAAGGAAATTGTATATATAGTATATATTGTATTGTGAAATAACTGAAAATCCAGTTGAATTGACAACAGTGAAAAAGAAAATTGCAATGGTTTCCTTGAAAATCTTGCCAGCTTTACATTTTATTTACTCTGAATTTCAGTAATTCATACCTAACTCCTTGAATAGATGCTTTAAGCTCCTTTTACCACTACAAACTCAGTTCTCATCTCAGTCAGAATGTTAAAGAACAGAATGTTTTTACCCATTTACCAGAACATGGAGTTGATATTGACTAATGGCATTTCCATTTCTGAATCATTGCTATCAAAACACATTTACAGAATGAAGCTGACTTTTCTGCCCAATGAGACTTTTAAGTATTACAAGAAAAAGTCAAGAAAATCCTGTCCTAAAATAAAAGGAAAATTTAAATCTTTGGCAAGCTTTGTACAATTAAGACAAGCAACAATTTTCAAACAATGAATGAATTTTTTTTATTTTGGTATTCTTGATATTTTTAATGTAAATTTTAAACCTATAATTTTAAACAGAAGTTAATTTTATTTACCAAGGTCAAATTTGGAATATTGAATACCTCAGAACCTTAGAACCACTTAAAAATGTTATTAAAATAAGCCTTTATGGTAGCAAGTATAACTTTCAACAGATTGAAGTTTAGTAAAAAAATTCAAATTTTACAGAATATAATAGAATAACTGAGACAAACAACCCATACAAGTGTGAGGAGTTGTGAAAAATAATACAAGACAAGTTGTCTCATCACTTTCCCTGAAGTGCGATTGCAGAGTTCATAACAAATTAATGTAAAACCAAGCTAAAATGAACTGGTTTGATATTTAGTTCTTTTTATTTTATAAAAAGTTGATGTAGAGAAATGGGTAGAAGTTAAACTAAGTTTTAGATTTATACATACTAAACAGATTCCATGTATTTCACTCAGACCTGTTGAATGTAGTGACCTGTAAGTGGGCATCTCAAGGGTACTGTTGGAATTGCTACAAACCTTAGTGGTCATTACTTACTCTTTAAGCATTCTCTGGAGAAATGCCTCTTGGAGAAGAGCTACTCTTGACAGGTATACTTTCCACAACCACATCTACAACGAAAGTAGCAAGATCTTAGTCTGACTCTTACTACTTACTTAGCATTGCTCTTAATTTGCCTGAGTCTTAGTTTGACTAAGAGATCTGGGCCAGAAAGGTTTATCCCCATCTTGGCCAAGAACCATGGAACAATACAAGGTTGATGTAATGACCAAGCTTTCAATTTTCCTATTCTCTCAAGGCAAGCTAATGCAAGAATTTTTATTTCAACAGAGCCTCATCAAAGTAAAAAAAAATAAAAAAATAAATCAAATATTAACAGTGGTGAAAACTGTCAATGTTCATCTAGTAAGTATTATTTACTTTTAAACTTTAAGTCAACTTCACGTACTTAATGAGTGTAACAAACACTTGAATACTTTAAAAGTCACTACACAGAAAAGGTTCTGTTATTTACAATATGAATGTTGTTATACCTATTCAAATACAAAACTAAACAAAAGGTTGATAAATTAATACAATAAATGAGATTCACACTACCTTATTTTTAAGTTAAGAATTTCATTATTTAATTTTAGCTAATCTGTAAAACAATAGGGATATTAAAAAACATGTAATAAATAAACACGGTGAATAGCTGTAAATGGTAGGATATAGCAATAACAAATAAAGCTATTTGTTCCACTTTCTAAACGGTACAGTAGAGGGCGTCGTTCTTCCTTCCACTCTCATTAGGAATGTTAGTGTTACGCAGGCAAGTTAATCCATTGCCAGCTGATTTTTCTTTTCAAAGGCTTGTCTGCACCCTGTTTTACCTGAAAAACTGAGAGCTGTTTAAATGGATAGCATACTTGCAAGATCACTGCAATGAAATAGCACACATGAAGGAAGAAATAAGATCAGTATATAAATAATTAATAAAAAGCCAAGCACAAAATAAGAACATTTATTGTTTGAACTGTGAGAAAGAGGGCAATGGGTGAAGGACCACGTCTCTCCTACTGCAGGGCACAGGAGAGCACACCTATAAAAATATCATTAGTAAAGATGCTATTAACATCTTTCCATCTGACACTTGCAAAACACTAGAAACACAGGATTTCACTCTCCTCATTCAGACGCAAGTGCAGCCAGTGCTAATTATTTTAATTTCACCCATAACTTTATTATTTTTCTCACAACTTATAAGAAATGTGAAATAGTGACTGGTTCCCTCATCCAGAAAAAAGAAACAAACACAGGTCAACTACCAAAATGTAGCAACATTCACCCACAGGCTTGTGTGAGTTTATCTTAATCCAGTTTGTATTAGATTATTTAGTAATATTACAGTAAACCTTACCAGACACTTACACTGGGCAGATGCCGGGAGACTCCTTCTACGTATGGAGGACAAAATTCTCCTTTAAGACACAGCCTTAGACTTTAAACCTCTGGGCCTCACTTGCCATAAACTGGCTAAAGACTTACACAGATAGTGAGATCAATCTTCACAAAGGGTACCTCAAGCAGTTTATCAGTAAATTAAACCAGACATATTTCAGCAAATGCAATGACTGGGAAAATATCTGTTTAATGACAAGGGTTGAAAAGAAAAGTATTTAAAATGGATAAAGTGGCATCAATAACAATGCTGGCAGCTCAGAAAAAATAAAGGAATATTTATAAAGAATTGAGCAAAGTGCTACTGGAACTATATCAAGATGACTTCAAACTCCTGAGGCTAAGGATGATGTTAGTAAGAACATAATTTTTTAAAGCTATTAGGTCTAGCTGTGTTTTTGTTTCCAGAAGCATGTGTCACGTTAAACAGGTGAGATTCTGGCAGGTGGCTAAGGAGATTCTCTCATGGAGTCATGAGAAAAGACTCTTGCTTTCTAGATATGCCACAGAGAGGATGCCTAAGTGCAGTTGATAAATTGCCTAGTCACAGACTGGGTCAGTAGTTTATGACTAAATGATTATGTATACACTTATATGTATTTTTTCCGCAAGACAGAATCCTGTGTCAGACCTGTGAGAATCTCCTTAAAGAGACGCACACAAGGTCAATACATGTGGTTTGCAGCCCAAACTGGGCACCTGCTTGTAGCAGTGCCTGTCACAGAGACAATTTCACAATGCTGGAGGCAGTAATTAATTTAAGTGACAAATGCAAACAAATTTTAGAATGCAGCTGATAAATTTGCTTGTTGTGTTAGTGCTTAAACACTTACAATCGGTTAATCCTTACCACACACATATATATATATATACACACACACACACATATATATACACACACACACACATCTATGTATATAAAACAAGTAACAATAAGAAACTCAAATTAGTAGTTATTTTCCTGGGGAAACATCTGATAGAGTCAGAGGTGTGCAGTTCTTACCAAAGCATTTCTTTCTGGTGGAGGAACATCAGGTAAGGTGGTCATTTTTGCTCTCCCCAGTGAAACAGTTTTCAGGTGCCAATTTTATACTTTCTGAAAATGTTTTGGTGCCTGTTGGTGAGGTGGGACTAAGTCAATTTGTATGTACTGATTAGCCCTTGGCAAGATGGCTTGTGTCATCAGGAGCAGGGACTCAGTGGTTCACCAAGCCTTCAAGGTGAGTACTTGTTTTCAGGGGTGTTTCTGTTCTTAATTGAAGCAACACCAGACTGAGAGGCCTCCGTGTTACCCCAGGTGTCCTTAGATGATTTGAGTGTCAGACCACCACCTAACCTATCTGTTTCAACAGATACAGCTGTCTGTTGCCGGTCAAAGCCTCTTGCCAACAGTTCTGTTTTGCAAAACCAAGATCTCTGCCATCCACATGACCTAGCAAGTCTATTATAACACAAGCATGCCACTTCAAATATATGTTAAATAGCTGTGATGGAGTAAGTCTGTATTTTCTTGGAAGAGATGGTGTTGATTTGTTGATTTATCCAGTGATTTTCAGTGTGACATTCAGAATTTACATTTGGATTTGTGTTAGACAGTTTTGATTGCATTTTCTGCATTTACAAGGATTGTGTTTTCTGACAGAGCAAGTGGAACTCATTCGGTCAAGTTTTTTGCATAGATATTTTTATTTACAATTTGTGTAAGACATCTACTTTATGTATTTTTAAGCATTTCTCCAGTAAATTTGTTTGGTTTTTTTTTCTGGAAACCAAATATAAATACAAAGAAAAATGATACAGTTTTCAATTTTTACTGAATCAATTTAGTTTTTGCAGTCATTGTTGAGCACGGTTCAGACATATTTTAGATAACTCATCTGAGTGATTTGAACTGAGTCAAAAAGCTTTAAAAACTACTTGCACTGTTTTTTACATTAATATGAAAAAAAACAGAAACAAAATATGTTGTCGACTTTGGGACTGCTAAGAACACTTTTATATCTGATTTTCCTAACATTCTTGCAAAAAACATAAGCAGTACAGCTCTCTACTCAGTATATTGTAAAATCTTTGTTTGTTTTTTTTGCTACAGGATAATGTGTTCTGGAAAAGAAGAGTGTATATTAAAAAAGGGCTCACAAAGCAAAATTTAAAGAATATAGCAAAGGTACCCAAAGAGTCAACAAATTAATTTTAATTCTGTGTAAATAGGTGCTAATCAGCAAGTCTCGGAAGTGTTAATTAATCAACGTGCTTATTTGATACAGCTCACAAGTCAAGACTACTTTAATTATTTCAGTGACTTAATATTAATTTCTACAGCTGTACTAAATACTGGGTAAATAAAATAAATATCCCAGTAAAGAACGGGGATTTTGCCTTTATTAACATGTTCCCTGCAGTAAATAATTTTCAACTTTCTTTCAACCATGTAAATATAATGAAAATAAAGCATTATAAAGACAAAAATATTTTGCCGCAAAAAAAAAAATAAAAAATTCAAAGCTCCTTTTCAAGGACAGAAGCCAGATAATGTGCCCTGGACTAATGATGTAAGAGGAAGAATTATTTCCTTCTTGTCTTTGTGGGTGTTTCTGCCCCAAGTAGATAAACTCCACCACCATGAGGAACGATGTTGATCCATTCCCAAGAGAGTGGCAGGAAGATAGCATAGGTACATTTCTTTTTAATGTGTAATTCTAGGGGACTATCTGAGCTCAAAATTTTTTTGTTGTTGTTTTTTTTTTTATTTCGGTGGTATACGAAACGCTAAGAAGTGTTTTTCTGTGATTCAAAGTCCTGCCTGGCTAAAGAGAATCAACAGAAATATTCTACTTCCATTTCACTCTTTTTCTTACTTCTCTCATAACTTTGAAAACTTTCACCTTAAACTATTGTTAGGGGTCTGATGTGAAGCTTGAGGAAATGTAGCTCTTTCTTAACATGGCTTAACTGTTGATAGTGGTCAAAAGTGCAATACTTGAGGTTTTGCTGTAATCGTCATTGTTGAACTGATTTGAAGCAAGCATATTTATCTGCTTTGGCCTCTCAATGTCACTACTAACTCAAAGTTCAGTGAAACGTGGGACAATTATTACATGTATTGGATCATATTCAGAGAAGGAAACAAAAGGAAAACATGATGAAAATCTCTTCTGTACTAAGTGTGTTCTTAAATAACTATTAAATATTAAAGGATTTTTTTGACATTAAAAGTGCACTGATATTTACCTGTTAAGTCACTGCACGCCTAATGTGACTATTTTATGTACGTCTCATATCTATATATTTATTTTTTCCTCTGTGTTTACATAAAATCACTAACACTGTCTACTTAATAGCTAATTACAATAAATCTAAGTTTTAATGTCTCCTATTTCATAGAATATTAGAAAGTTCTGAGTTGGAAGGGACCCACCAGATCATTAAGGTATTCCTATGCCTGCATAGAATAACCCTAACATTCACAGAATATATGTCCATAGGTGTTATCCAAATGTTTCTTGAATATTGTCAGGCTTTTGCCATGACTGCTTTCTCCAGAAGACTGTTCAGGTGCTCCACAACCCCATAGGTGAAGAATGTTTTCCTAACATCCAACCTAAACGTCCACTGGCATACCTTCCTGCCATTCCCTTGGGTCCTATCATCACCAGACACAAGAGATCAGCTTTTTCTCCTTCCGCTGTGATGAAGTAGTAAGATAGCACCTGCTATGAGGTACCGCCTCAGTCCCTTCTTCTTCAGCCTGAACTAATCAAGTGACTTCAGCTGCTCATCATACTACTTCCCCTGTAGACCATTCACCAGCTTTGTGGCCTCCTCAGGACACTTTCAAGTAGCTTGATATACTTTTTACATTGCTGTGCCCAAAACTGTACACAATACTCAAGGCGAGGGCCACATCAGTGTGGAAGAGTGTAACAATCACTGTTCTTGACTGGCTAGCAACAAGGTGTTTGATGCACCCCCTTTTTTACAAACATTTTACCCTCTTGCCAGAGCTCACTGCTGGCTCATGTTCAGCTCACCATTGACTTGAAGTTCAGAAGCTCAATAAAACTATATTTTACGCTATTCTTACATATAGATTATCCCATATTATGAAAATAAATGCTCATTCTTTGCCTTTAATGGGAGACTTGCAACAGAGATTCTCAGCTGATTCCAGTATGTGCGTCTTGGTCAATTTACTGGTGATTAAATCATGAGAGTTGTCAAGCAGGTCTTCTGTCTGGTCTGAGTTTCTTGTCTCTTCTCCTCTCTACAAAGGCAATTTTTCCACACATGTTAAGAGTCCTGGAGTTACAACTCAACATATTCTGATTAATAATTGACACAATAATTAACATAGTGAAGGGATTGGGTGCACAGGTAGTCTTCTTTTCTATTATTCTTATTACAGGGAATGATGAAGTGAGGAGTAGGAAGAGCCAGGAAATAAACACCTGGCTCTGAACTTGGTGTGAGCAGCACAACTTAGGGGGGTTTGACTATGGGTTGGCCTACACAACATCGGGCTTGCTGGCAAAGGATGGGATACAACTGTCTCTAAGGCACAAAAGAATGCTTAGAAAGAGGTTAGTGGGGCTCATCAATAGAGCTTTAATCTAGATATGAAGGGAGTGGGGGACAAAATCAAACTTGATAGAAAAATCCTGGAAATGGCACTCCAATGTCAGAGGGATGACGTGCTAGCAAAGCCTTTTGGTCTGCCACATCAGAGGTAGTGGGGGATAGCATTCCAAGTGGCAGCAAAGGTGCGAAGGTCGTTGATAGGTTAGAAAATTCAGTGACTAGTCAATTAGGAATTGAGGCTATTCGTCTCGGGAACATCATGGGATCAATAGCCCAGCTAAAGTGCATCTACACCAATGCATGTGGCATGGGCAACAAACAGGAGGAACTAGAAGTCACTGTAAGGCAAGAAAACTATGATATAACTGCCATCATAGAAACACGGTGGGACAATTTGCATAACTGGAGTGCTTCTGTGACTGGCTAAAAACTCTTCAGGCAAGACAGGCAAAGAAGGAGAAGTGATGGTGTAGCCTTCTGTGTTAGAGAGTATTTTGATTGCCTTGATCTCAAAGGTGGTGATGATAGAGCTGAGTGTCTATGGGTAAAAATCAGTGGTACACCCAATAAGGCAGATGTCATAGTGGGAGTCTGCTATAGGTCACCCAGCCAGGAAGAAGAGACGGATGAGATATTCTTCAAGCAACTGGGAGAAGTCTGACAATTGCTAGCCCTTGTTCTTGTGGGAGACTTCAACTTACCAAATGTCTGCTCGAAGTATAATACAGCAGAAAGCAAACAGTCTGGGAGGTTCCTGGAGTGCGTGGAAAACACCTTCCTGACACAACTGGTGAGTGAACCGACTAGGGATGTTAACCCCACTGGACTTGTTCCCTGTGAACAGAAAAGGCCTTGTGGGAGATGTGATGGTTGGAGGATGCCTGGGGCACAGTAATTACGAGATGATAGAATTCTCAGTTCTTGGAGGAGGAAAGAGGAGGGTCAGCAGAACAGCTGCCTTGAACTTCTTGAGGGCAGACTTTGGACTGTTAATGTTATGTCCATTTACAAGAAGGGCTGAAGGAAGGATCCAGGAAATACAGGACCTCAGTGCCAGGGGAGGACATGGAGCAGGTCATCTTGAGTGCTATCACACAGCACACACGACAACCAGGTTATCAGGCCCAGTCAGCCACTGGCCTGGACAGAAGCATCCTCTGCTGGGTTAAAATTGGCTGGATGGCCGGGCCCAAAGAGTGGTGGTAAATGGAGTTAAATCCAGTTGGAAGTCAGTCACAAGTGGTGTTTCTCAGGGCTCAGTGTTGAGTCTAGCTCTGTTTAATAACTTTATCAATGATCTGGATGAGGGAATTGAGTGCGAGTGCACTCCTAGTAAATTCTCAGATGACACCAAGCTGGGAGGAAGTGTTGTTCTGCTTGAGGGTAGAGAGGCTCTACAGAAGGATCTGAACAGGCTGGATTGATGGGCTGAGACCAACAGTATGAGGTTCAAAAAGGCCAAGTGCTAAGTCCTGCACTTGGGACACAAAAACCCTGCAGAGATCTACAGGCTTAGGAAAAGCTGCCTGGCACAGAATGACCTGGGATGTTGGATGAAAGCCATCTGAATATGAGTCAGCAATGTGCACAAGTGGCCAAGAACACCAGTGCCATCTTGGCCTGTGTCAGAGGCAGTGTATCCAGTAGGACTAGGGAAATGATTATGCCCCTGTACTTGGCATTAGTGAGGCCACACCTCAAACACTGTGTTCAGTTTTGGGCCTCACTACAAGAAAGACAATGAGGTGTTGGAGCACACACAGAGAAGGACGATGAACCTGGTGAAGGGACTGAAGAACAAGTCTTATAAGGAGCAGTTGGGAGAACTGGTGTTGTTCAGCATGGAGAAAAGCAGGGAGACCCTATTTCTGTCTACAACTAGCTGAAAGGAGGTTGTAGGGAGGTGGGTTTTGATCTCATTGTCCAAGTGACAGGTGATAGGAGGAGAGGAAATGCCCTGTAGTCGTACCAGGGGAGGCTCAGACTAAATATAATGAAAAACTTCACCAAAATGGTTATTGGAAAATGTGGTTGAGTCATCATCCCTGGAGGTATTTAAAAGGTGGGTAGATGAAATGCTCAGATATATGGTTTAGCAGTGGACAGGTGTGATTGGACTTCATGACCTCAAACGTCTTCTCCATCCAAGCAATTCTATGGTTCTATTGTAATTGTGAAAAGGCATGATAAGAAATCATGCAGTTTTCAGTCATAGAAGAGATCCTTGAACCCTGAGGCTGTCTTTTCAAAATCTAATGGAAAATTGCTCAGATGACCATGTTTTACTATTGGGAAGGCTGTGGCGACTGCATTCAAGAAAAAAAATAAGGACTCAAATGAAATAGAAAAGTATATCGCTTGGCTAAAGAATGGCCAAGTTTAAGCTTACATATGAAAGAGGATTTAAAGCTTCTTTTCTAAAGAAGCACTAATGAGCCACAGAAAATGATAGTAAAAAGCTTTTTCCATGTGGTGTTCTATAGTTTCCCATCCAACAACAATAACAAAGAGAAAACCCCATAATCATGTTTATGTTGATGTTCGTCTATTTTGATGGCACTTGGTAAGCATAGATGAGTTTGATGTTTTTCTTCTCCCTTTTCAGACAGCTAAATTCCGTTTTGAGTCAGTGCAGTGATTAAGTTAGTAGCATGTAACTGATAAGAGATACTATTTGTGCTCTCTTTGTGCAAATATGCATCTCTACTGTTAATGTGAAGGGCCAAGTAGTTCAAAAGAAGAGGCCTCTAAGTGAGGTGACAGTAGCAGACTTATTAAGGTCACATGGTTCCCACTCATCTGGAGTGAGTTCTCACCATTTTGGCATGATCTAAAGGTTACAAACTCCGTGGGTGTGTGGAGATAAGCATGGTGGGATTGTAGGATACTGTAGTATGCAAGAACATGGAGGCTTTCATCCTCTAAATTTTTCCACTTTACAGATTACCACAAATAGAAAAAAAATAACCACAAGCAGGTGTGTCACCACAAAATCAGCACTAGCAAGTATACATATGATTAACAGAGTGAATACAAATGCTTTTGTACCAAGTTACTACAAGTTGCTATCAGTGATCAATAACAACAGCAATCACATAGCATCAATCACTATTACAGCAACGTGCAATAACAGCAATAATGAAGTTGTTATATACTATTACAGGTTACCACATGCCTGTCATTAGTGAAGGAAACTTATTAATAATACAGCAGCAGACAGAGTTGTGATAGACTAACTGCATGAACATGTAATATGAAGTGAACTAGGCAGATTTCAGAATAAGTCAAACTGTCCCAGAGGGTAAGACAAACCAACCCCAGGAAGGGACCCAACCACACCCAAAAGAGGGAAGGACAAACAAACCAACTCTAAAAGTGGTCTCAAAGGAGGACCATTATGATAACAGACATTGTCACACTGCAAAGAAAATCCACATCAGAACCTGGGAGTCAGCAAAGCTTCCCCAGAGAAAGACCAAGATACCCTACAAAGTTTGTGTGAGTTTTTAACCTGTATAGGAAAGGAAAACAATGTGCACCATAGGAAGTTCCCAGATGAAGAGACTACATTTATAAAATAAAATATAAATAATACTATAAATGTTATAAATATTTATAATTATAAATTATAAATAAAAAGAATAACAATTAAGTCCTTTTTATATCCTAGGCACAGAAGATAGTGGGAGACACCACCACCTCAGTCAGCTAACAGATGCTATTAATTTCTGTGTTCTCTGGAAACAGCCATGAAGTAGTGATGTTTTGTGTTCTTTCAGACCATTTATATTTTCCCAGACTTTTCTACATCTGAAAGTTGCTGCTACAGTATTTTGGGGGTTTTGCTCTTGTTGGTGGTATCTCAGGATGTCACTGGTTTCCAGATAACCCATCTGCAATACAAAGAGGACAGCTTTTCAAGGACATTTTTGGTTCCTAGGTATGGCTCCCAGCTGGTAGGCATTTCTTTTTTTTTGTTTAGTAATTTTTACCTTTTCACCAGGCTTCCTTTCTGGCTACCTACATGTCACTTGCTTTGAAGGTTTAGTCATTTTATAGGACAGGATTATTAGAAGTTATTTCTTATTCGTTTTCTTCCTGGTGTGGCAGTACTGGTTATATTCAGCATTTGTCTTCCGCTCTTGAATAATGTCCTCTGCTGGAGGGCTCAAAATTCTTTGATGTTTTTTGATCTACATATGAAGATTTCATCAGTAGGTTTCTATTAAAAATGTATTAAAAATAACTGAAATTAATAATATAAAATAAAAAATTAAAAAGACACATTTCACCTTGATCTTATATTAAGACTCTCTCACAATTACTCAGTTGGTCTCAGTTTTCAGCATCTAGATTTAGAATACTTTCTGTGGATACTACTCGACACAGACGACCGGCAGCTGCATAGTCCAAATGGGTCCATAGAACTTGTCCTGCTTTTCATTGAGTATCTTTGGGAAGGCAGTTTGAAATCCATTTTAATTTTGCAACTTCCTTTTCTTTACAGTAGCAGAATTCATATATGGTGGACAACTGCAAATCCAGTGCGTACTCCCCGAGCTTCTTTTGTTCAAAAGACTAGGTTAATAATATTTTCAATCTCTACGGCTTAACCAAAAGCTCAATAGCTGAAGCAAAACCACTGTTTATAGATGAGTTTTTGTTTTGCAACAGAAGACGTTCCCCTACTGTACCAGCAATAACTGCTGGAATGCATTAATTATGCCTAAATTGACAAGGAAGAAAGGTAATAATTTGTATTTATTTCAGTTTGGCACATCGTACTTTATTTAGTAAATGAGTACTGTGAAGCACTGCCAAAGGACCTTGGCCTGAAGTGTGAGTTTCAAAAATTACTCTGTGCCTGCCTGGGCTTTAGTAGGAGAAAGCTTTCAGAGTTTATACAGACATCATTAGACATACTTAATGCTAAGCTACCATGAATTTTTGAATAAGGAGCACTCAAAGGTCATCATATATGAAATATTTTACAATGAGAAAGCGTCATAATATGTATGAAATCTACATTTATGCAAAAATCTACATTTATTGATAGCAACTGACAGAGAAGCAGACAAATTTTCTTCTATTTGTATGGATTTTGATACAGTAACTGCAGGAGACAGAACAAATTGTCTGCACCCACCAATGTACAATTTAAGAACTATTATCTTTCCAGTGAACTGGAGGTGGAAGGATGGTGATGCACCAGATTAGACCTGTGTTCTGGGAGGTGCATGAGGTCTGCATGAGTCACACAGTGTTTAATATTTACAGGGTGCTCTTGAGGTGAGCACCAAAAGAGAAGACAGAAGTTAAGTATCTGGGACAATGAGATATAGTAGACTGTGAAGTACACCCCAAAGCAAAACCAAGACTGTGGTAAAAAACCCCACACATTTAAACATGCAAAACGACAGTCCAGGACAACAAGTAAAACTAGTAAAAACAGCCAGCAAGATGCACTGCAAATTCAGACTTAACAGAAAAAATCTGTTACACAAAATAATCCACAACTGTTCTGCTTGTCTGGCTGTGCTTGTGCTTGTTAAAAACTGGTTCAGCTCTTCTGTGTTTACTGAGAAAGCAAAAGAGTTGAGTGTGCTGGATAGGTATGAGAGGTGCTTATGAGTAGCAGCTTTCAAGATAAAAATTGGTTTCTGGCACATAATACAAGTATAGCTCAGACTGTCTGTGTCTACTGTCATCTCTTCATAATATCCTAATGCTTATTCTGGCTGGTTGGCAAGAAGATTTAGTATGACTGATTTCTTCAAGGAGAAAATATTGCTAAAGATGTTTTCGGAAGAGGTTTCACAGCTCTATTTTTTTATTTTAGTAATTGTCCTTTCAGTGCTGTTGGCTATGTGGCTGTACAAGTGGTTCTTGTACAATGAGAGCCTGGTGCTTTTTAGGTATAAATGAACCACTCTTTCACATAACAACATCTTGTGGCTGGTGTATGAATACAGCTAGCCGAACAATGTCTGTACTTGTGACCTTCTTGTGCTCTGATTTTGCACTGCGAAGCCATATATAAAACAAGAGAGTGTAAGAGAAAAGGAGTATGAGACAAAATTACGATAGGACGGTTTGGGGCAAACCAGGCTGTTTTTCAAGATTTATCTTGGCAATTTCAATACATTTCTAAGAGCAGGATATTGTGAAGCTCAGATGGAAATCATAGACGTTGTAGTTCTCAGACGATATTTCGCTTTCCAAGTGTGCTTCACGTCAATGCAATGTGGTTGGTCTCTGGTGTTTAAGGCACATGACTCCTATTCCTACACATTGGTTTTAATCTCTCTAGCCCATTTGTCGTGTGTTTCTGAAAGTAAAAGAAAACACATAAATTGGCCTTGGTATTTTGGTAGAAGTGTATGCCAAGTGTATTTGTAGAAGTGTATGCCGTGCTTTATTCTGTACAATTTTATTCATGATTTTCAAGCATTTGAGAGGTAAGCATCTTCATGCTGTATATAGTATGGAAGATATGAACTTTGCAGAACTGGAATTCTAGATATTAAACCTGGAAAAGAACTTTGTTCTGCATCTAAGAAGAGAAAATACTCAATTTTGCCCTGTGTTGTAGAAAATAACACATCATACAGGAAATTACGTTCAGTGCCTCTGACACCTTCTGTTTTGTTTTTTTGCATTTGTAGATTTCTCTGTGTGCGTTCTTCCACAAGACACTTATTCATGAACAGGATTCCTTAATGAAATCAAAATTCTGTAAATAATTCTTAAAATAACATCACCTATCTTATAGGTGATTCAACAAAAATCTTCATCTTATTAACATAAAAAGAAAAATCTCCCCAACAAAAAGATGAATATTATCTTTACTAGAATTATTATTCTTTGACAACGATCAGTGTTCTTGGAAAATGAGTATTTAATATGTAACAAATTAGTAAAAAAATTAAGTCAGTTACCAAACACTTAAAAGGTAAATAAATTCAGAGGTATTTTTAATAAGATTAATATGGAAAAAAAAACAAATTAAGAAAAAGTTAATTTAATCTCAGTTTAATCTATTAATCAAGAACAGTGTTTGTTTGTTATAGATATATTTATAACAATATTTACAGTAATGATTAATTTATCATTCAGAAGTTCTCTTCATAACCAAAGGGCTTGAAATTCAGTTAAACTTGCTGTTTATGTAGTTGAACATAACTAAAAGATGTACTTTAATGTAAACATTAAAAATAAAGCATCAGCAAGACTCCTTTTATCTTAACAAAAGTGCTGAATTAAGCCCGACTCTTTATTGATTTGTATTTTACGACAAATTTTCAATAAATACGTATCTTAAAATATGCAGTAGCAAAGATCTTCAGTTTTTCAAGGTGCTAAAAATAGGAAAAATAAAAATGGGGCAGCAGAGAATTCAGTCTCTTCTTTTTATTCTTAGCAGTTACAGGGAGCTGAGGAAGATATAAGTCAAAAAACAAATTTTATTTTAAGTATGTGTAAAGTTTGATTTCTCATCCAATCTTTCTATTCTAGGTAAATTAATGTCCAAAATACGTCCCAGTGTATTGGAAAAACCAGGAGGCTTTGTTCCTTGATTTTGGACTTCTCTCTCCATTAAACTAACAAAACTAAACTTGAAAGTTATTGCTATGTTGTATAGTGGTATAAGAATTTAATACATGACTAAAATGAATTCTCTTTATGTAGATGTTTGAAGATAGAATTCATTTTGAGGAAAGAAAGGCAGTTCTAGTGATGGTATCTTTTTTGTAAAAAAAAAATAAAATCTAGATTGCAGCTGCTAAACTTCATTTATCTTTTAAGATGATTCATGGCGAGAAAGTATTTTTAATTTTTATCAAAATATACTGGGATATACATATTTTTCTTACTATGCACCTGAACTGGTAGATCCTGTCTCATAACATTAGCGTGCTAGCAAGTAGCGTCAAGAGTGCTTGCAGCTGCTGAGGGCTTGCCGTCTCCTTCCACTGAGATATCGTCAGTGAAACTCTCTTCTGTAAAGCAGAAAGAGAAAGAAACATAACAATGAATAGCAGTAGATTCAACGACAGCAACCCCAGATTTTGAAATAGTAAAAATGTTCAGATATTAGTATTCATTTGTGAGAAGCAGTGGACACACTGGGGCAGAAGTGAAAACACAGAGTGGTACAGCAGTTTTTCTTGTCCCAATTCCAAGGATGTGTTTGGAAACTGGTCCAGAGGTTTTTCCTTGCTGTTCTGCTTTTCTTAGTGATTCCAAGTTGGCTAAAAATTGAATACAAGAAAATTGAGCAATTAATAGCCCCATTTGCTAATGAAACAGTAATTGTCTCCCCGCTTTTAGATCAGATTACAAACTTTGTGGATAAATTCACAATCTTGAGTACAATAAGCCTGGTTTCTAAAACAGGAAAAAATTATTTGGATTCAGTCATCATATTAAATATCTTCTGAATAATAAATAGTTTCTCCCAATTTAGATCTTATGAAGACATGGTAGAAGACCACTGCAGTGTATTATGATTTTGGTTTGTTTAGCTCTTAGTTCATGTTGTGTTTCCATAAGAAGGGGAAGATGGGTGGGGGAGGAGGAATGGAGATCACAGATTGCACTGGGGAAGAAAGACCATGCTGACAGGAGGAAGAGAAGGTTGTAGAAGGCAAAGAGTGAGAAAGAGAGAGAGAGAGAAATTAACTTCTCAGAGCTAAGAAACTATGGATGGAGTGAGACATGGCAGCAAGGAGCAGGTGCAGCCAGTCCAGCCTCCAAGGATGAGAGAAAATGATTTTCAGAGCACCAGGTGGGAATGGGAAGTGGGTCACAGTGTAGAAAGTGTCTGGGTGCAATGACACGCAGGCAGAGGGAATAGAGCCGCTCACTACAAGAAGCGTGTCGAGGCTCTGGAGCGTGTCCAGAGAAGAGCAACGAAGCTGGTGAGGGGGCTGGAGAACAAGTCTTATGAGGAGCAGCTGAGAGAGCTGGGGTTGTTCAGCCTGGAGAAGAGGAGGCTGAGGGGAGACCTTATTACTCTCTACAACTACCTGAAAGGAGGTTGTAGAGAAGAGGAAGCTGGCCTCTTCTCCCAAGTGACAGGGGACAGGACAAGGGGGAATGGACTCGAGCTCTGCCAGGGAAGGTTCAGGCTGCACATCAGGAAAAAAAAATTCACAGAAAGGGTCATTGGGTACTGGCAGAGGCTGCCCAGGGAGGTGGTTGAGTCACCTTCCCTGGAGGTGTTTAATGGACAGGAGGATGAGGTGCTGAGGGGCATGGTTTAGGGATTGTTAGGAATGGTTGGACTCGATGATCCAGCGGGTCCTTTCCAACCTAGTGATTCTATGATTCTATGATTCGATGAGCGTGTATGATCCCTTTGCTTCCTCCTTAATCTGTCCTCACAGCTTGGATTCTTCTCTATCAAGGATGTTAAATACTCTACATTATAGTTTTCTATACTCCATTTTTCTAAGCACAAAAGTTTGAGTTTAGAAGTTACTTAGCTTTGCCTGTGAGGTTTTTTTTTAGGAAAAGACCTAGAAAAACCCACAA